>NC_037673.1:117676373-118050697 GCF_003255815.1 Theropithecus gelada
AAATTGATACAAAATCTCACTCAATAATCCAAATGAATTACTCAAACTTTCCAAGACACGCTTGGAAAAAATAAAGACAAATTCTCAATTTATAAATTGAATTCTACAAATGAGCACAAAAGTGGAACACCCTGCCATCTGCTTCAACAGGAATGATGAAAATGACAAGACAAAAATTGCATCAATCCCTCTGTAATTTTTGGCAGAATTTTATACTTATTCTCATGTACCTATGTTCTTGTCAATAAAAGGTGATGGTCAAATGTAAAAAAAAAAAAAAAGAAAAAAACAAAATGAGTAAACATGCAGATGACTTGAATAACACTATCAACCAGCTTCACCTAATTGACATTTATAGACCCACACAAATATAGTCAATTAATTTTTGACAAAGATTCAAAGCCATTTTCTTGGAGAAATGAGTTTTTTTAATAGTATTAAAATACTTGGATAATCATATGATACTAAATTAATCTTGACACTTCACACTTTAGAGAAATATTAGTTCAAAATTGTACCATAGACTTAAACGCAAAGTTTAAAATTATGAAACATCTAGGGCAAACATTTATGTGACCTTGTATTTGATGATGAATTTCAGGTATGACACAAAAAGCATGACAATGATACATGAAAAGAATAACTTGGTAAGATTGACTTTATCAGTTATAAACTTTTACTTTTTTGACACTGTTAAGAGAATGAAAAGTCAAGCCATAGAATGAAAAATACTACTTTCAAATCTTATATCTGATCATGTATTTAATCCAGAATCTATAAAGAAATATTAAAACTCAGCAGTAGGAATAAAAATGGGCAAAAGATTTTTTACCAGTGAAGAGTGTTAACTATGAGCCATCCAGGTTCTTGGTGTTTTGAACAAAGAATTGGAAAAATGCACAAACAAAGCAACAAAGAATGAAACAATGAAACCACGTATATATTGAAATGAAAGTACAGTCCACAGAGTGTGAGCAGGCTTGAGCAAGCGACTCAAAAGCGCTCGTTACAGAATTTTCTGGGGTTTAAATACCGTCTAGAGGGTTTTCATTGGTTACTTGGTTACACTTTGTGTAAATGAAATAGTGGCCCACGAGCAGTCTGATTGCTTGTGGAAAGGGACCAATCAGAGGCTGAAGTGAAGTTACAAAGTTACACCCCTATACAAATGAAGACTAGACCCCTGACCGATCTGATTGGTTACAGGAGGGGACCAATCAGAGATACTTTCCATTTTCCTTCTGTGACACAGAAAGGGAGTGTTACAAAGGGAGTAGCCTCTGATCCTTTTGTCACTTGGATGTGGAAATTTGGTGTTTTCCTTTTGATTCAGGTCTAAGAAGTCAGTGCAAATTGGCCTTAGGCTCCCTGCCTCTAGACCCTATTGTGCTGCCTCTGTATGTTCATCAGTAGGTAAATGACTAAGCAAAATATTGTGCATCCATTCAGCAGATACTTTTGAACAATCAAAAGAAATGGATTAATGATTCACCAACTACATGGCTGAATCTTAAATGCATTTTTCTCAGTGAAAAAAACCAAGCCTAAGGAATATACAATGTTTGATTTCATTTATGTGACATTTTGTGAATATGCAAGTCTCTAGGTATATGGAAAACAAATCAGTTATTGCCAGTGATGTCTTTGGGATGAGGTGCTTACAAGGATGGTGAATAAAAAATTTTTTAGGATAATATAACTATTCTGTATGGCACTGTGATGCTGGATATATGACTGTGCATTTGTCAAAACTTAGGGAAAGGTATACCACAAAGATGAAATTTTAATATAGGACCATTTAAAAGAATATCAACAGTATATAAATAAAATACAAGATGGAGTATAGAATGTAGAAGTCAATCTACCAATATTTGTACCACAAATGTATGGAATAATCTCACTGAAGGGGATGAGGAAGAAAGGAGAAATAACTCTGGAAAAGAGTATCCTTTCTAAATACTGTAAAGCTAAATATAAGAATAATTGCACATAACTCTGTACTCTAGTTGGTTAATTTGTTTTTCACAAGGGTGTCATTTAGCAATCTGGAAACTTTTATATACATACAAGAGTTGAACAAATAAGCAAATAAATTATAGATAAGCGGAGACCGGTTTTCACATGTCAGATAAAGAATTGACAAATAATCAAGTGGAAGGATATAATGAAACCTGTGGTACTAGATTCAAGTCAAAGATGTTACTGTGAACCCACATTTATCTCAGCAAACTTATAAACAGATTAGTGATAAATGTAGCTAGCTATATATACATGGATTAGTATACAGACACAAGTATTCTTGGAGCAGGCTTAGAAGCCGTGATAGTCCAATAGCAATGAGCTTACTTAACTCTTGGTTTCTAAACACCATGCTTTCATAAAAGGAACAAGAGTCCTTGGAGAAATATCTGTATTAAAGGGTGAGTCAGGGAAACTAAAATAAATTTTAGAGAACATCTTTTTTTAATTTTTAATTTTTGTTGGTACATAGTAGGTATATATATTCATGGGGTACATGAGACGAATTGATACAGACATGTATGTTTTGTAATATAGAACTTACCCTTTGTTTTACAAACAATCCAATAATATTTTAGTTATTTTAAAATGTATAATTAAGTTACTATTGACTGTAGTCCCCCATTGTGCTATCAAATACTAAATCCTATTAATTATTTCAATTTTTTAACCCATTACCATCCCCAGCTCCCCCCAACTCCTCCCTCTGTCCTTCCCAGCCTCTGTTCACCATTCTTCAACTCTCTATCTCCGTGTTCAATTGTTTTGGTTTTTAGTTACCAAAAATAAGTGAGAACATGCAATGTTTGTCTTTCTGTGCCTGGCTTATTTCACTTCACATAATGACCTCCAGTTCCATCCATTTTGTTGCAAATGATTGGAACTCTTTATTTTTTATTGATGAATAGTAATTTTATACACACACACACACACACACATTTATATGAACCACATTTGCTTTATCCATTTATCTATTGTAAAAAAAGAAACCCATAAATGGAGAACTTCAAAAGAGTATAGGAGACAATGGGAAAAATCCCCCAATGGCCAAAGATGAAACAATTTGAACAAAACAAAACACTAATTGGATTATAATCAAAAAATGAAATAAATATCCATGAATCTATACATATATAAGTAAACAATTGAGTAAGTAAGTGAAAAGAGAGAAGAATCCCAAATAAAGCACACAAAGGGAGTAAGGAAATGGAAAATCACCATTCAAACACCACAGTGAAAATTGCTGATGAATGCTAAAACTTGTTGCTAAAGTTAGTGGCTGAAACTTTAAGGAGAAAGAGGACATTTACAGTTTTGAAGTATCTCTCTGAAGATATTTACTAATTAGTGTGTGGTTTTAGTTTATTTCTACAGGTTTTTGGATACTGACTCCTTCAGGTGGTGGATTTTAATTCCCTGTTATTTAATATCAATAGTGCATAGTTAATCACTTCTACCTAACAGTGTATGATATGGGACAAATAGTACCTTTACACAGGATAAATTCATCAGACATCACCGAGTAATCAAGGCTAATACCATCAGTAATAGTCATGTTGACATCATATATCCCATGATATGATACAGTGAAAGGGTGCATCACTTCAGTGATGCTCTTTCCAAAAAAATTATGACCTCAAGTTAACATGAAAAAGCATGGAGATTCTAACCAGAACACTTCAAAAAAGGGTCCACATGGTAAAAACATGGAAAGACTGAGAAACCTCACATATCAGGAAAGGCAAAGAAGTAAGAAGACTAAATGCAACTTGATATACCGGATTAGATCCTGGAATAGAAAAAGAGCATTAGTGGAAAAACTAGTGGAATCTCAAGTATCTAGTTTGGTTAGAAATATTAAATCAGTGTTAACTTGCTGGTTTTGATAAATGAGCTTTGCTATATAAGATGTTATACATGAACTTTCTGCACTAGGTTTGCAACTATTCTGTAATTTTAAAATCATTTAAAAGTTAAACTACTGAAATAAATCAATTCTCATTTCTTCTACTGAATATTTTTAATTTGATTTAAGCTCAGGTCTTAGAATGTTTAGGTTTAATTTTTTTAAGTTGGTATTTTAAAATAATATGAACAAAGTTTTAAACAATAATTGTTAATACTCAAAAAAAAATAATTACCATTAAATATTTAGTGAGAATAAGTATCATTCTTCATTCCCAATCCAGTGTTACAGCTTGGGTGAATATTGTGACTACCTTGGGTATGCTGCTCTTTTGAAAATTATATTCAGCCTTCGATACATGTTAGTTTAGATAGCATATTAACATTTTGTGATAGTTTTAAAAAAATAGACTATCAATATCTTTTATTTTAACATTAAACATCAACTTTGAGATACAAATTACATAAAATAAAATGCAACTATTTAAAATGTACTGTTGAATGAATATTAATCATTCCAATATGGATATAGACTATTTCTGCTTTCCTTTTTACTACTGTGTATTAAATTAACAAGGCAACTTTCACACCGCTCCTAAACCCAGGAAGCTGCGGATATGCTTTCAGTCACTATTGATTAGTTGATTCTATTAATAGAATTTTACGTAAGTGAAATACATAAGTGAAATAATACATGATGTAGCATTTTGTGTCTGGCTTATTTTACACAGATACTGTTGGGTATATCACCTTTTCATGCTTTTTAAAAATACACTTTTGAGTTGTGTCCAGTTTGGGACCATTATGAATAAAGCTGTTATAAATATATTGTATATGTCTTCATGCGGGTCATATGTTTCCATTAGTCAAGGATAAATAAGAATTGAATTGCCCTAAGTATTTGGTAAATATAAGAAAGCTACCTAATTCATTTTGGAGATAGTTATAACATTTTACATTTCACTAATAATGTACAGGAATTCATTGTTCCACATCCATGGCAACATTTAATACTGTCAAACTTTTAAGAGCTAATCTTTCAAAGAATATATAGTAGCATCCCAATGTAGTTTTAATTTACTTTTTTTGTATAACTAGTGATCTTGAGTACTTTTTCATGTGTCTATTTACTTTTAAATTTATTCTTGAGTATATTTTATGTGTTTATTTACTTTCACATTTCTTCTTTGTAATTTGTAACTAAATCAAGTTAGTTTAAATCACTATCACTTTTAAATGGTTTATTTTATTTTTGTTGAGTTACCAGAATTCTTCATATATTCTGGATATCAATATTTTGTCATATATATGTATTGAAAATATTTCCTCCCTGTCTGTCATGGATTTTATTTTCTTGACATAGTCTCTCTCTCAAAAAAAAAGAAAAAAAAGTTTCTAATTTTGATGACAATTTATTATTTTTTCTTTCATGGTTAATATTTGCCTGAAGTTCGCAAATACTTTTTCCATGTTTTATCCACACGCACACAGCTTTAGATATACAATATTTTGAGACATTAAAACTATTTTTCATCTTATAAAGCTACCTAATTAGAAGCACTGCCTTGTCTAAAACTCCATCTTCTTGGGATTAGCATAAATAAATTAGCATAAATTAAGACCACCTGTATCCAATCCACTCAGACGTTTTATAAATAATTAGGCAATGAAAGCATTATTATAAAGAATGACTCCAATGTTTCTGTAGACTTCTGAATCTGGACTTTTATTCATAAAATAGACAATCACACTGTAAAATATGGTTATTTTTGGTTATTCAGTATCTCTACATTTCTCCTTATATGACTGAATTTTAACTTTCTAAATGAGACAAGCGATAGAATTACACTTGTCAATAGCTAAAGGTGATCACATTTTATTATTATGCATCTAACTTTATCTTCTAATATTTTCAAGTGTTCCATTGTGTTAAATTGTAGTGAATTTGGCGAATGCTGTCTCTTTTGATGTTGCGTGCTTATTGGGGGGCAATGTTAAGAGGGTAAGTAAGTGAAGAGTGAATAAAACTGAAGCCTCTAGCCCATGGATCACACTGTTTTCATTGGGGAGTTGGAACACTCTCCCACATCTGTTTGAGAGTCCTTAGTAAGCACATCTGATGGAATAGCAGATTAGTTCTGGGTTGCTGTTTATTTGGCACATAGATGTTGTAGTCAATGTCTTTCCAGCCATATGTCAGAAATATTTTCATGAGGAAATGTGCCCAGAATTGGATTCTTGTGAGAACATAGTGTTCTGGGCAGAGTGATGAGTAAAATCAATTTTGTTAATGTAATATCAGACTATAAATTATTTCTAATATCTAATATAAATCTAATTTAAAGATTTCCAAATAAATTACTTTTAATTTTTATACTATGGTTAAGGATAATATACCAGCTATGTCTTATGGCTTATAGTTTATGCTTTAAATGTCTTCAAATAGCATGTATATAATTATAACATATAAACTTACACACATACACTCATATATAAATACACACACACATCCATATGTATGGCTAAAAAAAGCTGACATGGTTTTCCTGATAGTATTCCCTTACTTTGTATATCTATATAACTTACACTGTATGCCACATGATTTAAATTTTATATAGTCCAAGATTATTCACTTATTGGATTATTGGATTAACTATCTTCCCAAATAGACTCTGAAGTCAATTGTACTTTAATTGACATCACTAAAAACTGATCATGACCACCAGGTTCCCTTGCCTTCAGTTGCCATCCTGGGATCCTTTTCGTTGTCCCTCTCTCTGGAAAAGATAAAACGTTGTAGTTGAAAATTTTTATTGCAATAGCTAACCTAAGAAAAAATAATACGTTTGAAGTATGACCAAACTATCAAAACTCAAAAACAAGAAATAATTTTAAAAGCAGCAAGAAAAAAATCACCAGTGAATGCAAGGGAATCTTCATTAGACTATAGGTGGATATCCTAGAAGAGAATAGGAGGATATACTCAAAGTATTGAAAGAAAAAAAATGAACAAATCCTCCGGTAGCTTCACACTTTTCTTCGGCAACTTCCTCACCTCTCTCAACCTTCATATAACTGCAGAGGGTTAGGACCTTGGTCTAGATTCGGCTTTGGCTTAAGAGATTGCTGTGGCTGGTTTGATCTTTTATTTAAACCACTAAAACTTTATCCATGCCAGCAATAAGTCTGTTTGCCTTCTTATCATTCATGTATTTACAGGCATAACACTTTGAATTTCCTTCAAAAGCTTTTCCTTTGCAATCACAACTTGGCTAACTCTTTGGTGCAAGAGGACTAGTTTTTGGCCTGTGTTGCCTTTCAACATGCCTTCCTCACTAAGCTTAATCATTTCTAGCTTTTGATTTAAAGTGAGAAACATGCAATTTCTGCCTTGATACGAACACTTGGAGGACATTATAGGGTTATTAACTGGCCTAATTTAAATAGTGCTGTGTCCCAGGGAACAAGGGAGACTTCAAGAGACAGACTATGGAATGATTGGTTGGTAGAGCACTCAAAACTTATACAACATTTATTAAGTTCACCATTATGTATGGGCAGCTTTTGTCGTGCTCCAAAACAATTGCAACAGTAACATCAAAGATCATTGATCACAATTACCATAATAGATATCATCATAACAAGAAAAGTTTGAACTACTTTGAGAATTAACAAAATGTGATGCAGAGACATGAAGTGAGCCCTTAACTCTTGGAAAATAGCATTGATAGATTTCCTTGACACAGGATAGCCATAAAATTTCAATTTGTGAAAAAGAAATATCTGCAAATTACAATAAAGTGAAGGACAATATAACAAGGTATGCCTATATTCCATTGCCATAAATATATAAAGCAAATATTAATGGACATGAGGAAAGAAATACATGGCAATACAATAGTAGTAGAGGTCATTAATACTTTCAACGATGGATAAGTTAAGCTGACAGAAAATTAACAAGAAAATACTGGACTTGAACTGCACTTTGGACTTAATAGACACATACAAATCTTCACTTCCCATCCAGCAGCAACAGAATATACACTCTTTTCTAGTGTACAAGGGACATTTTTCAGGATAGTCTGTTATGTTACAAAACAAGCCAATAAATTTAAGAAGATTGAAATTGTATCTAGTATTGTTTCTGATCACAATGGTATGAAGCTAGAAATCAATAACATCAATAGTTTATAACATTTACAAATATGGAAAATTAAACAACATGTTCCTAAACAATTAATAGATCAAAAAAAATTAACAGGAAAATTTAAAAATTTCTTGAGGCAAACCATTGGAAACACACCATGAAAATCTACAGAAAGGAACAAAAGTAGTTCTAAAAGAAAAGTTTATAGCAATAAATGCCTACATTAAGAAGAAGATATGTCACAAATCAATAGTATAACCTAATCCCTTGAGGAGTTAGACAAAGAAGAACAATCTAAACTCAAAATTAGCAAAAGGAAGAAAATAATTAAAGCCAACATATACAACTCAAGTAGAGAAAATAGAGAAACACAGAAAAAAAAATCTGAGAGTTGGTTCTTTCAAAAAATAAACAAAATCAACAATCCCCTAGCTAAACAAACTAGGGAAAAAAGAGAAAAGTCTCAAATAAATAAAATCAGAAATTGAAGTGGACACATTATAGCAGATGCCTCAGAAATAATAAGAAACATAAGAGACTACTATGACCCTTTATATGCCAACAAATTGGATAAACCATGGAGAATGGATAAATTTCTAGAAAAATATAATCTACCAAGACTGAATCAGAAATAATTAGAAAGCTTGCACCCATCAAAATAAAGGGATTGAAGATGTAATTTAAAACCTACCAACCATGAAAAGCCCAGGACAATATGGATTCATGGCTGAATTCTACAACACATTCCACAAAGAATTATTATTTAAACTTCTTAACTTTTCCATAAATACTTTCTAAAATAATTATTTCGAAAATAGACTACAGAGAATTCTCCAAATGTATTTTGTGAGGCCAGCATCACCTTAATACCTATGCCAGGCGAAACCATTACAAGAAAGTAAAACTACAGGCCAACATGTCTGATGAACATTCATACAAAAATCCTCAATAAAATATTAGCAAACCAAATTTAACAAAAGATTTAACATTAAAAATGATTGTATGCCATAACCAAGTGGAATTTATCCCTGTCATGCAAGGCTGGTTTAACACATGCAAATCAATTTATATAATACATGAATAGAAAAAAAGATAAAAGCCACATCATCTTGACGCAGAAAACTCATTTGACAAGCTTCAGCATCCTTTCTTTAAATAAAACTAAAAAGGGAACATAAGGAAAAATCTCCTCAGCATTGGCCTTGGCAATAATTTTTTGGATAACATACCAAAAGCTCAGTCTACAAAAGCAAAAATAAACAAATGGGACTACATCAAACTTAAAAGCTTACCTACATCAGAGGAAACAGTCAACAAAATACCAAGGCAATCGATGAACTGGGAAAAAATAAATTGCAAACCACATATCTGATAAAGGGTTAATATTCAAGATTTATAAAGAACTCTGAACAGATCTGACAAAATATTTCTTCAAACAAGACATAAAAATGACCAACAGGTATGTTAAAAGTTAGTATAAGTAATCATCACGAAAATGCAAATTAAAAACCACAATGAGATATCACTTTACAACTATTAGAATGGCTATTTTCAAAAAGATAAAGCATAACAGGTGTTGGCCCAGATTTCAAGAAAAGGGAATCCTTGTATACTGTTAGTGGCAATTTAAATTAATACAGTCATTATGGAAAATAGTATGGAGGTTTCCAAAGAAATTAGAAATAGAACTACCATACAACCCAGCAATCCCTCTTCTGGATACATAACCAGAGGAGATGAAATTACCACCTTGTAAAGATGTCTATGCTCCCATGTTCCTTGTAATGTTATTTACAACAGCCAAGATATGGAAACAACCTTAATTTCCATTGATAAACAAATACGTTTTAAAATGTGGTATACATACGTGTTTGTATGGAATATCATTCAGCCTTAAAAACAAAGGATAGCCTTCCATTTGCCATGGCATGGATGGACCCGAAGGACATTATGCTAAGTCAAATAAACCAAACATCGAAAAATGTTGCATAATTTCATTTATATGTGGGATTTGTTAAAAAAGAACTCAAATACACAGAGATAGATGATGAAACAGTAGTTACCATGAGCTGGGTGTGGTGGAAAGAAATTGGGACATTTAGGTAACAAGATACAAAATAGCAAATAAATAGAATGGAAAAGTTTAGAGATTCAATTAATAACATTAAGACCAAAGATAATAAAATTGCTTTGTACTAGAGGCTTTTGTTAAGTAAATATATTTTAGCAGTTCTTGTCACATACCCCAAAAAATTGAGATGAAAATTTGTTAATCTGTTTTACTGTACTAACCACTATACTATATATATATATGTGTATATATATATGTATCCCATAACATTATGTTGCAAACCTCAACTATAAACAATAAAATTTATTTTTAAAAGGATGAATTCTATAAGTTAAAAAATACTATTAGCTACTTTTAAATAAGCAGAAGAGGAAAAATCTTCTAAATCTTGTATCAGTAAATTCTGCTTTTCAACAGGTATATACAAAATCCATAAACCCCAGGTCCTAGCCAATCATGAATCTTTTCACAAAAGAAATAGGCTTTTGGTTTTAATGGAAAGGAGTGGGTTAAGAAAAACAATTGCCTAGCTGAATATGAGGCCAGGCATTACTCTCACGGCAATATCATTGGGAAAAACAAAGTAATATCAACAATATAACTTTTGATAGTTAATTTTGTCAGTGTGAATGGTTATGAGGTACCCTGATTAAATATTGTTTCTGAAGGTGTCTGCAAGAGTGTTTCTAGATGAGATAAACATTTGAATCAGTGGATTCAGCAAAGCAGATCGCCCTTCCCTCTGTAGTTGGGTATCAACTAACTCACATGGGGCCTGAATAACCAAAAGGTAGAGAAAGGGGTAATTTGCCTCATTTTTCCTTTCTCATCCTTTGAGTTGAAACATCTCATCTCTCCTGACCTTAAATGAGATTTACTATCATGGACTCCCTTGGATCTCAGGCATTAAAAACATCTGAATTACACAATCGACTTTCCTGGGTCTCCAGTTTGCAGACTGCAGATTGTGGGAATTAGCCTCCATAATAATGTGAGACAATTTATCTTAATAAATCTCTCTCTCTCTCTCTCTCTCTCTCTCTCTCACACACACACACACACACACACACACACACACACACACACTATCCTTTATCTATCTGGATCTCTCTCTCTTTTTCTCTCCCTCCCTCTGTATATATCCTGTTGGTTCTATTTCTCTGGAGAACTCTGAATAATACAATCCTGAAGCATATATGCTATTGGGGTGTGTGTGTCTGCGTATGTGCTTGTGGTTTCAATATTATTATTTCTGGTTTTTTGAAAGTGCATTCTTTTTATCAAATACTCCCCTTTGTGTGTGTGTTCATTTTCCACTGTAAAAGTTTATTCATAGATTGTAATTTGATGAGGAACTTAGTCCATTTTGAGCACACAATAAATATTTATATTAATAAAATACTTGGAGCAAAAATAAAATTTACACATTTTTGAATGTTCTTTTTATGTCCATAGTTGTATAGACTGTGATTAATTAATCAAGATTATAAGTAGTAGCTTATCACTTGAGAGATAGTTCTGGACATGCAATCTATATATTTTTTCCATAGTGATAAGAAATTTTTAGTTTACTGAGAACATTCTATCACTTGAAGTCTTGGGATGGGTCATCTGACTTAATCTCCCTTTAAACACACAGCTTCTAAAATATAGTCACTTTTAGAACTTTTATTTTCTTACTTATTTGAATTGTCAATAAGGTCCAGATACACTTTATCTAAACCTAATGTAAAATACTTGTATTTTTATTATGTGGACAAACTCATTAAGTATGTCTTGCAAATGCTATTAGATATTATAAATGAAGCATGCAGAGCTACCTCTGTATGTGTGCTGGATGAGGTCTTACTGGAAAACTAACTTGCAAAGTAATTGAGATAAATAATCTAAAGGACTGACTTGATCACGGCACACCACAGTATGTGGTAAAAGCAAATAATTTTTTTAAAAAACACACATATCAACTCCTTTTTAATGCTAAGCACATGACATCAGTCTGTGTGTCAGGGTAATGGGGAAAATAACCAAAAGGGTGTGGTATGCAAATATTAAGGCCAAGAATGATATTATTCAAGTATACCGTCATGTTGTATGACATTCATAGTCTATTACTTAAAAAAGATTGTATGAGAATTCAGGAAAGATTTTCAGACACTAATTTTAGTTTCAAAAAGAAAAGAAGTATGCAGTAAAGACAGTATCTGAAACCAATATCACTTCCCATATATTACATCTGTATTTCAGAGGACATTCAGAGAATATTTCTTAATGAAATATTTCACTTGAAATTTTGCATAGCTTAACTACAGCAGAAACAATTTTAAAAATTGATATAGATAAATAAGTAGATACAGATGATTTGATAGGTAGCTATTATGTGTAAAATAGTGCACATATACTGGATTGCATAAATGGTTATCTAAATTATTTTAAAGTGGAGCTTTTTCTATCCTTATAGAAAAGTCTTTGTACAAAAGCAGATGATCTATTGAAATTAAAATGTCCTGAAGAATCATCAGTAGTTGGGTTGTGTGGTTGATGGTCCAGTTACTTGGTGTGTGGGTGAGTATGGTTTCTGCTAGATCCCCGGGTGAGTGGGACTGCCTCTGTGGTCAAAGTCTAGCAGGGCTGGAACGAAATCACAGGGCTGCTTCAAGGTCTGCAGTCAGTCAGCAGATGGAGGACCTGTCACCAGGGGCAAGGGTGAGTGTGGCACCCACCAATTAAAACGTAACTAAATTCTATTTCAAAATGAGCTAAAGGACCTGCATCAACATTTTTCAAAATAAAACATAAAAATGGTCAACAGGTGTATTCAAAAATGCTCTAAGTCACTAATTATCAGGGAAGTGCAAATAAATACCACAGTGTGATATCACCTCACACCTGTTACAATGGTATTTATTAAACAGACAAAAGATAACAAGTATTTGCTAGGATGTAGAGAACAGAGAACCCTTGTACACTTGATAGACATATAAATTGAGACAGCCACTATGAAAACAGTATGGAGTTTCCTCAAAATATTAAAAATAGAACTATCATATCCAGCAATCCAACTTCTGGTTATGCATCTAAAGAATATAAAATCAGTATCTCGAAGAAATTCTGCATGCTCATGTCCGTTGCAGCATTATTCACAATAAGCAAGGTGTGAAAACAAGCTAAATATCTATTGATGGATGAATGGAAAAAGAAACTGTGATATATAGAACTATCATTATCATCCATCAATCCAACTTCTGGTTATGTATCTAAAGAATATAACAATTAGTGTCTCAAAGAGATATCTGAATCCTCATGTCCATTGCAGCAGCATTCACAATAAGCAAGGTATGAAAACAAGCTAAATATCTATTGATGAATGGATGGAAAAAAAAAAAAAAAACTGTGACCATATATATATATATATATGTATATATAGTCACCCAGGTTCATTCAGGTTGTTGCTAATGATAGGATTTTCTTGTTTTTATGGGTGAATAATATCTCATTATATATTTTAGGTTGGTGCAAAGGTAATTGTGTTTTTGCCACCTATATGTTTATTATACCTATATGTCTTTACATATATAATTAGATACTATTCAGCCATAAAAATAAGAAAATCCTGCCATTTTCCCCAAGATGGATGAACCTGGAGGATATTGTGCTAAATTCATTGAACCAGGCACAAAAAGACAAATATTGTATTAATATTATCTCACTTGTATATGGAATCTAAAAAACTAGAACTTACACAAAAGTAGAGGGTTAAAAGCTAGTTTTCTGGGCTGTAACTAGGAGGAAATGGGGAGATGTTGGTCAAAGGGTACAAAAGTTCATTGTTTTTGTTTTGTTTTGTTCTTTTTGCCACTTGAATTTTAGACTTTTTATTATAAAAAAATTTCAAGCATAAAGAAAATCTGAGTGCAATCAATAACTTAAATACCCATCAGAGTTACAACCATCAGTGTTTTGTTGGTTTCATCAGTGCTTCCTTCCTACCCTCCGTATTTTTTACATTTTTTTTTTTCTGGAGTAGTTTACAACAAATAGTTGATCTCATTTTATTTTATTTATTTATTTTTCTTATTATACTTTAAATTCTGGGGTACATGTGACGAGCGTGCAGGTTTGTTACATAGGTATACGTGTGCCATGGTGGTGTGCTGCACCCATCAACTCATCATCTACATTAAGTATTTATCCTAATGCTACCCCTCCCTTAGCCCACCACCCCCTGACAGGCCCAGGTGTGTGATGTTCCCCTCCCTGTGTCCATGTGTTCTCATTGTTCAACTCCCACTTATGAGTGAGAACACGAGGTGTTTGCTTTTCTGTTCTTGTTTTAGTTTGCTGAGAATGATGGTTTCCAGCTTCATCCATGTCCCTGCAAAGGATGTGAACTCATTCTTTTTGATGACTGCATAATATCCCATCTTGTATATGTGCCACATTTTCTCTCTCCAGTCTATCACTGATGAGAATTTGGGTTAGTTCCAAGTCTTTGCTATTGTGAACAGTGCTGCAATGAACATACGTGTGCATGTGTCTTTATAGTAGAATGATTTATAATCCTTTGGGTACATACCCAGTAATGGGATTGCTGGGTCAAATGGTTTTTCTAGTTCTAGATCCTTGAGGAATTGCCACACTGTCTTCCACAATGGTTGAACTAATTTACAATCGCAAGAACAGTGTAAAAGCTTTTCTATTTATTCACATCCTCTCCGGCATCTGTTGTTTCCTAACTTTTTAAAGATCACCATTCTAACTGGTGTGAGATGGTATCTCATTGTGGTTTTGATTTGCATTTCTCTATGACCAGGGATGATGAGCCTTTTTTTTTTTTTTTTTCATATGTTTGTTGGCCACATAAATGTCTTCTTTTGAGAAGTATCTGTTCTTATCGTTTGCCTCATTTTTTGATGTGGTTGTTTATTTCTTGTAAATTTGTTTCAGTTCTTTGTAGATTCTGGATATTAGACCTTTGTCAGATAGATAGACTGCAAACTTTTTCTCCCATTGTGTAGGTTGCCTGCTCATTCTGAGGATAGTTTCTTTTGCTGTGCAGAAGCTCTTCAGTTTAATTAGATCCCATTTGTCTATTTTGCCTTTTGTTGCCATTGCTTTTGGTGTTTTAGTCATGAAGTATTTGCCCATGCCTATGTCCTGAATGGTATTGCCTAGGTTTTCTTCTATGGTTTTTATGGTTATAGGTTTTACATTTAAGTCTTTAATCCATCTTGAATTAATTTTTTATACAGTGTAAGGAAGGGGTCCAATTTCTGTTTTCTGCATATGGCTAGCCAGTTTTCCCAGCAACATTTATGAAATAGGGAATCCTTTCGCCATTGCTTGTTTTTGTCAGGTTTGTCAAAGATCAGATGACTGTAGATGTGTGGTGTTATTTCTGAGGCCTGTGTTCTGTTCTGTTGGTCTATATATCTGTTTTGCTATCAGTACCAGTCTGTTTTGGTTACTGTAGCCTTGTAGTATAGCTTAAAGTCAGGTAGCGTGATGCCTCCAGCTTTGTTATTTTTGCTTAGGCTTGTCTTGGCTATATGGGCTCTTTTTTGATTCCATATGAAATTTAATGTAGTTTTTTTCCAATTCTGTGAAGAAAGTCAATGGTAGCTTGAATTGGGATAGCACTGGATCTATAAATTACTTTGGACTTTATGGCCATTTTCATGATATTGATTCTTCCTACCCATGGGCATGGAATGTTTTTCCATTTGTGTCCTCTCTTATTTCCTTGAGCAGTCGTTTGCAGTTCTCTGTGAAGGGGTCCTTCACATCCTTTGTCGGTTTGATTCCTAGGTATTTTATTTTCTTTGTCGCAATTGTGAATGGGAGTTCACTCACGATTTGGCTCTTGTTTGTCTGTTATTGGTGTATAGGAATGCTTGTGATTTTTGCACATTAATTTTGTATCCTGAGAAATCTTTCTAAGCTGATAAGCAAAAGTTCCTTTTTACAAGATGAGTAAGTTCTGGAGCTCTAACATCGACCATGGTGACTATAATTAATACTGTATTGTATTCGTGAAATTTGTGAAGAGAATTGCCCTTAAGTGTTCTCTGCACACACATAAGAATTGTAACTATGTATGTAATGAATATGTTAATTGTCTTGATTGTGGTAATCATTCCATAATGTACACATATATCAAAACATCACATTGTATATCATAAATGCATTAAAATGTAGTATGTCAAGAATAACTCAAAGCTGGGCAAAAAATAGGAAAAACAAATCACAACCAGCATTGTACGATGCTAGATTCCCAGATTTCTTGAGCTCAGATATTGATTTTTTTGGAAATAATTTATTAGAATTATGTGATTTTTTTTTATTATCACCAAATTGATCTAGACTAAAATGATGGGCATAGAGAAATGGAAGAATGAATGTTAGCAAACATTTATGTCTTTTTAGAAGAAAGTCTGGTTATAAAATCTTAAAGTCCATCAATCATTTAATAAATTAAGAACAAATTAATTTTTTAATAAATTATGAATCAAACATGTTTCTGTATAGTTGTTACCCAATAAAGATAATGGTATTCAATAATTGCTATGTGTAAAATTCAGATAATTATGTATTAGTTCTAATTTAAAATATAAGATCGAATAATTGGAACAAAAATTAAGACATTATTTTTCATTTGACTTGGAAGACTTCTTAGCTCCAGATGTATTTTACAGCATATGCTCAGTAGATATTTTTCTTCATACATTTTAAAACTGGTAACCACTATGAAATTCTTAATAAGTTTCAAAATATTGCAAATTACATATACACAAAAAAGCTTGCCTAAGCAGAGCTTAAGTTGTTACTTTTTCTTAAATATAGAAAATATTGTCCATCTTCTAGCATCTGGTTATTCACTGCAACCCTCAAACAATTTATAAAGTCATTCTGGTACATAGATAGGGCCCTTATTGCATATGAAAATATTCATTGTTAATCTAGAATAGTCTTAAACACCAACAGATTACTATTAAGTATTATTATCCATACACTATTCTATATGGTCACAGTGATCCTAAGACTATTGTGAGACTATTTACATAAATAATTAGTATAGAATTTTTCAAAAAGAACATCTGGCAATTTATTGGAGTGAATTTCAAAGCTTCCATGGTAAAAGAACATTCTTGTAACTATAAAGACAGATTAGTGGAAAACTACAGTGAAGATTAAATATTACCTTGGAATAAAATAATCAACTTAGTAATGATGGTTTACTTTTTCTGAGTGGTTAATATTCACCACTTCCTATATTCCACATTTGACAATTGCTTATTTGGGGAGTATAATAAATTATTATCATGATTACTCATAATGAAATGCTCTAACTTTTTAATCATTTTATTTTTTCAACATATTACCTAATAAATCAGAGCTGTTCAAAATGCAATATTTGTAGGTTTTCTTTATTAGAATCCAAGCTGCCTCCTGTGGGGACTAGGATTTATTCTGGTTCCATACATATTATTTTTTCCTATCCCAAAATGTAAGGGATGAATAATAGAGATTTTAAGATTGAGAATTTTGCCCCATTGGTCACTTCTTGTTTATTCACTTTCACAGGCAGAGTTACATTAACTTTGTCTTGTTATCTGCCTTGCCTCTCAGTAAGAATACAAAAGAACAAAGGGGCACTTTATCCTAACAAGAGGAATAATCACACTGGTGTTTATTATGAAAGATTGCTCTAGCTGTAGCATAGAGGAGGGCAAGAAGACTGGGAGACTCTTCCCCCCTGTCCATTAATAATATTAATTTAGAGAGTTCTGGTGAGATACTAACCACATTATATGTCATAGCTTCTAATAAAATTGTATCTCTTATTGCTCATGTTAGTCAGAAGTTACTAAGTTAGGAAACTCCTAAATTAGGTAAACTAATAGATGCTTAGCTTTACAGTTACTCTTTTCAAGTTATATATTTTGAGTGATGGCTTCTGAAGGTATACTTTAGTCAAAATGAATAGCTTTCTTGTAAACAGGATAAACTTGATTGCAGCAGAGGCAAATGTTATTCTGGTGTTAATTGGCCTCATCATATCATACCATATAATACATCAGCCACTATGAATGACTGAGATGATACTGAGGAACAACAACCAAAAAAAGCACATTATATTTCCACAGAGAATTGTAGCTTCCTTTATTATTTTAACAGATGGTAATATTTTAGTATTTGATGATTACAATTCACGTCTTTCACAACTGTCAAATATTCCTTTAGTCATTGCTCTGTAATGACTTACCACTTAGATATTGCCCAGTAATAAAACTACAAATCTACAGTTGAAATCTCACCTGCCCCTTCTTCATCCTGGAGAGATTTAAAAAAAGAATTTCATAGCTTTGAAATATATTTAGATAATTGCAATGTCTGGTGTTTTCCAAACTACATTGTGGTTTTGTAGGGTGCTTAATGTGATAGTCTTCTGTAAAATGATATAATGTTCCACTCATTGTATAATGTAGAGCAAATCTTCATCATCCATTTGCTGGTTGTGTAATTGATATCAATTGGTAATAGTTCAATGCTTACACTGAGCTTACATTGCTTTTTATGGTCTTTGATAGGTAGAAACATGTTTTACACAGAAAGAATAGTCAAAACGGTCAAGCAATAGCTTTGTTCATATATTACTTATTAACGAGAATCATTTTTCTTCAAAATTAATATGTTTGAGGTAATAAAATCATCATCATTGCTGGCTTGTTTTGGTACAATTGATGCTGCATATGTGTTATTTAAAAAAATATTTTACCTAAACCCAGTTCTTTGAGAAGTGAAAATGGAACTTCACAATTTCTCTGTAAGGGAATGCAGCTTGATGGTAAGGGTTTTGTAGAGCCCTTGGGGGAAAAATAGCTGCAGAACAGAGAAATGGAAGGATTTGCCAAGCAGTGCTGATGGTACTCCTAATAATAACTGCTGAAGTTGAAGAACATAATTTTTTGTGCCATTAATTCTAACAACTACGTATTTTTTTCCGGCACTGTTCAGCAACCCAGGTTTAAAAGCTTAATTATATTAACAAGGCACAATGTAACCAAGAGTTGAGTACTTATAAATAAAATGGTGGATTCTGCCCTAATTGAGTTATTTTCCTGCTTGAATACCTGTTTTGCTTTCCATTCGTTCCCAAATAAAATATTATGTCCTTAACTGGTTACTCAATGCACACATCTCCATCTCCCCATACAAACACTCTCTTAGCAACAACTATTTTCCATTTTGCTTACCAGCCTCCAACTGAATGGAGCTACTCACATTTTCATGAAGAACCTGCTGTTTTCTAGTTTGCATGCATTTACTCATGTTTTTCTCTTTCTGTAACCTCCACGTCTCATATGTTATCATGATATCATGATTGACTTTACAAGATAAAATCCCCACTCCTCTGAAAGTTTTTCGAATAATTATTTTTACTCCAGGCTGATATGTTTCCAGCCTGATACCTGCAGAGCCACCACGAGGTATAGTTACATTACTCGGCCATTTTGCAGCTTATTTTACAAGTGATTAAAAATAGGCTCAATGTGATTTCATTATTTGTCAACCACACTGTGCTTTTATACTATGTCAAACTAGTGTAGCTGGAATTATATTTCTCAGAATTTTCTCAACTGTGCTGAGTTGAGAATGAGTGTCAAGATAAATTTGTGGTAATAGGAACCATTTTATGTTTCTGTCATATGCAGTTAACAAACCAGATAAAATATATGAAACAACATTTTTCAGATTTTGAACAACAGACTTTGTGAGACATTGGTCGCTGAGAGAAATTAAACATGAGGTGAACCAGTTGCCCAAGCTGACCTTCTGTGGAGAGTTTCAGGCTACAGCTCAGAGAGAGGGTACTCAAATAGTGCCTAGCAGTCTTCTTGAGCTGAAGTCATGGAGGTGAAAATCAGGGTGTACAAGGCAGCTACAATTTGCAGGATGGAGCACTAGACAAAAACACACATGCGCAGAATAGGGAGAGAGAACTGTGCAATATGCAAAACGTTCCACTTGTGTCTTCAACATAGTGATGATCAGTGTATTTGCATAAATTAATTCCATGAAGCAGAGAAGAGACCCACCAGAAAGACTTGGCGGAACAATCCACAAAGCTCATAGAAGGCTAATTATATTTTCTTGTTTTCTATCAGCCAGAGTGAAAAAAAAAAACTTCCTAATATTTGGGGTAGCACATTCAGAAGGCAATTGTTTCACCAATAGGACAGAATTAGCTCTATATAAAAAGCTGCTTTAATCTACCTTTGAAATTAAGCCTTGAAAGGATACAACTTTTTTCAAATAAGTTAATTTCATTCTTGACCAAAGCTCAGGAACATTTTGAAGATTTATATATATCCAAATTTCAACAAGGTAAATAGTAGAGAATGTTTCACTGCAAAACTCGTATGTTGAAACTTAACATCCAATGTGATGGTATTTGGAGGTGCGGACTTTGGGCCATGAAGAGCAATAGTGTTCCTATAAAAGAGACCATAGAGAGCTCTCTTGCCCTCTTCTACCATGTGAGGACACATCAGAGGCACCATTTATTACTCTGGAGGTGGGCCCTCACTAGACACCAAATCTGCTGGCATCTTGATTTTAAACTTCCCACTCTCAGAACTGTGAGAAAATATATATATATATTTTCTGTATAGGTTACACAGTGTATGGCATTTTGTTATGACAGCTCAAACAGACTTAAACAGTAAATTTACAGTATCTAGTATCCAAGAAAACTACACATGAAAAGGACTGTAAAATACAATCCGTAATGAGGAGAATATTTGATAAACAGAAACTGACCCCAAAAATAACTCAGATAGTGGAATAATTAGAGGACTAATTTGTAGATGTAGAGTTAGACAAAGTCTTAAAAAAGTCATTATAATTACTATATTCTGTATTTTCTAAAAATGTAGCAGAAAGCTTGAGCATATTAAGGAGACATGTAAGATATAAAGTGATCCAACTTGAAATTATAGAGATGAAAATGTACAGACTGTGAAAAAATACACTGGCTAGGTTTAAGAACGGATGACGTGTTGAAGAGGAAAACATTCATGAACTTGAAGACATAGCAACTGAAAATATCTAGAAATAAACACCAAGAGGCGAAAAAAAAAACTGAAAAATATAAGCAGAGTATGGCTGTATATATGAGCACAACTAATTTGATTCTACTCCCTTCAAAAGGTGGCACTTAATTCTCCTCCCCTTGAGTGTGTGCTGTACTTTCAATGACTTTGCCCTAATGGTTAGCATGTGGCAGAATTTATGGCACATGATTTCCAAGATTAGACTATAAAAGGCATTATGATTTCTTCATTGTTCTCATTCATCTGTCACTTTCTCTGAGAGAAACTAGATACCTTGTCATAAAGACACTAAAATTAGCCCAATGACAAGGTACTGATGGTGAAGAAATAAGGCCTTCTAATAATACTAGAAGACAGCACTTGCCAGGTATGTAAGTGAGCCACCTTGGAAGCACATCATTCAACTCTAGTTAAGCTTTGTAATGACAGAAGCTAAGCTAACATCTTGGCTGCAACCTCCTGAACTACAAACATCCACCAAAGCTGCTTCCAGATTCCTGACCTACAGGCAATTTAAAAATGTTAACTATTTGGGCACTGGATATTTTTGTTTTCCTATAAACATCCTCCAGCCTTTTACTGGGACGCAGATAAAAAAGCAAAACAATTCCCCTCCACACCAGGACTTGCTGTTTTTCACTTTAGTAGCAATGCCTTTCTGAGTTTTGCACCCAATGTCCTATGAATGATGAGCTTTCTCAGTGTGGCTGGTGGGAAGAGACACTATTCCCAGACTTGTGTTAGCTCCAAAACTGTTCCCTGTAATATTTTCAGGTGGTTCTTACACCAGCTTTTGGTGGTTTCTTTACATACATGCCTGTTCAGTATTCCACTAAATGTTGGACAGGGAAAACCAGCACATCTTTGTGTTACCTTTCTGTGTATCTCTCTTCATGTTGATACTTTCTCCCATTAACTCTAGCCACCTTGACTTCTTCGAGTTCTCATCTCTGTCTTTTAAACCAAGAAATACTCTGAAGCATGCCTGAGTTTCCCTTACCTATACTGTGCACACTCACTGAAAGCATACCTTTGAGCCAACAATTCAATTTCTGGGTATAAATCCAACAGAAATACATCAGTACATTTATTACTTGATTTATGCCTGAATTCCCAGATCAGTGCTGTATATAATAGCCACACATTATCATCAATATTTTAATGAGTAAAAAATTATATTATGGTCATACGATGAAAAAATTAAGAATGAGAAAGAATGATCTGTACATGGAACAATATGGATGAGCTTCCCAATCTAATGTAGACAAAAGGAGCTAGACACAATTGAGTACACAGAGTATGATTTAATTTATATAAAGTTCAAAATTACATAAAACTAATATATGTTATTAAAAGTCAATATACTAGTTATAATTTGGGGGTGTGGTAATACAGTAAGTGGATGAGAGCATGAGGGGGCCTTCTGAGGGTCTAGTAATATTTTGTTTCTTGACCTCAGTGCTGGTTACATGATGTGTTTAGTTTCTGAGTATTAAGTTTTTCTATATGCATACTAGTCTTAAATTTTAAAAAGGTAAAAAACATGTTAAACACAAATTGATTAGAAAGGTGGATTATAAACAGTAGAAATTAGAATGCAGAATAGGCATGAAAGTGAACGGGTAGATAAATGAATGCATAAAACACACAAAAAAAGGCAAGTACAAGGCCGTAAGTTGAAGATTGTGATTAACTGCATGTTAACTAAAAATACTTAGGCTATATGTTTAGTTTTTTTTTTTTAATGCAAAACACAGAGAAGAAAGCAGAAAAATTTCTAAAACAGAGTCGAAAAATTAGTTTCATGACTATCAGTGAAAATTATGCAGACAGTTCATTTTATACAAAGATTTACTCAGATAAGTCTTAGTATGAGGTTTCCAGGAAGGAGGCAGTGAGATAAGAAGAGAAATGCAAGTGGTTTATTAGGGAAATGCAGAAAACACCAGCAAGGGAATAGGGATATGAGGCAGGGAAAGGAAGGAAGCTAATAAACAAATATTATGCAACCAAACCTCTGAATTAATGGAGCTCAGTCCCTTGGCTAACTCTGGGGGAAAAGTAGAACAAGTTTCAAGTTTATCATACCTGGAAGTGAGATATCTAGTATGTTTACATGTCAGGTCCTATCAAGCATTTGTTGAAGTATGCTATGAGAGATACTCTCCAATACTTCCTGCACAGCATACAGCAAGAATGCTCTTCTAGGAGGGAAAGCCTTCAGAAAAAAAAGGAAGTTACTGGCAGCTGGTTATAAAACTATATCCAATAAAATAGTAAGGCCCAAATTATATGACCAGGACACTGAAAAGGTCTCTAAGAAATAAAAGAGATGCTAAAAGTATGTATACATTTAAATTATGGTATAATCATTATGGTGTTTTAATAAAGATACTAATGTTAATTGTAATGGAATTCAATAAAGAAAAAATAAAATAAAATGAGTAGGAAGGAATTGCAAACATTTAGACAACTCTTTCTTTACCTTGAGTGTCAAAAATTCTGAAAAGATACCTCTAATATTAGGGGAAAAGATTTAAAAAGTAACAACAAATATGTGGTATTTCCTAATTCTATATTTCACTTTCCACATTCCATTACTTGCTAGCAGAGAAATTTGAGAATATTAGTCTTTTTACAATTATATTACCACTTATTATGAGATATGTTTATAAAGCATTATAATATCTAGCTTTTCTTTTTAACATTAATTTTAGGTTCAGGGTATAATAGCACTTCTGAATGGTGTGAGATGATTTCTCATTGGGGTTTTCATCTGCATTTCTCTAATGATTAGTGATGTAGAGCATTTTTTCAAATAATTGTTGGATGTGTGCATGTCTTTTGAAAAGTGTCTGTTCATGCCCTTTGTCCAGTTTATAATGGGTTTGTCTTTTGCTTATGAATTTAAGTTCCTTATAGAATCTGGAGATTAATCCTGTGTCAGGTGAATAGTTTGCAAATATTTTCTCCCGTTCTGTGGGTTGTCTGTTTATTTTGTTGATAGTTCCTTTTGCTCTACAGAAGCTCTTTAGTTTAGTTAGGAAGGTGTCACTTGTCTTTTTTTCTCTTTGCTGCAATTGCTTTTGGCATTTTTCTCATAAAATCTTTGCCAGGTTCTAAGCCCAGAATGGCATTCCCTAGGTTATCTTCCAGGGTTTTTATAGCTTTTGGTTTTATATTTACGTCTTTGATCCATCTGGAGTTGATTTTTGTATATGGTGTAAGGAAAGGGTTCAGTTTTTATCTACTACATATGGCTAGCCAATTATTCCAGCACCATTTGTTGTCTGTTCCCCATTTCTTGTTTTTGTCAACTTTGTTAAACAGCAAATAGTTCATGGTGTGCAGCATTATTTCTAGAGTCTGTATTCTATTTCATTGGCCTAGGTGTCTGTTTTTGTACCAGTAGCATGCTGTTTTTGTTACTGCAGTTTTTCAGTATAGTTTCAAGTAGGGTAATGTGATGCCTCCAGCTTTGTTCTTTTTGCCTAGAATTACCTTGGCTATTTGGGCTCTTTTTGGTTCCTTGTGAATTTTTAAATAGATTTTTCTAATTCTGTGAAGAACGTTATTGGTAGTTTGATAAGAATAGCATTGAATTTGTAAATTTCTATGGGGAGTTTTTCTGTTTTAACAATATTAATTATTTCTATCCCTGAGCATGGAATGTTTTTCCATTTGTTTGTGTTATCACTGATTTATTTGAGCAGTGTTTTGTAATTCGTGTTACAGAGATATTTCACCTCCATGGTTAGCTGTAGTCCTGAATAAATTTTTGTTTTTGTGGCTATAGTGAATGGAATTGTATTCTTGATTTAGCTCTAACCTTGGAAGTTTTTGGTGTATAGGAAGGCTGCTGATTTTTGTACCTTGAGTTTGTATCCTGGAATTTTGCTGAAGTAGTTTATCAGATCAAGGAGATTTTGGGCAAATACTATGGGCTTTTCTAGGTATGAAATCTGTCTTATCCTCTGCAAATGTTTGACTTCCTCTCTTCCTAGTTGGATGCCTTTGATTTATATCCCTTGCTTGATGGCTCTGGCCAGGACTGCCAGTACTATGTTAAATAGGATTGGTGACAAAAGTCATCCTTGCATGGTTCTGGTTCTCAAGAGGAATACTTCCAGTGTTTGCCTATTCAGTATGAATTTGGTTGTGGTTTGTCATAGATGGCTCTTATTGCATTGACGTATGTTCCTTCAATGCCTGGTTTGTTGACAGTTTTTACTATGAAGAGATTTTGAGTTTTATCAAAAGCCTCTTCTACATCTATTAAGATAATCATATGGGTTTTGTTTTTAGTTCTGTTTATGTGATGATTCACATTTATTAATTTGCATATGTTGAATCAAGCTTGAATCCCAGAAATAAAACCTACTTGATTGTGATCGATTACCTTTTTGATATGCTACTAGATTTGGTTTGCTACTAGTTTGTTGATGATTTTTTCCATCTATCTTTATGAAGAATATTGGCTTGATATTTTCTTTTTTTGGTTGTGTCCCTGCCAGGTTTTGGTATCAGTATAATGCTGGCCTCATAAAATTAGTTACAGAAGAGTCTTTCCTCCTCAATTTTTTTGGAATCATTTTAGTAAGAATGGTACCATCTCTTCCTTACACATCTGATAGAATTCAGCTATGGATCCAACTATTCCTGGACTTTTTCTCTTTGGTAGGCTTTGTATTAATGATTCAGTTTAGGAACCTGTTATTGACATGCGCAGGAATTCAATTTCTTCCTGGTCTGATTATTGGAGGTTGTATGTTTCCAGGAATTTATCCATTTCTTCTAGGTTTTCTAAATTGTATACATAGAGGTGTTCATAGTAGTCTCTGAGGGTTTCTTATATTTCTGTGGAGTTGTTGGTAACATCCCCTTTGTCGTTTCTAATTGTGTTTACTTAAATTTTCTCTCTTTTTTTCATTATTAGTTTAGCTAGCTCTAATCAATCTTGTTCATTCTTTCAACAAACCAACAACTCAGTTTGTTAAAGTTTTATGTAATTTTTGGTGTGTCATTGTCCTTCAGTTTAGATTTGATTTTGGTTATTTTTTGTCTTCTGCCAGCTTTGGGACTGGTTAGCTCTTGTTTTTCTAGTTGCTATAGATGTGATGTTAGGTTGTTAATTTGAGATAGTTCTACCTTTTCGATATGGGTGTTAAGACTATAAACTTCACTCTTAACACTGCTATAGCTATGTCCCAAAGATTCTGATATGTTTTATCTTCTCATTAGTTTCAAAGAATTAATTGATTTCTGCCTTAATTTCATTATTTACCCAAAAGTCATTTGAGGAAGCTTTATAAATTTCCGTGTGGTTTTGAGTTATTGCTATTTACATTGTATTGATTCCTATTTTTATTGTGCTGTGGTCTAAGAGTGTGGTTGGTATGATTTCACTTGTTTTGAATTCATTAAGGATTATTTTATGGCCAATTGTGTGCTTTATTTTAGAATTTGTTCCTTTTGCAGATGAAAAAACTATATTCTGTTGTTTTGGGGTGGAGAGTTCTGTCAACGTCTATTAGGTCCATATTGTCAAATGTTTAGTTCAGGTCCTGAATATCTTTGTTAGTTTTCTGCACTGATGATCTAATACTGTTGGTGGGGTACTGAAGTCTCCAACTATGATGTGGTTATATAAGGCTCTTTGTGCATCTCTAAAATCCTGCTTTATCATTCTACGTGCTCCTGTGTTGAGTGCATATATATATTAGCATAGTTATGTCTTCTTGTTGAACTGAACCCTTTACAATAATTTAATGTCCTTCTTTGTCTTTTTAGATCTTTGTTGGTTTAAAAATATGTTTTGTTTGAAATTAGAAGAGCAACCCCACTTTTTTTGCTTTCTGTTTGCTCGGTATTTTTTTTTCTTCATTCCATTACATTGAGCGTATAGGTGTCATTGCATGTGAGTTAGGTCTCTTGAAGACCATATAACACTGGGTCTTCATTTTTTATACAACTTGCCACTGTGTGCCCCTTAGTTGAAGCATTTAGCTCATTCACAACCAAGGGTAGTATTGATATGTACAGATCTAATCCTGTCATTGTGTTGTTAGCTGAATATTATGCAGACGTGTTTGAAGGATTGGTTTATACTGTCACTGGTCTATGTACTTAAGTGTATTTTTTTTGTGGCCAGTAATGGTCTTTCCTTTCCATATTTAGCACTCCCTTCAGGACCTCTTGTTAGGTAAATCTTGTGGTAAGAAATTCCCTTAGTATTTTCTTGTGTGGAAAGGATTATATTTCTCCTTCACATATGCAGTTTAATTTGACTGTATATGAAATTTTGTGTGGAAATTATTTACCTTAAAAATGTGAAATATAGGTCCCAAATCTCTTCTGGTTTTTGTTTCTGCTGAAAGTTCCACTGTTCACCTGATTGGATTCCATTTTTAAGTGACCTGCCCCCTTTTTCTGGCTGCCTTTAATATATATATTTTTTTCATTTTGACCTTGGAGAATCTGATGACTAAGTGTCTTGGGGATGGTCATCTTGTGTAATATTTCTCACATATTTTCTGCATTTCCTGAATTTGAATATTGGCCTCTCTAGCAAGGTTGATGAAATTTTTGCTTGCTTTCTCTCCCTCTCTTTCAGGGATACCAATGACATGTAGTTTGGTCTCTTTATATAATCCCATATTTCTTGAAGGTTTTATTCTTTTTTCTTTATTTTTGTCTATTTTGGAAAACCAGTCTTCAAACTCTGAGATTCTTTCCTCAGCTTGTTAGATTCTGCTGTTAATAATTTCAATTGTGCTCTGAAATTTTGAAGTGAACTTTTTGGCTCTATCAAATCAGTTTGGTTATTTCTTAAAATGGTCATTTTTGCCTTTCATCTCCTGTGTCATTTAATTGCATTATTTTGATTATTTGAATTGGGTTTTGACTCTCTCCTGAATTTCAATAATTTGTATTCTTATCTGTATTCTGAGTTCTATTTCTGTCATTTCAGCCATTTTGGCTTAGTTAGAAACCACTGCTGAGGAACTCGTGCAGGTGGTTGGGTGTGAGAAGATACTCTGGCATTTTGGGTCACTAGGGTTCTGGTACTGGTTCCTTCTCATCTGTGTGGGCTCATGTTCCTTCAATCTTTGAGTTGCTGTCCTTTTTTTTTCCTTACTTTCTTTGATGTTCCTGTGGGTTTGATTGTGGTATAGGCTGGGTTCTGTCAATCGGCTTTATTCTGGATGATCATTGGGGGCCAAGACTCAGCTCGGCACTCTTGGCCTGCATATTCTAAATCTTACGGGCTTGTACTGGGTTCTCAGCTTTGATCTCTGCCCCTTGTGTTAGGAACCTGCTGCACTAGAAAGGCCAAGGTTTTCCCAGACTGCTGGCCAGACCATTCCAATGGGTGGGGCCAGTCAAAGCACTTCATAGAGTAATGGCAGTAGGATCCAAGCTCATTTGCCCATGCCAGCAGCAGTGTGAGCATGGTGGGGTGCACGTTTGTCACCTAGGATGGGTGCTCGTGTGTGTGCCGATGCTGGTCTCCATCCAGTCATTCTCAGCTGCAGTAGTTTTGGTGCAGGGATGGGGTTGCAGAGGGGTGTAGGGGTGAGGCCATTGAAATTTGTGTGTGCATTCACACCAGTGGCCCTGTTGGCACAGAAATGGGGTGCCTGCCTGCTTGGGTCTGGCTGCCTCCATGAGCACATTCATGGCAGTAGCAGTGATGACACAGGGCCACTGGCCTTTACCTGTGTATTTGCTCTGGCAACAATGGCTATGGCAGGGTGGGAGAATGGGGCTGTTGGCCCCCATGCTTGCATTGGCACTGGCAATGGTTATGCAGCAGGGAGGTTGGAGGGGTCACCGGATTACTCATGCCAGCAACAGTGACACAGTAGGGTCACATGTGCAGTGACTCCCATGCCAGTGGGGTAGGAGAAGTAAGGTCTGACCAAGCACATGTGCACAGGTAAAGCAATGTGAGGAGTGGCCGTGGGTGACTGCCTACCTGTAAAGTGGCACTGGAGAGGCTGCAGTTGGAGGAGAGTGCTGGTGGGGTGGTGCATGTGGGCGGAGGCTGATCTGGTGGATCTCTCTGATGGTCAGGCAGTCTGCCAGTGCAGGAGCTATGATGCAGGTTACTAACAGGCACACTGGTTGTGCATGGCTGCACTGCAAGCAGGCATAGACAGGCTGTGTCCCTGGTAGAGGCCAGCTGACAGAAGGGCACTCAGGATGAATTGATCCCTTTTCGTGAGCAAGATTGCCCTTCTCTGTTTGGGGCTAATAGTTCCTTGAAGGCTAAAATCCTCTATGAAAGCACAGTAAGCCTTGGAGAATGCATGTCTCTGGTTGTGCTACACTACAGAAGTTCCTGCATCAAAACCTCTGGAATCTGCACAGGCAAGAATCCTGCTTCTACCACATCTCTCCTGGTCAACTCAAATGTCTGTGGGGGTTGTGGGGACCCTGCTGCCAGGATTCCAGAGGCCAATGGTGAGAGAGGGTGGCTTCCTGCCTGCTCAGCTCACCCCTTCCTCAGGAGTCCTTGGAAGCCAGGAATGAGTCCTTGTGAATGGTAGTCCTGTGCAGGGTCCCTAACTTTTTCCCCCTTCAGCCCAGTATCTGTGTCATCCCTCCATCCATTCTCAATACTTTCCCTCTGAAGATCTGCTCAGAAGGTGCTAGTCTTTTCAGTGTCCCTGCCCTTCGATGGCAGATGTTCCTCCTGGCAGCCTCTAGTCAGCCGTATTGCATACCAACTTGTAGTTTCTGTTCTTAACTTCAATTATCACAATTGTTTAGCTTTTTACTATATTCCAGTTTTAGGCTCAACAGTTTCAAAAGAGAGTTTTTCTTTCCTAAGTTACATTTATTTATTTATTTATTTATTTATTTATTTATTTATTTATTTATTTTTGAGACAGAGTCTTGCTCAGTTGCCCAGGCTGGAGTGCAGTGGCATGATCTCGGCTCACTACAACCACCGTCTCCCGGGTTCAAGCTATTCTCCTGCCTCAGTCTCCCGCGTAGCTGGGACTACAGGCACTGCAAGCAGGTATAGCCACCATCATGCCCGGCTAATTTTTTGTATTTCAATAGAGGTGGGGTTTCACCATAATGGCCAGGCTGGTGTTGAACTCCTGACCTCAGGTGATCTGCACCCCCTTGGCCTCCCAAAGCCAAGTCCTTAATATTCACTTATTTCTTGGCTGTGCATGGTGACTCATGCCTGTAATCTCAATACTTTGGGAGGCCAAAGCAGGAGAATAACTTGAGCCCAAGGAGTTTGAGACCAGCCTAGGCAACATAGTGAGACTCTGTGTCTACAAAAAACAAAAAAATAAACTAGGAATGTTGGTGTGTGCCTGTAGTCCCAGTTACTCAGAGAGCCGAGGTAGGAGGATAGCTTGACCCAAGGATGTAGAGGCTGAAGTGAGCCATGATCATGCCACTGTGCTTCAGTCTGGGTGAAAGAGCAAAGCCTTGCCTTAAGAAAATTAAATTATTTCTTGGTTAGCTCAATTTCACTATGATGTTTTTGCTTCTCTGAAAATGACTCATGGGCACTGTGGTTACTGAGTTTGTCTCTTAGTCAACAAATGTTTGTGGAGCATTTAACAAATTTCAGTCACTATTTCTGGTGCTAGGAATTATACTCTTTATCATATCAGGACCCTGCTCAAATGGACCTTACATTCTAGAAAAATAGAGATCTACAAGTCACAAGTAAAAATAATACATTAACACTTAGGATCATAACAAGTGTTATGGAGACAATAAAACAAAACTTCTAGAGTAATGTTGGTGGTGCTGGAACTGCTTTAAATGTGACAGTCAAGGAAAACCTCTGAAGAAGTGATTCTAACCTTTGCTCTGTGGGGAGGGAGCTATGTTTTACATCTTTAAGGGAAAGAAAAAGATACATGTGGCTTTGTATAATGAGCAGGGAGCATGGCACAGCAGTCTATACCAAGAAGCAGGGTCCGACTTTTCTAAGGCTCATAGATTAGATGAAGTAGCAGAAAGAGATGAAAGGATAATTAAAACACAATAGAAATTAACTGAGTCCACAAGTAACCAAAACAACAAAAGTAAAATGGATATTTGGGACTGTAAAAAAAAAAAAAAAGAAAAGAAAAGATGTAAAAGGAATGTAAATTACTTATTTAGAGAAAGGCTTAGGAAATCTCACTCTACTCATCATTACTAATATATATAGAGGACAGAAAAAGCCAATCTGCTGTAATGATAAATAATGCACCTGGATTACACAACCTAAGAAATGGAACAGAAAAATATATGCAAAGGTAAAATAAAAGAAAATTTCTTAAAGGGAATAACTAAATCTATAAATAACAAGGGCCCACATGTTTTTCTAGAAACAACTCTGCAGAATGACCTATATCTCAGATGAATAGGGATCTATGAAACTAAGCATTTCTGATCATAACCTTCTCTAAATGCAACTCACTTATTCAATAACTCCCATCACAGCTATTTTCCACTTCATCAGAATTCCTGTCCACTGCTCCCTCTTATTTCTCCTTTAGCACTCTCCTTCTTTCATTTCTCTATGTGTTTTCTTTAGATGTCTTGGCCTTACATTTTGAACACTCTCTTACCAACCTTCTGAATAACCTGCCTACATTTTTATTCCATGTTTTCTCATGAAAACTCTCCCAACAAAATTTACTATACATATATGCCTTCTCTCCTTTAACCAAATTTATAATTTCTGCTGGGGACATTCATTAAGCATCAAAAATCAATCACTAAATATTCATGGTCATCAATCTCATCACTTATTTTTTTTTTTTTTTTTTTTTTTGAGACGGAGTCTCGCGCTGTGTCACCCAGGCTGGAGTGCAGTGGCGCGATCTCGGCTCACTGCAAGCTCCGCCTCCCAGGTTCACGCCATTCTCCTGCCTCAGCCTCCGAGTAGCTGGGACTACAGGCGCCTGCCACCGCGCCCGGCTAGTTTTTTGTATTTTTAGTAGAGACGGGGTTTCACCATGTTAGCCAGGATGGTCTCGATCTCCTGACCTCGTGATCCACCCGCCTCGGCCTCCCAAAGTGCTGGGATTACAGGCTTGAGCCACCGCGCCCGGCCAATCTCATCACTTATAACACCTCATCTGAGTAATCCTATTGTATTTTTTATTCTTTTCAATAATAATTTATACTGTCTTAGACTTTGGACACCTAGTCTGCCCCTTCATCCTAACTGGGTGACATAAATTCCCACTTCAAAAGGAAAATAGAAGGCATCATACAAAAATTTTCTCTGCTTGCCACCAAATTTAGAAACTCAAACATTTCTGTATTCATTTTCCTTCTAATTTAGTGGAAGAAATGCCTCTCTTCCTATATGAGGTCTAATAACAACCTTTCTTCTGAATCCTAATCTCTATCTGCCTTCTTAGAGGTCTCATTCCATCTATTCTATATTATCAGTCTTAATGCTCTCTGTCAGCCTCTCTCTTGATGTATCTCCTTACTTTCAGTAGTCATACATGCTGAAGATTCACTTCTTTATATTAACACAAAATAAGTAACATGTAACATGGGAGTCTAATATCCATTCTTTATACGTTTTCAGATAAATTTATTAAAATAGTTATTTAGACTATGACTCCCAGTTTAACTTTTTCACTTTCAGTTCAGAATACCCATTGCAATCTGACATTCTACCCTGATAAGTCTTGCAAAAATTACTTAATAATAGAACCCTGAGCTCACTTTACCACTCATGAACATTTATCCCAATATACTTCTTTGCTCTAGAAATACTCCATGTTCACTGTAGATTGCAACACACTTCCTCAAATTTTCCATCTGCTACTCTGGTCTTCAATTTTCTTTTCACTTTCACTTTTCACTTTCCTCTTATTTAACAGCTCTTAAATGCTGTCAGGGATCAATTCCAGGGCTTCCTCCCTTTTCTACTCATTACCTTAAGGGAGTTTTCTCAACTGCTTTATTTCCAATATACCTTTGTGCCAATACCTTCTCACAATCCAACCCATCCACATCTTCCAAGTTATATGGATATATTTTATTGTGAGGTGAAATTTTCATTTGGATATTAAAGAAGCATGACAATCGGAGTATTTTAAATACTCCTCCTTCCTCCCAAATCTGCTTCTACTTTTGTGTTTCCTATTTTAGTAAATGGCACTGTCATTCAGATAGCAAGCCAAATCAGAATCTTGGTCATCTCCCATAACTACTTTTTACCCCCAGGCAGCCTCTAATCATCTCACATCTAGTCAATTGCTATACCTTGTTATTAATCTCCTAAATATGCCTAGAATCCACAATTTTTTCTTTTCCCTATTTCTAGAACCATCATGCTTGTACCAACCTAAAATATGAAAATGTGTTCCTTAGTCTCTCTCACACATAATCTGCAGACTCATTACTCTTCTAAATAAATCTTTAAGAATCTGATTTTGGCCAGGCGCGGTGGCTCAACCCTGTAATCCCAGCACTTTGGGAGGCCGAGACGGGCGGATCACGAGGTCAGGAGATCGAGACCATCCTGGCTAACACGGTGAAACACCGTCTCTACTAAAAAATACAAAAAATTAGCCGGGCGCGGTGGTGGGCGCCTGTAGTCCCAGCTACTTGGGAGGCTGAGGCAGGAGAATGGCGTAAACCCGGGAGGTGGAGCTTGCAGTGAGCTGAGATCCAGCCACTGCACTCCAGCCTGGGCGACAGAGCGAGACTCCGTCTCAAAAAAAAAAAAAAAAAAAAAAAAAGAATCTGATTTTGTCACTCCCTGGCTTAAAGTGCTTCCTTCAATGGTACTTTTAAGCTAGATGATACTTTTAAGTTAGGTGAACCTAGTGGACAAGGTTCACACTGTCTGATGTGATCTCCCTCCCTCTTAGATTCTCTATCCCAAAAGCCATCTCATTTTCTGAACTCCAGCCAAACACAATAACTGTTTGGCTTTTGATCTGCTGTGTTTTTTGGCACTGGTCATTACATACAGTACATGTTTAGTCTTCTCCCAAAGACATCCTGTCAGCTTTTGTGTGTTCTTTAGGTGTTACCTGAGTTCAAAGCTTACTTTTTTTGTACTTAGAGCCAACCTAGCAAATGCCAAATTACATCTAGGAAATGACATATTACATGTTCAGTTCTCAGTAAATATGTATCGAATGACTCTCTGTTGCCTTAAAATGTCATAGAAGGTGCTCATTAGACTTTTTTTTTCCATTCTTAATTTATGTATTGTTTAGTCAAGCACATTCCAGTTCTCTTGCTGCAGCCTTGTTTGCCTGTCTCGGGTTGTCCCCCTTCTAGTATGTTTAAGGACTTGTTATTTTATAAATACCATTATTACTACTGCTAATCATAATAGCAATCATAATAATAAAAATGATATTAGCTAACATTCATTGAGCAGTTATGTGCCATGCATAGTTTTAAGCACTCTGAGTAGAATAACTAACTTGATGCTCACAACTACATGAGGTAAGTAGATGATAGCATTGATGTGCTATCAATGCAGATGATAGCATTTATGTGAGGCTAGGCTAACCAACTTAGCAAAAGTCATGACAAGATTAAAAATCAATCAGTGCAACTCTCAAATTCCTACTCTTCATTACAATTTAAGATAGTCTCTCTTCTAAAAACATTGATTCTACCATTAGTACAACTAATAGTGTGCTTCTCTTTTTAAATTTTTAAAATAATGTCATTTATTGATTCTAAACAAATAGGAAACTATGCCTTTTTGTGTATGACAGGAAAAAAAAAAAGGCTTGACTTTTAAAACCATTTGCTAGGCAGCAAACAAATGTCCATCTATGAGCTGATTTATTGTTTTTTTCTAGGACAATGACATTAGCTTTCAAATATTTTTATCAGCAAGTCTTTCCTTCAAGTAAGCCTTATATCTAAGTATGTATATCGTGTAAGTGTATCATGATCACCTCTCTCCCTTCACAAGAATCTCTATGGCCAAACAATTTGAATACATGTACTACATATAAAACATGTACTACAGATAAATCACAAACTTTATATCTCTGAATGTTTAAAAAAATAATTTCATTATCTAATATATCAGCCAGATTAATTGCAACCAGATTAGTATCATTAGAGTGTGTATCAAAAATTACTTATAATTTAAATAAAACATATTGACCACATCATTATTTATACTGTTGCAATTGCAATACAGTTCTCAGATAAATAGAACAAACAGGATGGGGGTGTGTGTGTGTGTATGCACCATACACAAAGTTTAAATCAAACCTGCTGAAAGAAAAAAATTGCAATGCAAATACTGGATAGGAAACATATTACAAATTAAAATTTTATGTAACATAAAAATTTCTATAAATTAAACAACTAGAAATGACAACCAAATGGAAAAAGTAAACGTAATCAAAAGACTTGAATATAATGTGAAGTGGAAATAAGTCTGTGAAGAATTTCAAAAAGCAATGATGAAATTAATACTTGTCTATTAACATTGTCAAAAATCTAAAAGGTTGGTAATGCACAGCATGGACAAGGTTTTAAAGGCTCTATTTCCTAGAACTCCAAAGACAGTAAATGCAGTCTGTTGCTAGCCCCACAATTTTCACAGGGACCACCAAACTTTTGGTTTAAGATATTTAAACTTAATTGTACATTTTTTTCTCAGCATATCTTTTAAATAATTAATTCAATTTTTACAAATTTATCTAAAAATATTCATATGTGTATGAAATTATGAACATATAAGGGTAGTTGTACATTTTTGTTGAATTATATTGAATATTCTTATACACATACATAACACATACTGTGCAAATGTGTAATTAATAGTCTCTGGAGAGATTTATTTGATTACAAGTGACATGTCAAGTTGCAGTTAATATTGACTATATTTTATTATAAGTTTAAAAATTCTGATAACCAATTCATATTATTTGTGCAATTAAAAGACAAAATAAAGGAAGCAGTACAGCCAATGAATCAAATTAAATATCCTTGGTTCCAGAAAGAGAAAATAGGAAGCATCTTGGAAATAGTAACTTGCAATCATGAATTTAAGTCTTAATATTCTCCAAGCACTACGCTAAAGCTTTTACATAAATAACTTTAAGTTTATTTTGTGGGGTGAGTAATGCCATTGTTTAATAACTGTAGTCAAGTTTAGGTATTGCATAAATGAATTTATTAGGTTGCATCTAAACACTTTAGATGTTATAGTCTAGGCATAGGATCACTAAACTCAAAACTACAGTACATTTGTATAGAACTGAGCAAAAAGAAAAAATAAACTTACATGCTACAACTTCAGAAAGCCAGATTCAGGCAGTCTAAGCCATTTCTTAATGTATGAGAAATAACTGTTTAAAAAAACCCTGGTGTCATAGCGCCAAGGAAAACACTTTTACCTTCAAGTTTTGATGAAAGGATAACTCAGGTTTAAAAAAAAAAACTGTTGAGAATGCATGTATTATTCTGTTTTAATGCTGCCGACAAAGGCATATCTTTATCGGGAAGAAAAAGAGGTTTAATTGGACGTACAGTTCCACACGGCTGGGGAGGACTCAGAATCATAGCAGGAGGTGAAAAGCAATTCTTACTTGGCAGCAGCCAGAGAAAAATGAGGAACATGCAAAAGCGGAAACCCCTGATAAAACCATCAGATCTAGTGAGATGTATTCTGTACCATGAGAACTGTATGGGGAAACTGCCCCCATGATTCAAATTATCTTCCACTGGGTCCCTCCCACAACACTTGGGCATTATGGGAGTACAATTTAAGATGAGATTTGGGTGGGGCCACAGAGCTAAACCTTACTCCACCCCTGGCCCTTCCAAATCTCGTCTTCACATTTCAATACCAATCATGCCTTCTCAACAGTCCCCCAAAGTCTCAATTCATTTCAGCATTAACCCAAAAGTCCACAGTCCAAAGTCTTATCTGAGATGAGGCAAGCCCCTTCCACCTATGAGCCTGCAAAATTAAAAGCAAGCTGGTTACTTCATAGATACAATGGAGGTACAGCTATTGAGTAAATACAGCCATTCCAAATGGGAGAAGTTGGACAAAACAAAGGGGTTACAGGGCCCATATAAGTCTGAAATCCAGAGGGGCAGTCAAATTTTAAAGCTCCGAAATGATCTCCTTTGACTCCATATCTCATATCCAGGTAACCTTGATGGAAGAGGTAGGTTCCCATAGTGTTGGACAGCTCTGCCCCTGTGGCTTTGCAGGGCATAGCCCCCTCCTGGCTGCTTTCACAGGCTGGCATTGAGTGTCTGTGGCTTTTCTAGGCCTATGGTGCAAGCTGTTGGTGGATCTACCATTCTGGCACCTACCATTCTTCTCACAGCTCCACTAGGCAGTGTCCCAGTAGGGATTCTGTGTGGGAGCTCCTACGCCACATTTCCCTTCTGCACTGCCCTAGCAGAGGTTCTCTATGAGGGTACTGCCCCTGCAGCAAACTTTTGCATGGACCTCTACGCATTTCCATACATCTTTTGAAATCAAGGCAGAGGTTTCCAAACCTCAATTCTTGACTTCTGTGCACCTGGAAGCTCAACACCACGTGAAATGTGCCAAGGTATGGGGCTTGTACCCTCTGAAACCATGGGATGAACTATAACTTGGCCTCTTTTAGCAACAGCTGGAGCAGCTGGAACACAGGGCACCAAGTCCCCTAGGCTGTATACAGCTAGGGGACCCTGGGAACAGCCCAGGAAACCATTTCTCCTCCTAGCCTTCCAGGCCTGTGATGGGAGGGGCTGCCACGAAGATCTGTGGCATTCCCTGAAGACATTTTTGCCACTGTCTTGAGGATTAACATTCACCCCTTCTTACTTTTGCAAATTTCTGCAGCCAGCTTAAATTTCTTCTTAAAAAAAATGGGTTTTCCTTTACTATTGCATTGTCAGGCTGCAAATTTTCTGAACTTTTATGCTCTGTTTCCCTTTTAAAACTGAATGCCTTTAACAGCAGCCAAGACACAACTTGAATGCTTTGCTGCTTAGAAATTTCTTCAGCCAGATACCCTAAATCATCTCCCTCAAGTTCAAAGTTCCATAAATCTCTAGGGCAGGGTAAAAATGCCAACAGTCTCTGTGCTACAGTCTCTTTTCTAAAACAAAACAAAAGTCGCCTTTGTTCCAGTTGCCAACAAGGTCCTCATCTTCATCTGAGACCACCTCAGCCTGGACCTTATTATTCATATCACTATCAGCATTTTTGTCAAAGCCATTCAACAGATCTTTGGGAGGTTCCAAACTTTCCTACATTTTCCTTTCTTCTTCTGAGCCCTCCAAACTGTTCCAACTTCTGCCTGTTCCCCAGTTTCAAAGTTGTTCCCACATTTTCAGGTATCTTTTCAGCAATGCACCACTCTACTGGTACCAGTTTACTCTATTAGTTCATTTTCATGCTGCTGATAAAGACATACCTGAGACTGGGAAGAAAAAGAGGTTTAATTGGACTTACACTTCCACATGGCTGAGGAGGCCTCAGAATCATGGCGTGAGGTAAAAGACACTTCTTACATGGCAGCAGCAAGAGAAGAATAAGGAAGTTGCATACGCAGAAACCCCTGATAAAACCACCAGACCTTGTGAGACTTATTCACTACCATGAGAACAGTATGGGGAAAACCACCCCCATGATTTGAATTACATCCCATCAGGTCTCTCCCACAACACGTGGGAATACAATTCAAGATGAGATTTGGGTGGGGACACAGAGCCAAACCATATCAATGTAGGAATGGAATAATGAAATAAGTTACATTATAAAAAAGAGATTTAAGCTTCATAAAATGGTAAAAAACAAGGGTGAATGTTCCAAAACTCCTACTTTGGTGTGTTTTTCTTTTCCTCTTACTCCAACAGATGAACAAATGAAGTAGACAAATTACAAGGTAGATGATTGTTCTATCTCAACCCATCATTTGGAGTTTCTCAGTGTGGATCACCTTGTCTCTTTTCTCCCAATTTTATTCACCCATATTGTTAAAAGAAAAATAATTATATTAACTAATACATTGTTTGTTAAAATATCTGATTGAAAACTTTATCAATTACGATCTTCAGTAGTTTTTTTCATTTTATATATTCACATCAACAATTTTTCTTTCCATAAAATTTTTCAAGTCTATATAGTCATTGCATTTTTAATCTTATTAATCATAATTCTTCTGCAGGATCTGGATTTTCTCTTGTGGTGCAATGTATTAATTTGTAGTTACTGTACTTTATTTTTGTTAACTGAGATAGGTTGAAAATAAGAATTAATTTGTATAAGTTAGATAAGGCACTTTTTTTTTTTTTAAGACGGTGTCTCACTCTGTCACCCAGGCTGGGGTGCAGTGGTGCTATCTTGGCTCACTGCAACCTCTGCCTCCCAGATTCAAGCAATTCTCCTGCCTCAGCCTCCCGAGAAGCTGGGACTACAGGCACGTGCCACCACACCTGGCTAATTTTTTGTATTTTTAGTAGAGACAAGATTTCACCATGTTAGCCAGCATGATCTCCATTTCCTGACCCTTGTGATCCACCCACCTCGGCCTCCCAAAGTGCTGGGATTACAAGTGTAAGACACCACTCCTGGCCAGTAAGGCACCTCTTTTAAAGGTGCCATATTTGCTGAAGTAAAAAAATTGTAATTCACCTTGGTGTATATATAATTATTGAACTTTTCCTTCACCATTTTTTATACATAAGGTATTCTTGGTGACCTGGTAGATACATTTAAATTAAAATGAATTAAGAATACTAATTTCAAAGAATGTTTTGTCTTTCTAAGAAGTCATTTCTTACATGAATTTTATGATGAAAAAAATAAATCTCAAATAGACAAGTAGTTCCATCTTCCTATTTGACATAGACCGTGTTATTTAAAAATGAGTATTAAAATAAAACATGAAACTGCTGAGAGATTACCTAAATCATTCAAAAATACAGTTTTATTAAATTGTATTTACACAGCATTCTAATGTGTCCTTTTTTAGAGAAAAATCCAGGTGACAAGATTACTTTTATGCAACATTTCCTCAGAGGAGTCATTGCAAACTATATAGTCAGTCTGCAAGCAGACAGGGAGGCTCTTCAGAGATTATAGGCTTGCTGTCACCAGAACAATCAGCCTGTTTTAGAGCCTATGCCCTGCAGGCTGTTTTTTCCCAAACACTGTGTAGAATATGGTCACTTTGTTGGTTGGAATCATCTTCTGACACACCCTGGCAACTTACAGATGAAGCCAAGTAAACGTTCCTCATTACTATGCTACAGTCTCCATCCCACAAAAGCTACAGCTTCAATACCAAGACATGCGACCTATAGTTGGCATAATGACTCACTGTGTTTGCACTACTGGAACCACTCTTTTACATATAATGATTCACTCTCTCCCCTTTCTCCCCTCCCCTAAAACTGTCTTGTCACTTTCCCTCAGAAAGACACTGCTTTGGAAAATAGTTCCTGTGTCCTCCTTACTTGTACCAAGTAATAAAACTTCTATTGATCAAAACCTGCCTTCTCATGAAGAGTTCTTTGTTACCAGGCAAATAAACTCTGCTTTTTTGGGGTTAACAAATCAAGCATCTCAAACTATGGCACTCATGTAAATTACATCTGCTTATCTTATTGTAGCACTGATGGAGCTACTTCAGCATAATTCAGAAATTATATATTGAAATTCTTCTATTAGAATATTTTAATAAGTCAATTTTAAATATTAAACTGTATGTAGGTATTCATTTAAAAACAGGGTGAACATGTTCTTAATATATAAATTTACATTAATTTTTTTCCTATCCTAGGTAATTTAAATTGCAATTATCTCCGTTCCATATCTCAACTTAAAAACTATTTTAATTTTAAAATTATGTTAATTTATCTCTTTTAGTTTTTACTATTATAAAAATAACATTAAATAGCTTATGGTATCAAGTTAATCTTTCCTGTGTTGCCTTTTTTCTCTTGTATTTAATATGGTAATTACTTTATTTTTTTTTTTTTAAATTTATTTATTATTATTATACTGTAAGTTGTAGGGTACATGTNGTTTTAGACATGAAGTCTTTGCCCATGCCTATGTCCTGAATGGTACTACCTAGGTTTTCCTCTAGGATTTTTATGGTATTAGGTCTAACATTTAAGTCTCTAATCCATCTTGAATTAATTTTCGTATAAGGAGTAAGGAAAGGATCCAGTTTCAGCTTTCTACTTATGGCTAGCCAATTTTCCCAGCACCATTTATTAAATAGGGAATCCTTTCCCCATTTCTTGTTTCTCTCAGGTTTGTCAAAGATCAGATGGCTGTAGATGTGTGGTATTATTTCTGAGGACTCTGTTCTGTTCCATTGGTCTATATCTCTGTTTTGGTACCAGTACCATGCTGTTTTGGTTACTGTAGCCTTGTAGTATAGTTTGAAGTCAGGTAGTGTGATGCCTCCAGCTTTGTTCTTTTGACTTAGGATTGTCTTGGAGATGCGGGCTCTTTTTTGGTTCCATATGAACTTTAAAGCAGTTTTTTTCCAATTCTGTGAAGAAACTCATTGGTAGCTTGATGGGGATGGCATTGAATCTATAAATTACCTTGGGCAGTATGGCCATTTTCACGATATTGATTCTTCCTATCCATGAGCATGGTATGTTCTTCCATTTGTTTGTGTCCTCTTTTATTTCACTGAGCAGTGGTTTGTAGTTCTCCTTGAAGAGGTCCTTTACATCCCTTGTAAGTTGGATTCCTAGGTATTTTATTCTCTTTGAAGCAATTGTGAATGGAAGTTCATTCATGATTTGGCTCTCTGTTTGTCTGTTACTAGTGTATAAGAATGCTTGTGATTTTTGCACATTAATTTTGTATCCTGAGACTTTGCTGAAGTTGCTTATCAGCTTAAGGAGATTTTGGGCTGAGACAATGGGGTTTTCTAAATATACAATCATGTCATCTGCAAAGAGGGACAATTTGACTTCTTCTTTTCCTAACTGAATACCCTTGATTTCTTTCTCTTGCCTGATTGCCCTAGCCAGAACTTCCAACACTATGTTGAATAGGAGTGGTGAGAGAGGGCATCCCTGTCTTGTGCCAGTTTTCAAAGGGAATTTTTCCAGTTTTTGCCCATTCAGTATGATATTGGCTGTGGGTTTGTCATAAATAGCTCTTATTATTTTGAGGTACGTTCCATCAATACCGAATTTATTGAGCGTTTTTAGCATGAAGGGCTGTTGAATTTTGTCAAAAGCCTTTTCTGCATCTATTGAAATAATCATGTGGTTCTTGTGAAGGAGAAATAAAATCCTTTACAGATAAGCAAATGCTTAGAGATTTTGTCACCACTAGGCCTGCCTTACAAGAGACCCTGAAGGAAGCACTCAACATGGAAAGGAACAACCGGTACCAGCCATCTCAAAAACATGCCAAAATGTAAAGACCATCGAGGCTAGGAAGAAACTGCATCAACTAATGAGCAAAATAACCAGTTAATATCATAATGGCAGGATCAAGTTCACACATAACAATCTTAACCTTAAATGTAAATGGACTAAATGCTCCAATTAAGAGACACAGACTGGCAAACTGGATAAAGAGTCAAGACTCATCAGTCTGCTGTATTCAGGAGACCCATCTCACACGCAGAGACATACATAGGCTCAAAATAAAGGGATGGAGGAAGATTTACCAAGCAAATGGAGAACAAAAAAAAGCGGGGGTTGCAATACTAGTCTCTGATAAAACAGACTTTAAACCATCAAAGATCAAAAGAGACAAAGAAGGCCATTACATAATGGTAAAGGGATCAATTCAACAGGAAGAGCTAACTATCCTAAATATATATGCACCCAATACAGGAGCACCCAGATTCATAAAGCAAGTCCTTAGAGACTTACAAAGAGACTTAGACTCCCATACAATAATAATGGGAGACTTCAACACTCCATTGTCAACATTAGACAGATCAACGAGACAGAAAGTTAACAAGGATATCCAGGAATTGAACTCATCTCTGCAGCAAGCAGACCTAATAGACATCTATAGAACTCTCCACCCCAAATCAACAGAATATACATTCTTCTCAGCACCACATCGTACTTATTCCAAAATTGACCACATAATTGGAAGTAAAGCACTCCTCAGCAAATGTACAAGAACAGAAATTATAACAAACTGTCTCTCAGACCACAGTGCAATCAAACTAGAACTCAGGACTAAGAAACTCAATCAAAACCGCTCAACTACATGGAAACTGAACAACCTGCTCCTGAATGACTACTGGGTACATAACGAAATGAAGGCAGAAATAAAGATGTTCTTTGAAACCAATGAGAACAAAGATACAACATACCAGAATCTCTGGGACACATTTAAAGCAGTGTGTAGAGGGAAATTTATAGCACTAAATGCCCACAAGAGAAAGCAGGAAAGATCTAAAATTGACACTCTAACATCGCAATTAAAAGAACTAGAGAAGCAAGAGCAAACACATTCGAAAGCTAGCAGAAGGCTAGAAATAACTAAGATCAGAGCAGAACTGAAGGAGATAGAGACACAAAAAACCCTCCAAAAAATCAATGAATCCAGGAGTTGGTTTTTTGAAAAGATCAACAAAATTGACAGACCACTAGCAACACTAATAAAGAAGAAAAGAGAGAAGAATCAAATCGACGCAATTAAAAATGAAAAAGGGGATATCACCACCGACCCCACAGAAATACAAACTACCATCAGAGAATACTATAAACACCTCTACGCAAATAAACTGGAAAATCTAGAAGAAATGGATAATTTCCTGGACACTTACACTCTTCCAAGACTAAACCAGGAAGAAGTTGAATCCCTGAATAGACCAATAGCAGGCTCTGAAATTGAGGCAACAATTAATAGCCTACCAACCAAAAAAAGTCCAGGACCAGATGGATTCACAGCGGAATTCTACCAGAGGTACAAGGAGGAGTTGGTACCATTCCTTCTGAAACTATTCCAATCAATAGAAAAAGAGGGAATCCTCCCTAACTCATTTTATGAGGCCAACATCATCCTGATACCAAAGCCTGGCAGAGATACAACAAAAAAAGAGAATTTTAGACCAATATCCCTGATGAACATCGATGCAAAAATCCTCAATAAAATACTGGCAAACCGGATTCAGCAACACATCAAAAAGCTTATCCACCATGATCAAGTGGGCTTCATCCCTGGGATGCAAGGCTGGTTCAACATTCGCAAATCAATAAACATAATCCAGCTTATCAGATATTCAAACTAGAGAAATATACGTACAAATGTTTTGAGATAAATGAATAGAATGTAGTTGTTTCAAATATTATATTACAAATTGTCAGTGGGTAAAAAAAAAAAAAAGATGTACTTTTCATTAAATAATTTTTAAAAGCATTAAAAAAAGAACCTCTAAAAGATGACCAAGAAAAGATCAGATTTAATGCAAATACAATGTTTACAAGTTAATATTAACATATGAAGTTAAAATTTCCCAAATCTTGTTTAAAAACAAAGTTAATTAATTGCTTAAAAGGCACATGTAAAAATTTAATGGGACTAGTTAAAAGTAACAACACAAAAAAATACATGAGAGAAACATATAAAAGCAAGAGATATGATATTCTAATTAAAACCTTACAAAAAAATAATTACATTAAACCAAATAAAACATTTTATAATATTGAAAATATGTAAAATTCAGTGTAGCATTTATCTATCAAAATAACACATTACATAAAATAGCTAAGGATAAAAATTACAAATTCAAAAGTTATTAAACCACAATTTTACTGTGAAATTTTAAATATTTCTCTTTGAGATTATCTCAAAAAGTGAATATTTGATATAGTTATATATTTCTATTTATATTGTTGTTATTATTAGTAAAATGGTAATTAAGTTGGAAAAAGCAATGTATAGGCAAAAGAAAGTTAATGTTTCTTTTTTCATAATCAAAGCCCGTATTTAAAAAAACACAAACCTCCATAATTTGCAAATAATAGAAAATATAAATTGTATTTTATTATAATATAATGGTACTATAATTCAAGTTTAATAATAACCAAACGAATACTAGATAGTAATAAAAAAACTTTTTATTAATTGAAAAAAATGAGTAAGTTACAACTGTAATTATATAATACATAATAATAGGACAGTGATACCTAACAAAAATTATGAAATAACATCATAAAAATAATTGATGGAAAGTTTATAACTTTAAAAATGTTGATATTAACATGAAATATTGAAACCAAATTATTTTAACTCTAGCTGCATATTAGATTTTTTTAATAACTCCCATCTAATGTTAAATAAATTAGAAACTCTGGAAATGCATTTGGCATCCGGAGCTGGGTTTTTTAATTTGTTTTTCTTAAATTAAATGCCAAAGGTGATTCTAATATTTGGCGAAGAAGAAACATTGATCAAAATATCATAACAACATATTAGAAAATAAACCAAAATTTAAGAAAAGGGATTAATAAATGCAGTGGTCAAATTTAGTTCACTAAGAAACAAAAAAATTATGTAATTGAAAAATAAATCTGTGAGTTTATTATGGAAAAGTGAATGAAGATAACCTAATCATATGTCTAGTTGATTTAAAAAAATAACATTTGATCACGCCTGTAATCCCAGCACTTTGGGAGGCCGAGGCGGGCGGATCACGAGGTCAAGTTATTGAGACCATCCTGGCTAACACAGTGAAACCCCGTCTCTATTAAAAAATACAAAAAACTAGCTGGGCGTGTGGCACGTGCCTGTAATCCCAGCTACTTGGGAGGCAGAGGTTGCAGTGAGCCAAGATGGCACCACTGCACTCCAGCGTTGGCGACAGAGCGAGGCTCCGTCTCAAAAAAAAACAAAAAACAAAAAACAAAGACATTCGAAATTAATATAAACTGTCAAGGGGTGTATTATAGCAATTATCCTAATAGATTTCATAAGGACATTTATTAAAATTAAGCATGTATTTGTGATTAAAAAATGAATTCACTAATGTGGTAGTTTGAAAGGTCAACAAAAATATTAATACTTACAAACTAAAAAGGATTTTTTTTTGTTTTTGTTTTTTAAGAACGAAGTGGCAATTATAAAGTGTGGTAAGATTTCACTGTAGGGAATAAGCATAAAATAAAAATTAACCCTTGCTCTTAATGTATACAAATTGCCATAAGGAAACAGCTAAATAACCCCAAAATGAGAGAATTCTCAGAAGATATGACTTTTTAAAGGTCAGGATTTAGTTGCAGAGAACAGAATCTACTCTTCCAGTCTTCGTACAGGAGGTTTTTCCTGTAAAAGTGGGCTGACATGGATGTTTAACAGCATTTTATAATGGACACCGCAGTGTTTGCACTGGGCCTTAGAAGACCAATACATATATTTCAGGAGGGTGAAACTGGGAGGGGGTCACAGACAGAAGAAACCATGTTTACAACAGTAAAAAAAGAAAAGTCATAAAAATTATACATAGCTTCTTTTGCAGAAGCATAAACAGATCGGGTCAATGATAGCTGGGGCAACACACAAATTTGGAATGCTATTTTATAGTACTTTGGTTTTGTTTTAGGAGAAATAAGCTGATAAAAGTATTTAAAATTAAAACACAAAATGTGCCAAATCCTGCTATAAAAACTCAATTAGGATAATATTAAAGATCGAAATAATTTTAGTAAATTTTAATATTCTTCCTAACTTGTAGATTTACTCAATATAGTATGTGTATGTACAGTAAATGAGCTCTAGAAAGAGAATCCTAAGCCAATTAGAAAACTTCCTTAGAAAAATAAATTTGGAATTGTTGAGTTATAGACATTCTCATGGTTTACCGCAAAATGCTTAGATTTTATAAACTGTGCAATTTGAATCTTCATGTTGATAATATAACATGCAGCATTTTTCACAATTATTTACCCAGAGAAATATATTCCTTATAGCATTCTGGGGGCTAGTGTTTCATGAAACAGACTTTTGAATATACTGACCTAAGTCACTGATTTTCTCAATTATTTCCAGACTCTTTGAAACAATGTATTAAAAATTTGGGTTAGGTCACCATTTAATTTATCTTTTGATACTTTATTTCATTTTTAATATGCTTTTCTTACACATTTACAAAATTAGGCAGATGTAGAATTGGTATTTTAGCAGATATCAGAAGAAAATTTGAGTAGACAATCAGGGAGATTTTACTCAAGGCTATTGCAGTGGAGTGGAGGCCAGAAGCAGTCTGAGCTTACCTTCAATTCAAAGAAAAGACTGGAGGTTTTAAAAAGCTGCATAGAGAAGATCATGGGCCATTCGTTTTGATAATTGGCTTTGCCTCTTACCCCCTTCAAAACAAAGTAAGCTTTCTCATATTTTTATGACACAAGGTTGTTTCACAACCTGGAGCAAGGCATTCTTCATAAGTTATCCCTTCCCAGATACTGGAAAGTGTTGATGCTATCTCCCTATGATTACATTTTGAAGATATGACTTTCAGATCCTTGCGAAACAGCCCTGGCTTGTAAAACTCGTAAGAACCCTTTTAAAAGATTTATATCTCTTGGGAGGCCAAGATGGGCGGTTCACCTGAGGTCAGGAGTTCGAGACCAGCCTGGCCAACATGGCAAAACTCCGTCTCTATTAAAAATACAAAAATTAGCCAGGAGTGGTGGCAGTCACCTGTAATCCCAGCTACTCAGGAGGCTGAGGCATGAGAATCGCTTGAACCAGGGAGGCGGAGGTTGTGGTGAGCCAAGATTGCACCGCTGCACTTCAGCCTGGGAAAAAAGGGCAAAAACAGGTCAAAAAAAAAAAAAAAAAAAAAAAAAAAACAACCTGCGAGTTCTCACATTTATGCCTGTATTCACAACATGTCTGAAATGCTTCTCCACTCCAGCCACTCATTAAATTAGCTGTATCTCTAATTAAAAAAAAAAAAAAAAAAAAAAAATTACATCTAAAAGGAACAGAAAAGGGATTTACAATTATGAATATTTGTTTGTTTTTTGGTTCTTTTTTTTTTTAAGTAAATGCCCTGTAAAGAGGGAGGTCAAGGACCTCAAGTGAGGAATACACTCATCTGTCTAAGCTTTAGTCAAGCCAAGTAGAACGTTAAGTCTATCTTGGGAACAGATAAGCAGAGGGAATGGATGTGACATTTTTTGGACATTTTCTCGATATTGAGCCAAAAGATATGCATTGCTAGATATACAGATAGGTAGACGAACGTGTCTTATCAGGGACTAAAGTAAACCAGTTTACTGTCTCTTTGTTTCCAAAACAGTCTGTTTACTAAAAACCAGAGCAAGAAGGGGCAGATTTTTATATCCTTCCTTTGAAATCATTCTCTGAAAAATAGTTTTTTAAATGTTAAGAAATATCATAATCCTAAAATCCCCATTACAAATGATAAATGGTCACATACTTCAGATGATGCAAGCCCTAACCCCTGGCAGCTTCCACTTGGTGTTGAGCCTGTCAGTGCATGACTCTACTGTGTGATACAGCCATATAGGCCATAAAGTCGTACCTGTCATTCCCCTCTCTGAAGGGAGAGCACGTTTGGGTCACACTGGAGCCTTATCTCTTCCCAGTTTGCAAACTGATATAACCAATAAAGCTCTTCTTTGTACTATTTAGCCATCCTGGCAGTCTTTTGGAACAGCCAGGACTCTTGATAATAATGCACTGGTGTTCTCAATGGGATGGCTCTGATGAAATGGGATTTGTGATTCTTTTTCCATAAAATTATTTTAGAAAATTAAGAATGTGTTCTTTATGTATTACAGAGTTGTGAGATAGTTGTTTTGTTTGTTCTTAAAAAAAAGAAAACTTAGTAGTAGTTTTCTTTAGGACCTGGAGAGAAGTCCATGACAGAATGGATATTATATTGACCATCATTCTCAGCATCCTATCTTTTGTCTGTCCTTGAAGCTTTGGGAGTGTGTTAATGCTTGTGGCATCTGGCTAACTCTTCATTGAAGATAATTTCTTTTCACGTGATATGGTTTGTCTCTGTGCACACACCCAAATTATCATCTTGAATTGTACTCCCATAATTCCCACATGTTGTAGGAGGGACCTGGTGGAAGATAATTTGAATCATGGTGATGGTTCCACCCATAATGTTCTCATGGTAGTGAATAAGTCTCAAGAGAACTTATGGTTTTATCAGGGGTTTCCACCTTTGCATCTTCTTTATTTTCTCTTCCCACTGCCATGTAAGAATTGCCTTTCACCTCCCAACATGACTCTGAGGCCTCCACAGCCATGTGGAACTGTAAGTCCAATGAAACCTCTTTTCCTTCCCAGTCTCAGATATCTCTTTATAAGTAGCATGAAAATGAATTAATACAGAAAATTGGTACCAGTAGAGTGAGGCATTGCTGAAAAGATACCCGAAAATGTGGAAATGACTTTGGAACTGGGTAACAGTCAGAGGTTGGAAAAACTTGGAGGGCTCAGAAGAACACAGGAAAATGTGGGAAAGCTTAGTACCTCCTAGAGATTAGACGAATGGTTTTGACAGAAATGCTGATAGTGATATGGACAATAAGGTCCAGGGTGAAGTGGCCTCAAATGGAAATAAGGAATCTGTTGGAAGCTGGAGCAGTTATGTTTTAGTAAAGAGACTGGCAGCATTTTGACCCTGCCCTAGAGATTTGTGAAACTTTGAACTTGAGGGAGATGATTTAGGATATCTGGCAGAAGAAATTTCTAAGCAGCAAAGCATTCAAGAGGCGACTCGGGTGCTATTAAAAGCATTCGATTTTTAAAGGGAAACACAGCATTAAAGTTTGAAAAATTTGCAGCCTGAAAATGTGATAAAAAAGAAAATCCTATTTTCTGAGGAGATATTCAAGCCAACTGCAGAAATATGCATAAGCAACAAGGAGCCAAATGTTAATCCCCTAGACAATGGGGAAAATCCCTCCAGGGCATTTCAGGGGTCTTCACAGCAGCCCCTCTCATCACAGGTCTGGAGGCCTGTGAGGAAAAAGTGGTTTCCTAGGCAGGGCTCAGGGTCCCCGAGTTGTGTGCAGCCTAGGGACTTTGTACTCCTGTGTCCCAGCCACTCCAGCTCTGGCTGAAAGGGGCCAACATAGAGCTCGGGCCATGGCTTCAGATGATGCAAGCCCTAACCCCTGGCAGCTTCCACTTGGTGTTGAGCCTGTCAGTGCACAGAATTCAAGAACCGAGGTTTGGGAACCTCTGCCTAGATTTCAGAAGATGTATGGAAATGCCTGAATGTGCAGGCGGAAGTCTGCTGCAGGGGTAGGGCTCTCATGAGGACCCCTGCTAGGGCAGTGTGGAAAGGAAATGTGGGGTCAGAACCCCCATGTAGAGACCCCACTGGGGCACCACCTAGTGAAGCTGTGAGAAGAGGGCCACTGTCCTGTAGACCCCAGAATGGTAGATTTACTGACAGTTTGCACCATACACCTAGAAAAGCTGTAGACACTCAGTGCCAGCCCTTGAAAGCAGCCAGGAGGGAGGGTGTACCCTGCACAGCCACAGGGGTGGAGCTGCCCAAGACCATGGGAAACCACCTCTTGCATCAGCGTGACATGGATGTGAGACATGAAGTCAAAAGAGATCATTGTGGAGCTTTAAGATTTGACTGTCCCGCTGGATATTGGACTTGCATGGACCCTGTAACCCCTTTGTTTTGGCCAATTTCTCCAATTTGTAATGGCTGTATTTACCCAATACTTGTACCTCCATTGTATCTAGGAAGTAACTACCTTGCTTTTGATTTTACAGTCTCATAGGTGAAAGGGACTTGCCTTGTCTCAGATGAGACTTGGGACTGTTGACTTTTGGGTTAATGCTGAAGTGAGTTAAGACTTTGGGGGACTGTTGAGAAGGCATGAAATTGGTTTTGAAATGTGAGGACATGAGATTTGGAGGGGCCAGGAGCAGAATAATATGGTTTGGGTCTGGGCCCTCACCCAAATCTCATCTTGAATTTTACTCCTGTAATTCCCATGTGTTGTGGGAGGGACCCAGTGGGAGATAATTTGAATCATGGGAGTGGTTTCCCCCATACTGTTCTCGTTGTAGTGAGTAAGTCTCAAGAGATCTGATGGTTTTTATCAGGGGTTTCTGCTTTTGCATCTTCCTCATTTTCTCTTGCCACCACCTTGTAAAAATTGCCTTTTGCCTCCCTCCATGGTTCTGAGGCCTCCCAAGCAACATGAAATTGTAAGTGCAATTAAACCTCTTTTTCTTCCAAGTCTCAGGTATGTCTTTATCTGCAGCATGAAAATGGACTAATACACCAAGAATCTGTTTAGTTATCCATGTACAAAGAAAGATTTCTAATTAAACAACACTACACATTTTTTGACCATTCTCCAACACATTCTGTTTTCAGTTTAGGCTTAATCAAGAGTCTATTATATTCAGTTTGGGGAGGTATAGATTCCTTTACTCATGTGCTCTTTCTCTCTTAAACTATATTAATTCAGGAGTGTCAAACTGTGGTTTCAAAATGTATTCACTTAAAATAAATATATAAGTTTAAGTTTTGCTTTATATAAATCTTACACACCATTTTCAGAAATAATTAAAACAATTTATTATACAATTTATAAAAAAGCATGGCCTAATTACATGAATTAAATTGTAGTATTTCATTCAAGCAAGCATCTATCATGTGTCAATCTAGGAACTTAAATATAAAAATTAAATAGACTAAAATCCTTGTCCTGTGGACAGAAAAAATATATATTTTATATACATATATGCTATATATAGTATATTATATATATGCTAGATATACTACATATAGTGAATTTTATGCATATATGTATTATGCATATATATAGTATATTGTGCATCTATATGCACACACATATGGTTTCCATATGAAAAAATTAAAATTAAGAATCTCTCTTCTCCATATATACCAGTTAACATTCTATTGCTTCTTTTGACCTATGGTTTTCATAATTTAAAAAATACATATAATAAAATATTTCATTTCTTTATAATTAACTGTGACAATTTCTTCTGTTTAAATGTGGCTCCTTATACAGAAACTTTAGAAAAAGCATACAATTTTTTAATAGAAATTTATAAGGAGGTAAGATAATGAAGTTTTGATATCCAAGAATCCCAGCTTCTATTTTTTATTTTGTCACCTAATAACCATAGAAAACTACTTGATTACTGTGAGTCTGTTCCATCATCTGTAAAATACAACTAGTAATAACTTCTTGAAAAAGTTGTTGCAGGAATTAAACAATATAATAATTATGAGTATGTTTGATGTTATACCTGGGACATAGTGAGCATTCACTGCATTGGTTACATTATCCTATTATTCTCTCAAAATTAAGGCTATTTGCAAATCAGACTCACATCAAACTTAAGACAACTAGTAAAATTTAAATAAAAATGACCTTAGCAAATTTAGATTATTTTCTTCTATTTAGACCTTCCCACAGTTACATTTTGAATAAACCACTCATCACATTCTGTCTTGAATTATAGTTTTAATCTTATCTCATATCTCTTGATCTATTATGAAATTCCTGAAGAATGCTCTTGTAAAGAGCTTTGCCCATACATGCTTAATAAGTATCTTTTTGTGTTTTTAATTTGTGAATGTAGCCCTTTAAATTTACCAATTTTTCTCAATAACACAGTTTTTAAAACAATAAAGCATACCTTATTTTAGCAGCATTTTGTCAGGAAGAATTGATCATATTCACCTTAAAAATATTCTCGTTTTGCTGTATTTTGTTCAATTTAATTTTAATCATCAGCATTTCCAAATGCATGCAAACATAAATCTCATTTATTTTTGTATCCCCAGGTGTCTTTTAAATATATTGCTTCTGTTGTATGGGACAACCACGATAAATTATACCATATTATTATGCAAGACAGAGCAACAGAGTACCATTGGGCCCTATTCACTCAATTTTTACATGTCTTTTATGAGCTTACAAAGGTATAAGCAGAGAATTTATACATTCAGAAAGAGTTATGTATCCCCATCATATAAATTCACTATCCGTTTTTTAAGCAGAGCACAGGATTTGCTGCACGCAGCCTCATTAATGATCTGTCTCAGGAGTAAAGAAACCACCAAGGAGATCAAGTTGGCAAGATTTTTGCTTCAGTAAGTAATAGCACTCACAGGAGAGAAATTCCAAAAAGTTTCAAAATATGCCATATGCATATTAGAACAGTTAGGAGAAATCATAAGCAATGACTCCCTTAAGCCCCATTAAACTTCAAGTTAGCCAGATTAGAAACCTTTCCTTGAAAAACAGGCAAGCATATCTAGAAAGCTTTGAGTATTAAGAGGCTTGGATTCTACCCTTGATCTTCCTCCTGACTCATAACATAATGTCAGCAAGTTGTTTGAAGATTCTCTTCCCTTTTAATTCCTTCCAGAAAATCAGGATTGAGAATTAGAAATCTTTCACTAAATGGACAGAAAAACAATGAAGAAGAAACAAAGTAGGTTTTAGTTTCCCATGTAAAAAGTTACTGACTGAAAAAGTCAACAGCTGACAATAAGATGAGCAGTATATAAATTTAGATCTCTTGGACTGTCATCTAAAGGACTGAGAATTGCGGCACGTTCAACATATGAGTAAGTGGTATCTGAAAATGCACTGGCAAAGAAATGATTACTAAATTTGGCACAAGTGATTGCCTTAGAGTTTTTATTATCATTTTTAATTGTTTTCATATATTGAACATACCCAACCAATCTTCCAACAATAGAAACAAGAGCAAAAGGGGGCAGAATAATTATTTTTAAAGGGGGAAAATGGAGCCTTTTGAAAATTAGATTTCTTGGTTTCATCATGACAGTGGGTATAGAAAAGAAAATAGAAAGTATTTATTTCCTAATTTAGAGAACTCTGGGAGCTGAGGTTCAAGGGAAGGCTATGGTGTCAGCCCTGAGAAAATGTTCTTGCCGTTGCTTGAGCTGCTGCTCTTTCAGGGAAACCACAAAGACAGGACTCATTTACAAGTAACTAATATTTATACATTGATATCATGGTATTCTTTAATCCTCAATAACCATGAGGTAAGTTTCCTTATTACCCCAGTTTTACAGATGAAGAATTAAAGTCTCAGAAAAGGTAAAAGAAATTTTTTAAAGTCACACACCATTGAAAGAGTCTTTGCAAAAATTCTAACAGTGAGAAAATTATGACAGTGAAAGAGATCTGACCTAACCAGCTTCAATTTGCCTTTAACCTCCAAACAGCCCTTGTTAATTCCTGAGCTTAGTTTGAGCTAACTGGGGGAGGGGGGGGGAGTTTAGTTTATAGTTTGCTTTGAAACAAAGATGATGACAGCACTTTCCCGAAACAACCCCCGCTCCTTGCCTGGGAACCAGACCACCTTTGGAGAACTAACCAATTAGCCACAAGATTAGAAATTGGGGTTTAGGAGTCATGCAGACAGAGGCCACAAGTTTCCTTACCTTCTCAAATGCTCCTATAGATAACATCACTATTGTAAAACCTAAAATTGGGCTCAATACAATTTTCAGAGTCTGCATTCTGATGGACCAGCTGGCATCACCCAGAACAATAATCTGGCTCAACTAGTTCTGTGATCCTGCGTAGGAACAGAAAGCAGCAAGAGGAACCCATTTGACCCCCTGTGATTTCATCTGTGACCGGACTAATCAGTAGTCCTTATTCCCTAGCCAGCTGCCCAACAAACTATCTTTATTTTTTTATTTTAAAATATTAGTTAATATTATTTTTTGCACAAATTTCTAAAATGGCAATGCTGCACTATAGAGAATAGTAATTATATATGGTCAAAATTTCTGTTGTTCTGTAACATTAAGTTAGTATTGTTACAAAAATAATAAATTATTGTATTGTAAAAAAAAATGGTATTATATCTTTTATTTAAGTTCAGGAGTACATGTGCAGGTTTGTTACATAGGTAAACTTGTGTCATGCGTTTTTTTTGTACAGATTATTTCATCATCCAGGTACATTAAGCCTAGTAATCATTAGTTATTTTTCCTGATCCTCTTCCTCCTCCCATCCTACACCCTTCAATAGTCTCTAGTGTGCGTTGTTCCCCTCTCTTGTGTCCATGTGTTCTCATCATTTAGCCCCCCACTCATAAGTGAGAACAAGTGGTATTTGGTTTCTGATCCTGTGTTAGTTTGCTAAAGATAATGGTTTCTAGCTCCGTCCATGTCCCTGCAAAGAACATGATCTTCTTTTTATGGCTGCATAATATTCCATGGTGTATATTTAACACATTTTCTCAATCTAGTCCATCACTGATGTGCAGTTAGGTTGATTCCATGTCTTTGCTATTGTGAATAATGCTCCAATGAACACATGTGCATACGTTTCTTTATAATAGAATGATTTATATTACTTTGGGTATATACCTAATAGTGAAATTGCTGGGTTTAATGGTAGTTTTGTCTTTAGGTCTTTGAAGAATCACCACGCTGTCTTCCACAATGGTTGAACTCATTACACTCCCACCAACAGTGTATAAGCACTCCTTTTCCTCCACACCCTTGCCAGCATCTTTTTATATTTTGACTTTTCAGTAATAGCCATTCTGACTGGCGTGTGATGGTATCTTATTGTGGTTTTGATTTGCATTTCTCTAATGATCGATGATGTTGAGCTTTTTTTTCCATATGATTGTTTGGCCGCATGTGTTTCTTCTTTTGAAAAGTGTCTATTCATATCCTTTGCCCACTTTTTAATGAGGTTATTTTTTCTTGTAAATTTGCTTAAGCTCCTTATAGATGCTGGAAATTAGATTTTTGTTGGAAGCATAGTTTGCAAAATTTTCTCCCATTCTGTATGTTGTCTCTTTACTCTGTTGATAGTTTCTTTTGCTGTGCACAAGTTCTTTACAATTAGATCCCATTTGTTAATTTTTGCTTTTGTTGCAATTGCTTTTGATGTCTTCATCATGAAATCTTTGCCTATGTCCTGAGTGGCATTAACTAGGTTGTCTTCCAGAGTTTTTATAGTTTGAGGTTTTACATTTAACTGTTTAATCCATCTTGCATTGATTTTTCTTATATGGTATAAGGAATGGGTCCAGTTTCAATCTTTTGCATATGGGTAGCCAGTTATCCCCAAACTATCTTTAAAATACCCTAGTCTCCATATTTTTGAAGAGGGTGTCTTGAGTAACAATATAACTTTGCCTCCCATTTAGCTAGTTCTGCCTGTATTACACTCTTTCTCTGTTGCAATTTCCCTGTCTAGATAAATAGGCTCTATCTGAACAGTTGTCAAGATGAACCCATTGGGCAGTTATACCACATTTTTTTTTTAATATCTAGGATTCAGTTTTCTTGATTGCACAGTACAAGTTTTTTCTAAATGTATATAATAACATTTAAAAATTTCATTGAGTATACAAAGATAATACTCTAAAAGGTTGTTATTTAGAAAATATCACAAAATATATGTATTAAATATGCTAACTGGATGCTTTTGTGAAAGAATGTGAGCCAGTCTACCCAAATTAAACATATCAAAGATGCATATTTTTTAAAATAGGCAAACTAATAAAGTAAAGAAATGTATGTCAAAAAATAAAGTATTAGTGAAATAAATCATTTGGTTTATCAGTTTTCTAATTGCTAACAAACACTTTAGTTGCATTAAAAGAAAGTATACAACTCAGATATATTTCCTCCTAATATTAAAAAAGGAGTAATATTTGTTGTTTTACTATTTATAGAAGAGACAGCAGATGTATAACAAAAAGGGCATCATATTATAGTTATGTCAGAATATATATTATTAATATATACATGTATTTTTGTATATTTGTGACAATAAAGACTTCAAAATATATTTTAAATTAGGAAAACCAGTTCTAGGGAATTTACAATAACATAACCTCATCTTATTTCCTTAGATCACCTAGATCCACATTTCTTAGAATGTACTATAGAAAACTGGTTTGGCAGGATTATAACAGGGGTTATTAGTTAAAAAGCATCCCATGATAAATAAGCTTGGAAATTATGAATCAAATTAAATAGCTTTATTTACTTCAGGGTTATCAGATCTTAAGTTGTGATAGTGGATACTTAAATTTTCAGGAGGTAATTATGGTCGGCAGCATTTCTCAAGATCATTTTACCATGCATACATTTATCTTGGAGCATCTTTTGGAAATCTACTTTGAAAAGTAAAGGCCTAATTTAATACTATGACAGAGCCTCGGAAATCTAGGCTCATGATCTTATCAATATAAAAAATATATATATATGGAGAGATGAATGTTCCCAGAATTCTCTAAACCAGGAAATACATAGTTTCTTCTCTCTTTCTTATTCCCTGGTCTAATGTTCAATTGTGGTGAAATGCCATGATAAAACAAATAATTCTAATTTTAGAAAGATTCAATTATCTTTTTTAAAAACTATTTTTTCTCCCTCTTTTGTTTACTTACATATCATACTTAAAATTGCTTATAGGTACCATAGATAAAATCTGCAGCTTTCATAGTTTGGGGAGATCCGATATGGAGAAAAGACAAACATTTCTATTTTATTCATAACAGTATAATTTACCAAGTTTCTGTAAGCTACAGGTACCTTAAAAGAAAAAAGTTTCCTTAAATATGAAATATAAAATATTTAACAACCAGCAATATTTTAAATAAAAGTCATAAAATTCAATTGTTCAGCAGTTTAGTCTTTCATAATTATTGTTCTGTTTAATCTTGTATGAATTTGTCTGTTATTTTTCATATAGTTCTAGAAGTTTTTAGCCTATCAATTTTTAAAATTATGAGAAACCTGCATTTAAGAGTACTTGTTGGTCTTTTTCATGCATCTATTGGTGATGCCTTTCTAGAAGAACCAAAACTGTAGATGAAAAAAATTACAATAGCCATGATTAAAAATCTGATGTGAATTCATTGTAACTAACAATTAACAAGAACATTTAGTTACTTCTATTTTATTCAGTATTTTAAAATAACAACCAGAGTAATGACTGACAGCATTGCACCAGGACCATTAGAACTTTGTAAATTTTACATGGTTTTTAGAATATTCACATCAATAACACATTCACATACATGTAGGTTAAAGAAGATTTAGCATCACTTATTAGAGATGACTCAATTTTTCCAGGAAATCTGAAACCTAGTAAAGACAGTAAAAAGCACAATAAACCATCTTAATAAAACACAAAATCTCCATTTCCTAGGCTGACTAATTAAAAGGTAAAGAAAAATCTGCTGCAGTATGATTTTTTTTTCTTACGGGAAGAACATTTAGATAAGTTGGAAATTGAACTTAATGAGAAGGTACTTGAATTCAAGTTGACATTGAAAGAGTGTATGTCTAAAGTTATCAGTATACACCATATTATAGAAGAATAATGTAAACAAGAAAATCAATACTTTGAGCAAGGGCATGCATGGCTTTTAGAAAAAGCAAGAGCATGTGAAACTGCCTGGATACATGAAATAATTTAGGCGCATCAAGAAAAGTGAAGAGTACAGAATCAAGTTATACTGAAGGAAACATTGTTCTCCTAGGCCTTTAAGACAAACATTCTCAGCAACAGGCCACAATAGCAGTCAGAACTGAAAAAAAAAAAACAAAAAACAAAAAAAAAAGTATACAGGAACTGACAAAAAATAAGTTGGAAAGAGTCACCACTTTAGTTAAGCAAAATGGTGTAGCATTTCAAGGAGAGAAAGAAGGAGAGCAGAAAGCAATGATGTGTGAATGCATGACTTGTAAATCCCATGTAGTGAGATGCAGTAAAATACTGAATTATCGAGGTAGGAATCTAAAAACTTGAAAAGAAAAACTCTATCTTGAGAAGTAAAATTATTTTAAAAGCACAAGACAACACTTCCAACTTAAAATTTGGTAGGAACTATAACACAGGAAAAAGCTGTGATTCAAAAGATAGTTTAAAATTAAAAAAAAAAAATCAGAATTAAAATCAAAACCTTTTTCTGGGTGCAGACGATCATGCCTGTCAAAGGCATTTGGGTTAATTACTATATTTTTGATAAATTACTTGATAAGCACTTAATTTTTTCTTTAAGCCAATCAAGTTCTGTTAACAAAAGACCATGAAGTCTGTGGAGGAAAAATAAAGGCAAGCTATATTTTTTGAAAAAAGCCATCTGCAGATCAGAGGAGACCAAGCATCCTGATTGGTAGAAAACAGCTGAGTCTCAACTGGGCAGTTTCCAAGTCCAAAACAGAAATCTCTGTTGAATGCCCTTTGCAGGCAGCTAGTGGGAGGAGTTTTCTGGCACAGTGTCTCACCTAGGGTTATAGGAAGCACCTTAGCTCAGAGGCACAGACAAGACGTTTGTCTGGAGCCCTCTCCAGCAACATGGGAAACATGGCTGCCCTTTTCTCAGTCAATATGGTTCTGGGTTAGTTTCGTGTCACAGGTCTTTATATGTTTTGATAGAAAAAATATATACATATAACACATAGACATAAAAATTACAGATGAACAAAAGATCTTACAGAAAAATATTATAGTTTTTATTTTAAAAATCATGACTAAAACATAACATTATAAATTCACTGGTTTATAAGAAGAGAGTTGGATCCAAATTATATTTCTGACAAAGTGGGTTAAGGCTAAATTTAAGATTTTCTTAAATTGTCTTGATAAGTAACCTTATGAAGGCTGTCGAACCAAATGTTGGGTAAAGCAGTTGGAGTCAGTTACTAATATACTGGATTGAACAAAACATAGTTAACTGTGAAAATGTGACCACATTATGTAAGGAAGCGTAAAAGATAATTATTTTTATAAGATCTGTACAGTATGTTCTTGATTTCAATTCCTTGTCCTTGAAGATAAGAGTGCTGTGTTCCCTTCTAGTATAAGGAGGGTGCCTATTACATGAAAATTTTATTTTTTGCTTTTAAGATGCAGCACTAAGGTTCAAATGATTTTTTTTACCTGCTGTTTCTCAAATGTTTTTCCTTAAAAATTCAATATGCCAGAATAGCTGAGGAATTTTGGAAACAGGAGAGTTTAGCTTAGAGAAGAATAAAAAGAAAGAGGTATAGGAAGGGGAGGGGATGGCTCTAGAGTTTCAGCTAGCTTTGAGGCGGCATTTTGTAATGAGGAAGTCTGAGTCCTTAATGTGTTTGGCAATCCTGAGATATCAGTTGAGATATGGATCCTATTTGGACTGTATACTTTTATAGCCACAGTGTTTTAGTTTAGCTCTAAGCAAAACAAGCTGTTTGATCCCCATAATGTTTGAACATGTCATGGGCTGAAGTCTCAAAGGGGGTACTACGTTGTCATGTCTTTGAACTTTGACAGTACGTGTTGTAAATAAATTTATCTAGAAGAGTTGGTGCTAAGGCTGAACACACCGTCACACCTTTAATTGGTGTTGGGGTGAAATATCAGACATGTATAACTAAACCAAAAAGTAAAGTACATATTCACCCCAGGAAGGACAACAAAGCATTCTCAACAGGAAGGAAAATCCTTCATAAACCAGCAGTGAAAAAGCCTTGTTTGAATAGGACACTACATAAACAGAAGAGAGAAGTTCCTCATAAGTTCTCATTAACAGAAGGTCAAAAGATCCCTCATAAGCAAATCCCAAAGAAAACCAAAAACTCAACCAAAACAAAACACTGGGAGTTTAATCTATGAAATACTCTCCATGGGTAAATAGTCAACTTGTGGAAGCAGGGATGTCAAGGGTCCTGAGTTTGGGTACAGCAGGCCTTATGTAGTTACCAGAACCACTGGTCCCTCAGCCCCTACTTCACACCAGATTATATCAACATAAACATTTTCTTTCAAATATGAAAGGAAAAGATTTTATTTGGAAATGATATACAAGAAGTAGAATTATGATCTAGGACATACATATAGGCCTCAGATAAATCTGGAGAAGAAAGAACAAAGCAGGGGTTTATTGGGGAAAGAGGAGGTTATGCAAGTTGAAAGAAAGCACATTGGTACTGGCAGTGTCTTATCAGAGCTGGTAAATTCTGATTCACAAATGTGAATAGGATTTCTAATCTTGGTAGGATATGTAATCTTTGAGTTATAGGTAGGCCCTTGCAGTTTTGGATTGGGTGTGTGAGACAGTGAGTCAGGCAAGTGTTCTTGTATACTCACTAGCTGTCTTTGTGCTGCTATCTGTTCTTGCATAGTTCATGTAGTGAGCTGCTGTTTGGAAAAATGTCTTGTGACAGTTCCTGTTTTTAGGCAAATCATGCATGAGAGACTTTCCTTTATGGCCTTCCCTGGCTCCATTGCCAGGGTTTGACACAAGTGACTTTATTTTGAATTTTAGAACTTAACACACATCCATTATGATTTCTCCCTAAGTGCTAAATCACAACAAATTCATGGTTTTAGGCCGAAATATCAATGCTCTGCATTGTTAAGTACGTTATATTCCAGCTCCTTTACTTACCGGATAAAATCAAGGACATCTATCCTGCTTTTTAAAATAGAAATAAATGTGCTTGCTGTATAATCTCACCAGTTTATTTTCTCAAGATCTGGGGCAATGGAGTTGCCAGACCATTGGGGACTTTATGTTTGTTTCTTTATTTGCTTTATAAAAGATTTTTGTATTCAGGAATTTTATCAACCACCTGATTGAGCAAGATAATTCTGGGACATATATAATGGGGAGGAAATCTAGAATTATCTCCTCCATATCACATGTCCCAGAAATCTTTTGCTAGGTAATGTTGTGGAACAAACACAAAATGGGTGGCTTAAAACAATAAAAGTATACTTTTTTCTCATATTACTGGTTAGCTACAGGTTAAGTCTTCTGGTGTGTGTGTGTGTGTTACTTCTAGAGGGAATAGAGGGAAGAATGGTAATAGTAGGGAAAAGATATTTAAGCCTCTTCTAGCTATAGTGAAGTACATATTTGTTACAAATAAGCTATTAATTTTATGTAGTACTATTTTTTTTTGACAATTGTTACTTAGTTTTTATTTCATAATCATAAACTTAACTCTGCAATCCAGCTAGGCATGGGAGAGAACAAGGAAAACATGGAACCCAAAGGGAACTGCAGTGAGAGCACAAAGATTCTAGGATACTGCGAGCAAATGGGGTGGAGGGGTGTTCTCCTGAGCTACAGAAGGAATGGTCTGGTGGTTAAGATAAAACACAAGTCAAACTTATTCGAGTTGTCCACAGTCAGCAATGGTGATCTTCTTGCTGGTCTTGCCATTCCTGAACCCAAAGAGCTCCATGGCCTCCACAATATTCATGCCTTCTTTCACTTTGCCAAAGACCACATGCTTGTCATCCAACCACTCAGTCTTGGCAGTGCAGATGAAAAACTGGGAACCATTTGTGTTGGGTCCAGCATTTGCCATGGACAAGATGCCAGGACCTGTATGCTTTAGGATGAAGTTCTCATCTTCAAATTTCTCCCCATAGATGGACTTGCCACCAGTGCCATTATGGCGTGTGAAGTCACCAATATCATGTTCAATTGTTTTGATTTTTAGTTCCCACAGATGAGTGAGAACATGACAAGTTTGTGTCTCTGGGCTTGGCTTATTTCAATTAACATAGTATCCTCCACTTCTCATTCATTTTTATGGCTGAATAGTACTCTATTGTGTATATGTATCACATTTTTTCTTTATTAATCTGTTGATGGACGCTTGGGTTGCTTACAAATCTTGGCTATTATGAATAGTGCAGCAATAAACATGAGAGTGTAGATATTGCTTTGATATACTGATTTCCTTTCCTTTTGGGTATAAACCTAGCAGTGGGATAGATGGATAATACAGTAGCTCTACTTTTTGTTTTTGAGAACAAGAAAACTTTTGCAATTCTTTATTTATATGTAAAATTTTAAAAATTGTATTTATAAGGCTGGGCATGGTGGCTCATGCCTGTAATTCCAGCACTTTGGGAAGCCGAGGCGGGTGGATCACGAGGTCAGGAGTTCCAGAACAGCCTGACCAACAACGTGAAACCCCGTTTCTATTAAAAATAAAAAAAAATTAGCCGGGCGTGCTGGCACATGCCTGTAGTTCCAGCTACTCAGGAGGCTGAGGCAGGAGAATCACTTGAACCCAGGAGGTGGAGGTTGCAGTGAGCTGAGATTGTGCCACTGCACTCCAGCCTGGGTGACAGAGTGAGATTCCATCTCAAAAAAAAAAAAAAAAAAAAAGTATTTATAGCTAATTATATTGAATGCATTAACAGGTTATAAATTAATTTTAGATGCAAAAACATATGTCAATTTTCCTATGGGTGTATTGTGATGTCATACAATAACACTTGTTATTTTGCACATTCTTTTCATAGCAATTTAAAATGTAAACTTCTCTTATATTTATTTCCAAATACAAATATTGTGCTTTAAAATTTTATACCATCTTGTTTGTTTTTTGTTTTTACGTGGTGATTTATTAAATTCCGGGATGTAGCATACTGTGCAATAACAAAATGCCTGTTTTAAAATAAGAATTCAAAAATTATGGCCAGGCGTGGTGGCTCACATCTCTAATCCCAGCACTTTGGGAGGCTGAGGCAGGTGGATTACCTGAGGTCAGGAGTTCGAGACCAGCCTGGCCAACATGGTGAAACCCCATCTCTACTAAAAATACAAACATTAGCCAGACATGGTGGTGGGTGCCTGTAATCCCAGCTACTCGGGAGATTAAGGCAGGAGAATTGCTTGAACCTGGGAGGCAGAGGTTGCAGTGAACCGAGATCACACCACTGCATTCCAGCCTGGGCAACAGAGTGAGACTCCGTCTCAAAAAAAAAATAAATAAATAATTATGGGAAGCATATGTGTTTAATACTTAGCAACACTATATTATTTGTCACTAACCTATTGATTCCATGGTTTTACATCTGACAGCAAATTTTCTAATTTACTTATATATATATATATATATATATAAAATATACTTCCATTTTTCCATAATTTTCTTTTTATAATTTTTCTCATAAAAAAACTTTAGAATAATTGGTTGTTATCATTAAAACATCTTGGTACATCTTGACAACAATTATAATAATATTACAAAATAATTTCACACAAAATGTGTTTATCATGTTGCGTTTTTGCATTTAAATAAGAATTAAAATATAAATAAAATAAAGAGTTTTGGCTTCTCATCGGTTACATTCATCTCACATTTTGTTTGCGATATTTTGTCAGTTATAGAGAATAAGCAAAAGAGCAAAAATACTGAAATATGCTTAGTATATTGTATGGAATATATTTTTTCAGTGTTTATATTTAGAGAAGGGCAGGAAATTGTAAGGTAGTTAACATTTCATAAGTGAACCTCAACAAAAAAAGCAAAAATATCTATCCCTTTCAGCCAATAAATGTCATTTCATAAAATATCATGTAGCAAACCAATAATATGGTTTGCATAAAGTGTAGATCCAACATTTCTTGTTGGATTAAACTTGTAGTTGACCAGTTTAATCCTATAATATTTAGCATGAAACTCTGATATGCAGATAACAGAACTGAGTTACCCACTGTCAAAAATTCTCCACCCTGCACAAGAGAGGAAGTGTTGTTTTCATGAATGTTTGTAATTCACCAATTAACCTACCACACTTTCTGGTGGAAATATATTAACTTTTCTGCAGTCATAATGACAGAAACATTTTGGCTATTTCTTTTCCTAGCTAGTATTCCCAAAGCTAAGCCCTAGGATTCTGTTTGAAATCAAGCTAAAATAGAACAGACTTCAGAATCTTACTACACTCACTCTGCAAAATAAAAAAAAATGTAAATAATTTTTAATAAATAGACTAAACATAGATTTTTGTTTCTGAAATCCACTTCTTTCTTGCATCTGAGAAAATATTATATAGAATATTTTAAAACAATAGATGATTAAGAATATCTTGGATTTTATGGCTACCATAAAAATGTGTTACTCAGATCTTATGTGGGAAACATAATTGACTGATCCCAGTTTTACACGTCTGGATTCACTACTGCCTTCACACTATGAGCACACTTCCCTCAGGCAGCTCCCAGCCAATGACTGAGCATGGCAGGGGTATTAAGCAGGCTCATTCTGGCAAGATGTGCATTTTTCCAAAATCTGACTCTGGAAAAAAGACTCATTGTACCAGCTGAAATCTTCTTGCAACTGAGGGACTTCAGTCTGAAAGTCATCTTACCTAATCCTTTTTCTTCCCTCTCCCTTTTACATTTATCAGACCTGCATCATGGTCTAAAGGATCTCACCTGACTCTCCTGCTCCCACGCCCAGTAAATCTTTCGCACATTTAATTACATCTTGGAATAAACTTTCAATAACTCAGACTTGCATAAAGTGCGGATCTACCAAAATTTACTCATTTTAAAAGACTATAGCTATTATTGTCACCAAGCAATCTAAAAGGGCCTTGTGAATGTTTATAAGGTTATTTTTATTCATTTGCTTCTTTGAAAATTAATTAAACCAAATCTAATAACCAAAATGTTAACATTTTGATCAGGAAGACTGGCAAGCAGTTCAGTTTACATCCTGCCTCATTCCTTATTGCTTTCCACATGACATTCTATCTTAGATACATACATAGGCATGCCATTTAGTACTTAAATCTCAAAAATTATTTCTTCCTGACTTTGATGTAGCCCCCAAAGTCAGAATCAAGAAAATAAGTAATACATAAGAAGTACTTAGGCAAAGCGGGTAGAAATTGTTAAATAATGTGAAGTTAATGTATATTTCAGTTTGGTCAATATTTTGATAATACATCCATACAGAAAAGTGTTTTCTGTTAAGGATTTATCCTTCTGCAAAATATTATCTATGCTTTATATTTTAAAGTCATATTAATTTATTATATCTCTAATAGAGATCAGTGGAAAGTAATTTTAGACAGAAAATGTTGCATCTTTTACCTATATGCAATATGTCTATATAATTATATATATTTACAATAGAATAAATAGTGTTCAAGCTCAAGTTCATTTACCATCATCCATGATTAACATTAATAAGCCAAATTACTGGACGAATCTTTAAAGTGCTGTCACTTTACCAACAGAGAATCAAATTTTAAATAATATCCTACCAGATCCTTCTTTTGTTCTACTTTGTGCTGTGGGCATTTATGAGAATGTATCTGCCTGGGCTTGCTAATCAATGTGGCAAACTGAGTTGATAACAAATTCTTCTTTGAAGCCATCATTTACCCTGACTATGTTGTAGTTGAACTAATGACTTGGTGGATAGATTTGTCAGGACCTTCTGCTAAGATTAATGTGGTCTTTCTTTCTTAGGCAAGTTAAAAAGAACAAAAAAATGTAAAAGGGAAAACAAAAAGCAAGATTAGAGGAAATAACAATGAATATTGGTATTACTGGAAGTTTCAACTATCCTGTTTGAATTGATATCAATACTATCTATATTATGTCTTTTGATAAATTTTTTGGATTGTTTTTGTGGTATTGTAATAAATCAATCCACAGGAAAATATATATGATAAATTAAAATTTATTTGATTTTATTATTTTTGCATTTGGCAAATAAATAGACAAAATGATAGGAATTAAATGTCACACAAATTAATAGTATAAAAATATGGATAATAATATTATTTGAAAAACTAAAAAGAATTAAAATTTAGATTCAAGAGAAATCACAAATTAGTAATGTAGTAAAATATAGTTAGCTATCAACATAATCATGTAATAGCAATGTTTTGAAGTATTTTCCAAAAAACTTAAGTTGGCATTGTTTCTATTTTCCAGATATCAATTTAATGTGTTAAATCATATTTTTTGTTATGGTATTAATGTTCAATTTTGAGTAACTATTAGCAATATCATTGGAGATTGTTAGAGAGGTTGAACAAAGTTATTTTAAAATAAAAATATGGAAAATATTTTAAAAATGTTTATGTGATTGTTTCTGCACTTATCTTTCTACATTATTTTTATCTGGAAATTAAATATACGTGAATAAGGAAAATAGAGAATGCTATCTTTTAATTAGTCAATTTTTTAAATTTAATTTTACTAGTATCCAAGCAATTTTAACAATGAAACTATTGAACCTACAATACATATACCAAATTATCATAGGTGCTTTTATTTCATTTTCTCATTTAATACACTAAATTAATATTTAGCACAGCATAAAGAGATACAAGAGTTATTTTGGGGTGATGCTGTAATTCACTTTGCTCACTAAGGTATGTAAAAGTTTCTTTCAGTTTGGGCTCATATAACGAAATGCTACAGACCAGGTGGTGTAAACAGACATTTATTACACACAGTTCTGGTAGCTAGCAAGTACAAGATCAAGGTGCCGGCTGATTGGGTTGCTGGTGAAATCTCTCCTCCTGGCTTGCAGACAGCCACCTTCTTTCTGTAGCCTCCTGAGGCAGGGAGAGAGAAAGAGAGAGAGAGGATGTTTTCTTGTATCTCTTTTTCTTCATATAAGGGCACTAAACCCAGGGCTCCACTCTGATGACTTTATCCAAACATAATTATTTCCAAAGGCTCCAACTTAAATACTGTCATGTTAGGGGTTAGGGCTTCCATATATGAATTTTAGGAGTACACAATTCAGTCCATAGCATTTGCCCACCACCCTCTCCAAATTCATGTCCTCACATGCAAAATACGTCCATTTCATCCCACTTGCTCCAAAAGTCTTAACTTATTCTTACATCTATTCTAAAGTCCAGTGTTTTACCTTATATCATCTAAATCACATATGGCTGAGATTGAAGTTAGTAATTCATCCTCAGCCAAAATTCTCCTCCACCTGTGAACCTGTAAAATCTTGTAGGCAATTACTGTGCTTTCAAAATTTAATGGTGGGAATAGCCTGAAAAGACATTTTCACTCCAAAAGAGAGAAAATATAAAGAAGAAAGTGGTGATAAGTCCTAAGCAAGTGTAAAATTTTAGCAAGAGAAATTCTATTATATCTTAACATTTAAGAGTAATCCTCTTTGGTTCAGTGCTCTACCTTTTGGACCTACAAGTATAGGAGTTGCTCTCTGTGGCTCTTCCAGAAAGAGATCCCACACTAAAGGACCTGAGTCTCCACTCTTAAAGTTCATCAGCACAATTTCACCCTGAAAGCTTTTGGTGGAGGCCACTTGGCTTTTGAAACCTAGTCCATGTCTCTGATGACCTCTGATATACCTTCAGTCTCCTTATTCCAGTTTATTGAATAATAATGTTCATTTGCAACTGAATACAACTATGGTCCATACTAATAAAATCTAAAAAGTCGATTAAGTTCATTAGTGGCACCCATTACCTCTTTATGAAATGGTTATTCAGCTACCCCTTAATGTTCTCTTAAGAACAGCGTTCTCAGTTTTTACAACATGGATAGGCTGAGAATTTGCAAATATTTTCAAGTTCTGGTTCATTTTAACTTAACCATTATTTATTTAATTCATCTTTTTTTTGTATTTTACTGTAAGCATTCAAGAGGAATCAAGCTACTCCTTCAACACTTTGATTAGAAATCTCCTGAGTTAAATATCTAATTTCATCACTCCTAAGTTCTGCCTTCCATGAAAGATTAGAACACAGTTCAGCTAAGTTCTTTGACACTTTATATCAAGTATAACCTTTCCTCCAGTTTGCAATAACATGTTTCTTATTTTGGTCGGATACCTCATCAAAATTGCTTTTAACATCCATATTTATATCTGGCACCTCAAAACTCCTCCAGCTTTGACCCATTACCCAGTTCTAAAACTGCTGCCACTTTTTAAAATATTTCTTACAGCAGCATTCCACTTCTTACTACCAATATCTGTCAAAGTCAGCTGGAGCTTCTATAAAAATATACCATAGACTAGCTAGTATAAACAACAGATTTATTTATCATGGTTCTGGAGAATAGGAAGTTCAAGATCAAGGTGCTGGTCAATTCAGTTCCTGATGAAGGCCATCTTTCTGACTTGCAGTGTGCCTTCTCACTGCATCCTCACATGGTGGAGAGAGCGCAAGAGGTCTGATACCTTTTTTTTTTTTTTTTTTCCGTACAAAGGCACTAATCCCCCATCATGAGAGCCCTACCTTCATGAACTCATATAAAATAAATTATCCCAAAGGTCCCATCTTCAAGTGCAGTTGCTTTGGGGGTTTGAGTTTTAACATAAGAATTTCAGGGGGACAAAATTCAGTTCACAGCAGACAGTATTTCAAATTGTCCTTCTTCTGTAACTCATTTTATACTTGTGTGCTTGAATATACTAAAGAAAACAAATGACTTTAGACTTTTCCATAATTCTTTCTTTGAAAGGATAAAAAGCTGCTGAGACTTTGGTCACTTTTTTTCTGTTATTGTCCAATTGGTAATAGAATTTGGAGAAACAGAGAACATGAAGATTAATAGACACAGCAAGGTGATAAATGCCTTATTTTTACTTGTACTTGTGTCTTAAAACTACTTTTTCATATGTTCATTTAGCAGGTGTAGAAAAGAGAACACAATGGAAATAAATAGACACAGCAGAAAGTGCCTGCTCTGTGAAAATAACTGTCAAGAGAATGAAAAGACAAACCACTGACTGGAGAAAATATTTGCAAAGACACATCTAATAACATCTTATAAAATACTATTATCCAAGATATACAAAAAACTCTTAAAAGTCAACAATAGGAAATTATAAATCTGATTTTAAAATGGGTTACAGACCTTAATAGACATACCATAAAATAAAATATACAGATGGCAGATAAGCATATAAAAAGATACTGCTCATCATATTCATCAGGGAAATGCAAATTAAAACAATGAGATATCACTACATACCACTTTAAAAGATAGTTTGGTGATTTTTTACAAAAGGAAACATACTCTTATCATGTGATCAGCAATCACACTCTTTGGTGTTTGGCCAAAGGAGTTTAAAACTTATGCCTACAGAAAAATCTGCAAACAATAGTATCACAGCTTTATTAATCATTGCCAAAACTTGGAACCAACCAAGATGTCTTGTGGAGCACACAGGACTTTTAGGGGAAAAAAGTATATTCTAATGCTGAATACATATAATTACACATTTTTCTAAACCCATAAAATGTACAACATCAAGAGTGAGCCCTAATATAAACTATGAACTTTGAGTGACAATAATTTGTCAATGTAAATTCACTGATTTTGACAAATGTACCACTCTGATAATGGGGGAGGCTATGCATGTATTGTTGCAGGGCTCATTGTACCTTCATCTCAATTTTGCTGCAAACTTAAAACCGCTCATTTTCATGTTGAGAAACCTTTTTTTTTAAATCTCAGCTTGGTAAAGTAATGAAGAGTATACACTCATCAGCCTGGGTTTAAATCCCCTCTATGTCACTTACTGTATTAGTTTTCCATTGCTGTGTAACAATTCACCCCAAGATTTAGCTAGGTTAAGGATCAAGGAAGACATTTTGACAAGAAGCTACATTTAATATTAATATAAGGTCTGAAAGAGAAAAAGAGATAATTAGATAAGAGGCAAGCAGATCAGAAGGTGTAGAAATTAAGGGTTGGGAGTAATTGAATAAAAAGCAAGCTGGGGCATGTGAAAATACTGTATTATTCACTAATTGTTCATCTGCATCGGTTGCAATTAACCAATGGGATCATATCTAACTCACCTATAATATAGCAATAATGTCCCTAACTTTCTTCTGTATTTCACCCACCCCTAGGTCCAGGACTACAGATTAATTACTAATCAATAATTAAAACATGACTTATTCATATGAATGCTTTCTATATCTCTAATTATTTGACAGTTATATTTCTATGTTAACTTAAGAAAATATAACTACCAGTAGTTGTTGATTTGAGATTATGGTACTATGCACAACAAGTTACAAGTCCAAATCCATTTAAAGAGACAACCCTATTTATCTTCTACATACTCTAGTTTGTTATGTTTATGTAATGGCTTTGGAGTTAGACTGCCTGGGCTCAATTTGGAGATAGATAGATTAGATAGACTTTATATAATTATATATAAAGGTAAGTTATTTAACTTCTCAGCCTCAATTACTTCATTTCAGAAATGAAAGGGAAATTAACACTTACCTTAATAGGATTCAATGATTATTATGATGATGATTGATTATTACTTTGAGTGAAACTCCTCCAGCTTATAACACATAATTTATGAGTATTCCTGAGGTTTATGGAATTTTGACTAGTGTCCACTTAGCTTAGAATAATGCTCAGTTCATTCATTCATTCATTCATTCATTCATTCATTCATTCATCAAAAAAAAAAAAAATGAAGCATCCGGCATATGCTGGGCTCCTGTTGGGGGCTACTGAGGTGAAGATGTATAATAAACATTCCCTGCCCAGCTGTTGCTTATGGACTACAAAGCAGAGCGGTTATTTAGGCTATGAAACAAAATAAAGTTTGGCAAGTGTAGCTGAGCTACTATGGTGGTACAATAGAAAAATTGAGCAACTTTGCCTCAGAGAATTTAAAAAAAAGCAAGAACAGCATCCAGGAATAAAAAAAGGTTTGGCTTGATTCTCAAACAATTAATAGGAGTTTTGCATAAGAATGTACAAGGAAAGGCATTCCAAGAGGAGGAAAATGTACAAAAAATTACTAGGTGGTTGATTATTAAAATGTCAATATTTTATATGGACAAATTCTGAATTCAGGTGTTGTTTTTAGAAAATATTTACATGTTATCTCTTTATTGTTGTCAAAATCAAAGAACAAAGGAATATGGAAACTTCACAAAAGTATATTGCATAATTCTTATATATGTTAAATAATGTGCCACTTAGTCACATTCTACCCCTTCTCTTTCTATCCCATTTCTTAATATCGATAAGGCAAATTCAAAACAGCTAGGATATAATATTTTGTAAAACGCATGTTAATGGAACTATGGGTACATTTCCATGACAACTGTTTCTTCTTTTCTTCTCTTTTCTGTGTTTATAATGCACAGTTTGACAAGATGGGGGATGAATGGTGGCCAAAAAGGGAAAATGATCTATACTCTCTCCTATTAGATACTGGGCATGGATGGAAATGGCCAAGTTATTTACTAAATAAAAACAGAGCCTCTGGAGAGTAACATCCACTCTAGTCAGTAATATCATTTACTCACAGGTTAGGGACACAGGAACATAATCTGCTCTGTTTTGAAGACTAGCTGAAAACCCTATTGGCTTCAGTCATCTAGAGGAATTATATTTACCTTTAATGTTATTACATTAAGTTAACATTAAATGTTACCACAATTTATTCTTAAAGTAATACTGTAGAAGTAAGTATAAGATAAACTTGACTGTTTTAAAACTACATACATATGGCATAATTTATATAAGGAAAAGAGTGATATCAAATTATAATTGCTAAAAAAAAGAGCTGAAATAGGAAATTGTCTTTTTGAATAAAAACCAATGTCATTGTAAGAAGAAATAAAATAATTCCTGCTAGACCAATTTTTAAAACCAATATTTTATCATACTTTCATAAAAGATATTTTACTGACAATGTGGGCATAGCAGTGATATATAACTTCCTCCTTTCTCCATATCCCTTAAAAAAAAAAAAAAAAAAAAGCAAAGGAGAATATTCTACATGCCAGGGATAATTACTCTTATTTCTACCTTATAATCAATGTATCTCCAAAAGGAAACAATATTAAACACATTTAGAAATAGCATAAATACTTTATGACTTCTTAACTATGAAAGTATAAACAGTTCTTATTCTTATAGTGGCAATAAAAGTTGAACATTCAACATATCTGTGTCATGCAACTTAAAGCAATTGGTATTCTTTCAAATTAATGTAAGCGGTACGCATGATAGAAGTGGAAGATAGTTGTTTATGGTTAAATTTTAAGCCCTATTTATGGAGCAAATTATTTGACTTTAAATAGCAAAATGTTACTAATCAAATAAACTAAGAATACTAAGTTTGCTTATTTTTCTTAAACACAATTGTCACATATTATTTCTGTGCATTTACAAAACAATTTTATTTGAACTTAATTTTATAAAAATGTTACCACAATTTATTCTTAAAATAATACACATTTTAAGCTGATGTACACAGGTGAAACTTTAGAATACACCTTTAGCTTCAGAATCAATGTTAAAAGAAATCACTAACACAGTCAGATATAAGCTGTACTTTAGATAATGCCATTTTAACAATATTAACTTTAGTAATTATAGAAAAGCATAAGTATTTGGGACTTCCATGACATTCATTAAGATTTTAGAATTCATTATGTGAAATTATCTGTTTTGTAAAGCTAAAAATAAATACCCGTTAAAATTTATGATTTGTTTTTCTTAACTTAGTTGTTAAGACAAAGGGTCTTGGTAAATATAAATGAGGCTTAAAATATAAAATAATTACAAGTCATCTACTACCTGAACTGTGAATAGTCTGGAAATGCCACATACATAGCAATGATTGATTGAGCACTGTCTATTTCCCCATGGCTTGCTCTCAGTGTTGCTGCAGATAATACCTCTGCCAGCCTCATGCATTGGACTATCTGCAGGGCAATCCTTGGATTTCTGATCCACATTTTCTTCTTACTGTGTAATTCTGCTCTTTCTCCTTCAGGTAGTCACCTTTTCACAGCTAAATACAGATATTTAGCTCTAGGTTTTGCCCTCTTTATTCTAACTCTTAGTGTAAATAACATAGGAAATGGGTCTTCTCCCCTGCCCATTTTCATTCATTTGCAAATCAAATTACAACTCTGATTGTTACTAATAACTAGTTGGGTAGACTTAAAAACAAAGCTCTATAAATGTATGTGAAAATAATATGACACAAATTTAAAAAAATAGAAATTAAAAATAAGAGCTTTAAGGCTGATACAGGATACTGAGCATTTAAGTCATCTGGAAATTGTATATGGAAATTCTGGAAACAAAGTATCTCATAGCTTCATTTCTGTTTAACTGAACATAGTCTTCAGATTCAGAATTTTAACTATGCTAAAAATGATAGGTTTCACATTTTGATGCTATTGTAAGTGGTATTTAACTTCAACTTCTGAGTTTTCATTGGTTGCATATAGAAATACAGTTGACTTTTGTATATTGCCTCTCGTATTCTGCAAAGTTGCTAAGCTTACTTATTCTAGTTGCTTCCTGAAGATCCCATAAAATTTTCCACGCAGGCTAGTCATGTCATCTGTCAGTAAAGAGGGTTTTGCTTCTTGCTTTCTAATCTGGACGATTTACGTCTTTTGCTTCCTGTTGTACTATATAAAACCTCCAGAACAATGTTGATTAGAGTTCTTGAGAGCAAATACCCTTGTTCTCATCCTAATCTTATGTGAAAAACCATTTTCTTTCACAAGTAAGTATACTGATAACTGTAAGTTGGTTGTAGGTGCCATTTTTGCAGTGAAGGAAGTCCCTTTCTATTTGTAGTTTGCTGAGAGCTTTTTAAATCAGGAATGGACGTTAGACTTTATCTAATGCTATTTCTGTATCTATTGAGATGACCACATAATTTTACTTATTATTATTTGTTCATACGGTATGTAACATTGATTGATTTTCAGAAGTTAAATTATACGTACATTTCTGTTAAGTTTTGTAGTTTCAATTTTTTATCTGCATTTGCATAATATTGCTTTCTGTCATTTTTAACATTTCAATTTTGTAAAACTATCAAAAAGCAATTTGGGATGTTATAGCCTCTTTTATCTAGCACTCATTTCTTAACGCGAAATTATATGCAGAGCAAGATGGAGATAGAGTAATGATTGACAGCTTTATTCCCCAAATAGACTTGTTTATATTTTAAACAATATATTATTTTTATAAGATATATATATTACATATAAATAACATATTATTGTTATAATGTATTGTAAACAAATTGAAATTTCAGGAAGGAGACACATATAACATATGAAATTTAAAATAGGTAACTTCTAAATATAAGTAGAGAATAAAGCAAACAGAGCATATCCCTAATCTACTAGTTAATTTAGAAATATTCAATATAGACACTGTTTTTGGTGACTGGGATATGGCATCAACTGGAACCCCAGCCCTAGATTTATATTCTGTGTCAAGGTCAGGCAGTAGACACCTGTATACTGAATGTAATATTAAGAAGTAATAATCACATTGACAAAGCACAAGGACAAGCAATAGGCAGCAGAAAGTGGCAGCAGCAGGGGGAAAGGCTACTTTAGAGAAGATGGTCAGAGAAGGCTTCTCAGAGAAAGCAGGGTTTCACTCTGTTCATGAATGAAATGAGAGCCATACAAAGATCTGAGTGAACAGCCTTCTAGGCAAGGAAAGAACAAGACCAAAGTTCTGGGGTGAGACCAAGTTTGGAAATTTCTTATGTAAAGAAAACCAAGAAGGCAGGTGAGGCTAGAGTTGACATCATATGAGGCCTTCTGTGGAAATTTAATTTCTAAATAAAATAAAAAGACAAGGATAGCTTTGAGCCGGGGAGTGACAAATGCCTACTTTTGAGGCCTCCATATTATTTTATGGCTTTCACACCTCAGGAGTCTCCACACTCCCCTCAGTGCAGGAATAGTCAGAGAAAGAGTCAGATTGCTTTGGACAGGCTGGACTCAGTGCTCGACTCATGGTGGTTCCATACATTTTGACCAGCAGTCCAACTGAATAATTGGTCGCAAGAAACTACCTATACAGTAGTTAGTTCCCATTTTGTTCAAACATACCAATTGATTCATTAAGATTTTTCTGGAATTGGAGGATAATTAAAATGTTGGAATATAAATAGAGGTTTCTTAGTTAAAAGAGGAGCAAGAGGCAATTCTGAGCATTGATTTTTAAAGCTCCCTGATCAACTGGGGCAAATATTCATGATAATAGGGACAGTGCAAAATGGAACAGGCAGATTTTGAAAACATCAACAGGATAAAAACATCATCCTCTAACTAACAGGATATCCTTTGGGCTACTTGAGTATACACAAAGACCTCAGGGCAGTGGTAACACTTCTCTTCCCTGGTTGCACCTGACATAAAACTATTCAGTTTTCAATATTTTGCTAATCATATCACATATAATGTGAACATATCTTTTTATAGTCTAATATTTCTGTTGTATATTGCTTTATTGATAGCTACTTTATTTGGGGTGGATTTCAATATATTACCTCTATTTCTTTGACAAGTACTTTTTCAGAATTCACTGTGTATACAGTTAAGTAATATAAAATGTTCTCTTTTCTATTACCACCTATCCTTGGGTTGCTTTATGATTGCAATGAAATGATGTTGCTACTAAAGTGATTATAAAGCACCTAATGTTTCTGGATGCAGAAAGGCAGGACCTTATTTTAGGGACATTTTTATGACCCAGAGGACTAAAGGTACTGCAATGGTAGAAATCAATATTGTATTAAATGACATCATACATTTGGATTGCCTCAGTGTTTTTAAAATCTGCCACCATGGTTTTCTCCATTTTCAAATACATGTAGTCCCAGAATTTTGCTGAGGCTGCTCTTCAATCAGCAATGTTCCTGAGTCTATCAACTTGCATACAACTTAATGCTCTAAATATGCCCACATCCATAAAAACTCACCAATACACTGCCCTGTTCCTCAGGACACCGTTCTCCAAACTGGGTGGAAAAGTCAGACCTCCTAATAAGTTGACTATCCAGCTAAAATACACTTCTATAATTTCTATACAGTTCTCGAGAATAGTCTGTATTAGGGAAATGGTACAGATAGGAAGAATAGTAAAGAGGCAATTGCAGTAAGAGAAATTGGGTTTTTCAGACCCAGATGGTATCAGTCAGTATAGTCAGAGAGGTGGTCAAATTCTGTCTATATTTTGAAGTCAGCGTTAACTGAATTTTCTCTCTTATTAGATATGAGGAGAGAGAAAGAAAAAGATAAGGATAAATTCATAGTTCTTGTTGTTAGCAAATGGAAGAAAGGAGCCACCATTTACTGAGAGTAGAATGGTTCTGGACGGGTTAAACTTCAAGTATCCGGTTAATGTTCAAGTGGAAATGTTGAGTAGGCAGATGTGCATATAAGTCAAGAGCTCATCAGAAAGATGTCTACTAGAGTTATATGTATTTTAGGGGTCCTCATATAGATGGATGACGCAGGAAATAAGTTTAAATAAAGTAGAGGACTGATACATGAATTTTGGGATGCTCCAATAGGAAGTAGTCCATTAGAATAAAAATAAAGCATACTTGAACTAAGTAACTGTATCAATTATTTACTCCAAAATGAATAAAGGAAGAGAAAGGATTTTGAATAATAACCAATGGGACTCTAAATGGAGGCCTTCTTTTTTTATAATAATATTTTATAATTGGTTGCAAGATAAATTTTCACCTCTGGAGAGCAAGAACTATGCAGTTTGATGATTTGTAATGCTTTCAAAATATTTTATTGACTTTATAGTAGATAAATAAGAACTTTGTAATTTTAGAAAATAACTTTTATATTCTTGAGAGAAGATGTGCAGATAAGAAATAATTTTCAAAATTGCCATTTTAATTAATGAAACCTTAAAATTACATTTAAAGTTGGATATGTGTTTTGTTATTTTTATTATATTACCTTTTCTTTTATGTAAGCTTTAGTTATTTCATTATTTTTTATTGAAAAGTTTGGGTTGATATTTCTTTTAATTTCAATTCTTAATTACTTTCCATTAAGTATATATTTCAAATTAATGTATACTTAGCATTTATTTAACTAACATTTCAGAAAAAGTACAAAGGTTCATCCTAGGAAATACACTGTAGCTGTAAGACTATATATTCTGTTATCTTCTATTATGTTAGGAAAATGTCAATAATATTATGAAACAATTTGTTTGGGACGTTCTTGACTCACATCCTACTTCAGCTTTTACCCAAATTTAACAGAAACTTGTATTCACAAATCAAAGTTTGCTCTTAGTCAAGGATTATCATGAAAATTAAGATATCCAGGTATGTGTGGCTGTATATGTGGTTGTGTGAGTGCATATGTATGTGTGCGTCTCTATGTGGGTATGTGTTTTTTCATGAGCACATTTTTTATGATTGTTTTTCATATTAATCTTTCTATAATAGACATGAATACATGTAAATCAAGCTAAAATTATTATATACAGATCATTTTTTATAAGCCACATAGCAAGGGAAGCAACAATTATGTAAAAAAGCACAGTACTATTTCCCAAAATGCTAGTTTACTTCTTGCAAATTTTAAAATACAGAGACTTATTTCTGTCAATGTGCAAGGATACCTTGTTATGGATTCTAAGGTGTTCACAGTTTAATGAGGTAAAAAACATGCCAGATGTCATTATGATACAATGTGAGAAGCAAAATAGTAGAAATGGATCTGCTGTCACACAGCTAAAGGGAATCACTAACCTGAAAATGTATAACAGAGAAGGTTTCCATATGGTATTAGCAATAGTATTTCTGGAAGAATGTCTAGGATGTTTAAATGTCTGCCGTCTCACTCTCCTTTTTCTTAGCTAGCTGCCTATCATCTACCAGGTCTTGCTCCTGTCATTTTCTTAGGGATTTCTTCCCATGCACCTCTGGCTGATTCGTGTCCCTTTGCTGTATGTTCATCTCCTATCAATGGTATTCATTTCTTTACGTTGTAACAATGCATTCATTAGTGAAATTATTTGCCTTCTTTTCACTGGACTTCCCTCCCCATCAGAATGAATACATGGAATATGTCTGTTTATTCACCCTTGTATCCCGGCACCTGACAGAATGCCTGACCTGACCAAAAGGAGGGGCTCATTGATTTCTTACTGGATAAAGAATTAGGAAATGTAAAAAATAATTGAAGCTTCAGATGTGTTAGTTATATATTATGTTTATATCTTTATCAGATCCTTAAATAACTAAATGACCTTTTCAGGTCTCTGTGTGTTGATTTTACTCAATTAGAGTAATAATTTGTATTATGCAACTATTAGGTATGTTACTTAATAACATGCTTCTTATTCTTTTGACTCTTCAGCAAGTTTAAATATTATCTTCAAAAATTCATAATTTTTTCCCTTTATTGACATTCGAAGTTGCTTCATAATAAGTATTTCCTACTTCATCTTTTTTTTGTATCTCCATCACAAGTATATTCTGAATGCTTTTCTTGCTCAGTTTTTAATTTTAGCTTTCTCCAGCCCTGAAACATACAATGGTCTTGTCACTAATTACTTTTTCTAAGTTCTATTTGCAAATTTGACAGTAATTATAAGACTCTGTATTTTTAAAGTATATTTTATTTTTAGTCATAATTCAATATATTGAAATTCTAACATTAGAAAGATAAAATATGTTTTACCTCAGGAATATTCTAAACAGGGAAATATTAGGTTGGTGCAAAAGTAATTACAGTTTATGCCATTGAAAGTAATGACAAAAACCGCAATTACTTTTGCACTAACCTAATAATTTTAATTGAATGTACTTTTCCTTTGCACAAAGAACTTGTCATTTCCAATGTATTATTACTTAGAGTTAGTTATAGCTGTAATAGCTTGTGTCAGGCAGCAAAGAGAGAAAGAAATCTTTCATAGCATTACTAAAACTTTCTTCTTGTGGGTAGTTTTTCCTGTTAGATATTTTTAAATCTGAGATAAATGATATAAACTGATATCAAAAGGGAAATAATTTATAGTTCTTTTTGGGAGGTCAAATTGAGAATAATAATATTAAAACCCCATGGAATTCCAGTCCATTAAGAGATACACATATTTATGAAAAACAACATCATACACTTTATAAAAAATAAGGATAGGCTAATCTCTGCATAGACAAAAACTAACTTTATGTTGTTTTTGAAATACATTTTAAAAGAAAAATGCTTCTGCCCACCTCCAAATTAATGTCCCCTGTCATCATCTCTGAAATTTTTGTTTAAATAATAAAATCTTCCTTTGAGCTAAAGCCTTACGAGTGTACATAATTAGGATATATTAATAAGTTGACATGACTGTATATTGATTAAGCAAAATCAGAAGCCTAATGTAAGAAAACATATTTAGTAATATAAATCCAAAATGTAAACCTCACACTGTGAAGACTCTGGAATCTGCTATCTTCCTTGGAAGAGTATCGACTTCTTTGTTTCAGCAGGCAGGCATTAAATTAGATGGACCCAAACATTAAACACCAGCATTTGGGTATCAGTTCAAATCACCTGATAACGCTGATTATTAAATCACACCTAATAATACCTAATGAAGACTCTGGATTGTACAAAAACTATGGAAGAGTGTATATACAATTTTGATCACTCCCTCTCTGGTTCTGTTTTTTCAGGATTCCCCTGACCTCTACAACAAGTTTGGTTGCCTCATGTTCTCTCCAGTTCCTTAGGCCAGTTCAAGTTTTATCAATATCTTTTGGTCCCACTGAGTCCTTCCTGGCCTCACTCCAGAAGAGGACTGACCTCAGTCCAGAGAAATAAAAATGTGAAATTCACCCACTGAAACTCTCCTTCCAGAATTTCCTGCTTCTAGTTGGTTTCTTTTCAAGGAATTTAGAGGGTACTTTCTAAATTCTGCCCAACATTTACATCTGTCTATAATACAGGGTTGCTCTGATACTAGCCTACTTCTGTATTTGTGTGATTTTAAAATTAGTTATTACTCGATTCTAATTTGTCTAAAGTCATCTATTTTTCAGAAATATTTACAAGGGCTTACTTTCTAATTTATGTTCTAATACAGATTACTTTATCTAGCAGTTTATCTTATTTGTTCTTTCAAAGACCAAACTGCTGAACTCGTTAATCATTTGTGTGGTTTTCATGTCTGAGTTTCCTTCAGTTCTGTTCTAATGTTGGTTATTTTTTGTCTTCTGCTAACTGTGGGGTTGGTTTGCTCTCCTTTCCATAGTTCCTCTAGGGATGATGTTATGTTGTTAATTTGAGATGTTTCTAACTTTCTGATGCAGGCATTTAGCTCTATAAATTTCCTTTTTAACACAGCTTTAACTGTTTTCAGAAATTCTTGTATCTTGTATCTCTCTTCAAATTTGTTTCAAATAAGTTCTTGATTGCTGCATTAATTTCATTGTTTACACAAAAGGTACACAATGTTGTTTAATTTACATGTATTTGTATAGTTTTGAGCATTTTTCTTGGTTTTGATTTCTATTTTTATTGCAGTATAGTCTAAGAGTATGGTTGGTATGACTTCAGTTTTTTGAATTTTCTAAGGATTGTTTTACAGCTGATTTTGTGCTCAGTTTTAGACTATGTGCCCTGTACATGTGGGAAGAATGTATATTCTATTGTTTTTGTTGGGGAGAGTTCTGTAGATGTCTAATAGGTCCATTTGGTCAAGAATCAATTTAAGGTCTTAGATATCTTTTTTAATTTTCTGTCTTGATGATCTGTCTAACATTGTCAGTGAGGTGTTGAAGTGTGTTACTATTATTGTGTGATTATCTCAGTCTCTTTGTAGGACTCCAAGAAATTGCCTAATGAATCTAGGTCCTCCTGTGTTTGATGCAGACATATTTATAATACTTAAACCTTCCTGTTGAATTAAACACTTTAACATTATATAATACCTTTATTTGTCTTTTTAACTGTCTGTTTTGTCTGAAATTAGAATAGCAACACCTGCTTTTTTTCTATTTTTCTTTTGCTTGTAGATTTTTTCCATCTCTTTACTTTGAGCCTATGGATGCCTTTGCCTATTAGGTGGGTCTCTTAAAGACAGCATTCCATTGGGTATTGCTTCTTTATCCAACTTGCCAATTGCACATTTTAATTGGGTCATTTTGTCCATTTACATTCAAGATTTAGGCTGGGCACAGTGGCTCATGCTTGTAATCCCAGCACTTTGAGAGGCTGAGGTGGGTGGACCATGAGGTCAGGAGATCGAGACCATCCTGGCTAACACAGTGAAACCCCGTCTCTACTAAAAGTACATTCAAAGTTTATAGTGTTAGGTGTGGATTTGGCCCTATTATCATCTCATCAGCTAGTTATTATGCAGACTTGTTAGTGTGGTTGCTTTGTAGTGTCAATGATCTATGTACTTAAGTGTGTTTTTCTATATTTAGCACTCCCTTCAGGACTTCTTGTTAGGCAGATCTGGTAGTATATTAGTCAGGGTTCTCTAGAGGGACAGAACTAATAGGAGATATATATATACACACACACACACACATATGCACATATATATGGGTATATATATACGGGAGTTTATTAAGTATTAACTTTAACTTACAGGAACACAAGTTCACACAATACGCTGCCTGCAAGCTTAAGGAACTAGGAGGCCCAGTCTGAGTCTCAAAACTGAAGAAATTAGAGTTCAATGTTCAAGGGCAGGAAGCGTCTAGCACAGGAGAAAGATGTAGGTAGGAAGGCTAGGCCAGTATCCTCTTTCACGTTTTTCTGCCTGCTTTATCTTTGATGGCATCTGATTCGATTGTGCCCACCAGATTAAGGGTGGGTTTGCCTTTCCTAGCCCAGTGACTCAAATGTTAATCACCTTTGGCAACACTTTCACAGACACACCCAGGATTAATACTTTATATCCTTCCATCCAACCAAGTTGACAGTATTAACCATTACAAGTGGTAATGAATTCCCTTAGTATTTGCTTTTCTCAATAAGAACTTATTTCTCCTTGCTTATGAAGCTTAATTTGACTGGTTATTAAATTATTGTTTGCAATTTATTTTCTATAAGAATTCTGATTATAGACATCCTATCTCTTCTGGCTTGTAGGGAATTTGCTTAAAGTTCTACTGTTAGCCCAATTGGGTTTCCTTTGTAGGCGACCTGCCCCTTCTCCCTAGCTGCCTTTAACATTTTTCCTTTTATTTTGACCTTGGAAAATCTGATGACTATATGTCCATGGGATGGCCATCTTGTGTAGTATTTCACAGGGGTTCTTTGTACTTCCTATATATGAATGTTGGCCTCTCTAGGAAGGTTAGGGAAATTTCTATGAAATTTCTTGAAATATGTTTTCCAAGTTGCGTGCTTTCTCTCCTGTTCTTCAGGTGCCAGTGGGATATAAATTTGGTCTTTTTATATAATCCCATATTTCTTGGAGGTTTTGTTCATTCTTCATCTTTTCTCTTTATTTTTGCCTGAATGAGTTATTATGTAGAAGGCATCTGAGGTCTGACAGTCCGTCCTCAGCTTGGTTGATTGTGCTGTTAAAACTTGTGATTGTTCTCTGAAATTCATGAAGTCAGTTTTTCAGCTCTATCAGATCACTTTGGTTCCTTCCTAAGATAGCCATTTCATCTCTCATCTCCTAAATCATTTTATTGTATTCCTTAGAATGCTTGGATTCCCCTGAATCTTTATCATCTTCATTTCTGTCCATATTCTTAATTCTGTCTGTCATTTCAGTCATTTTAGCCTGGTTGAGAACCACTGCTGGAGAACTAGTGTGGTCATTTGGAGGTAATAAGACACTCTGGTTTTTTGAGTGGCCAGAGTTCTTGCACTGGTTCTTCCTCATGTGTGTAGACTGCTGTTCCTTCATTTTTTGAAGTCACGGTCCTTTGTATAGGTGTTTTTGCTGTTACATTTATTGATACCTTTTGGGGTTTGATTGTGGCATAAGCTGGGTTCAATAAACTAGCTTCATAGATGGAAGATTTTCAAGGGACAAGACAGCACTCCTGGGCTGTGTACTCTAACTCTGGGGGCTGGTATCACGCCTGCAGCTTTGCTCTCTCGCCCCTAGAGGCTGTGCTGGAAGGGCTAAGATGTTCCCAGCTCCCAGCCAGGGCACTCTGATGGGTGGTGCTGGTGAAAGTGCTTTGTTAGATCATCAGCAGCAGGATCTATGCTCAATCACATGTGTGAGCAGCAGCAGCAAAGTGGCAGGGTGCTAGCACATTGACTGGGTATAGGGTACCCATAGGAGTGGGGCTGCAGCGTTCCTGCATGCACTCATGCTGGCAGCAGAGGTAGGGCAGGGTGTTACTGGGTGTGGGCTGCCAGCCTCCATGCACACATTTGTAGCAGTGATGGTGGTGGTGCTGGGGGTGTAGTGGCAGTGTTGTCAGTGTCCACATGTGCATTCACACTGGCAGCAGTGGTGGCACAGGTGGGGCAGGGTTTCAGACCTCAGTGTGTGCACTCACATGGGTAGCAGAGACTTTGTGGGTAGGCAGCCTCATCCTATATTTTAAAGCTGGTAATTAAAGACATTATGACACTTGGTAAAAATTTTGCTTTTCTTTAAGCTTTCTTTGTAATTTTTAGCAGGAAGAAAGATATCAACATATGCTAATTACTGAAATTTAACTTTTGTTGTTCCTACTGGAAGTTAACAAATGTTCTGTTGCATTATTAGATCTGTTTTTCTGGACAAAATATACCTTGAAAACACACATAATAAGAGAAAAAGATTATGGTGAAGTAATCTCCAAAGTTTTCTAAGAGTTAAGGAAATAGAAAGTAAAGGGACAAAGAGAAATATGAATGAGGACTGCCTCTGGCTACATATGGAAAATGCTACAATTAGATGTTCAGTCAGAGGGCAAGTCTGAGGGGACTTAGAAATCCTACTATGGGGGCAACTCTAAAATTCTGAAAAATTAAAGGGATGATGGAAGGAATTAGTTTTGAGAAATATGGCTTCTACTCTTAAACGATTGATTCTGGACTTAAAGATAGTTCTTGCTAGTTATCCTTGCAGTTTTACTGGTGTAGTTGTAAATTGAGTGTTACAGTTCCTCTTGAAGCCTCCTAATAATCTATCAGAGGCTTCTAGTTCCTTTTGTCTTTTTGGTCAAATTCACAAAATGAATATAGTATCTTGACAATTTGTTTTAAAAATTGCTTCTTTATCCAACTTGCCAACTGCACATTTTAATTGGGGCATTTTGGGCCCAATTAAATAAGCCTTTACACAAGGCTTTTATTTCTAGTGCAGTGAAGGCTTTACAGTAACTGGATTTACTTTAACAACAACAACAGTACATGGTTTACACAGATTTCATTCCCCTTCATAAACTCTCTCTCTTCTTCTCTTCTTACTTGTCCTTCCTTCTCCTCCTCCTCCTCTATCAATGGCAATTTAAAGATAGTCTGTTGCTATTTGAGGACTTTCACAGATCCAGGAACATGGCCACTAGAAATTTTAGTTTATGTCTTGATCCTGAACAAATGCCTGACTCTTCCATCCATACCCTGAAGTTTATCCAGTGTCATTTTGATAGGGACAGAAGGCAGCCAAGTGCCTAGGCAGATAGGGGCAGGTACCCTTTGAAAACCCACCTCCAAGCCAAAGACAGTTTAAAGCCTGAAAGCCAAACTACAAGTTAATTCCTCACACCAGATTGAGAACATGTCCTCTTATTTGGCTTGTTTTCCTCTGATCCCCCTCTTCACCTATTGTACATGTACCTACCCTTTTCTAATTGGCTTTCTACACTGCCATGCCCACGTTTGAATGGTGCTTTCACTTTAAGCTTTTTTGCATACTCACAAACCAATCATCATGCACACCCCATCCTGAGCCTGTAAAGGCCCCAGACTCAGTCGGTAGAGGGGAATATGGCCTACTTCGGGGAAAAGACAACCTGACTTCAGGGAAGATTGCCTGCCCTTCTTTTCCCCTCTCCAGCTCCCCTTTCTGCTGAGACCTGTTTTCATCTATCAATAAAATGTTCCACCTTCACCATCCTTCAGTTGTCCTTGTGACCTCATTCTTCTTGGACACTGGACAAGAGCTTGGGACCCACCAAGTGAGGGTACCCAGAAAAGGCTGTCACACTGGCACTTTGCCCTCACTGGTGGAGAGCAGCCACACCATGCAACGAGGCAAGGAGCCAACTGAGCTGCTAACACACTGCTCTCCATCCGACTGCAGATGGCAGAACTAAAACAGCACTGTAACACCCCCTCTGAGGCTTTGGACTTATAGGCGCCCTCACTTGGGTGCCACTGTGTCCCCCTCAGGGCAACACACCTGGTCTGGCCATGGGTCCTCATGTGGAGCTTGCTCCTGTGTTGGTGCCCAGAGTGTCCATCTTGATCTTGCACTAGCTCTCTCATGTGTTCCCTCCCATAAGGGGCTGAGCACAGAGGGTTGAGTAAATGGGGTGCCCCTGCCATGAGTCCAGTGAAGGGACTGAGAAAAATACTGCATCAATTTCATAGTGATTTTTTTTTCAGCATTTGTGTTTGCTTTTTTTTTTTTTTTTTTTTCCAGCCTCTTTCTTAAGCAAGGCCAATCACACTGCTGTCACTGGCTCAAACTAGAAAGCTGAATCTACCACTTCCCCTCCTTAGCAATTCCTTCTACCCTTTACTCTATACAGGCTTCTGTTGCCTGTGTGTAGACCCAGTGCTCACTAATTCAGACCAGCAACTTCATTTCCGCCTAAATGAAAATACAAAATACTATTTTGTATATACCAAAGAAAAGTATCCATAATTAGGAAATGAAATGAAAATACAAGACAGCTTTGAAAAAAGTCAAGAACAAAAGAGTCTCTGTAGTTTATCTTGAATGCAGTACAAGCAATTCTCACAGTTGGCCCATATGATCTAACCAAAACTATTAAACTTGAATATGTCGATGACAGATGAGAATGTTGTGTATAGCTGATATGGTTTGACTGTATCCCCACCCAAATCACAACTTGAATTGTATCTCCCAGAATTACCACATGTTTTTGGAGGGACCCAGGGAGAGGTAATTGAATCATCAGGGCCAGTCTTTCCCATTCTATCCTTGTAATAGTTAATAAGTGTCACAAGATCTGATGGGTTTATCAGGTTTCCACTTTTGCTTCATTCTTATTTTTCTTTTGCTGCCACCATGTAAAAAGTGCCTTTCACCTCCTGTCATGATTCTGAGACCCCTCCAGCCAGGTGAAATTGTAAGTCTAATTAAGCCTCTTTTTCTTCCCAATCTTGCGTATGTCTTTATCAGCATCATGAAAATGGACTAATATAATAGCCCTTGAGGAGCCTTGACTGAATTACATCTGAGTACCCTGGGACTTAGAAGCAAAGTATCCCATCTTTGCCCATGACTGGGCATGCAGATGTCAACAGTAATTGAATGCAAGTGCAACTCTACAAATAAGAAAAATTACGAGATAATGGTTTGTGAGAAAGGATAGAAAAATAAGCTGCATTTTCAATGCTGAACGTATTGTGATTATTAGTTTCATCTGGAAGTATGATAGTTGCTGAGTATAAAAAGTCATACATACAATGCAAAAAAAAGTACATTAATATGTCCTACATTAATCATTTTTCATATATGGGTTTATTAAATCTATTTCCTATTTGTGGAAGAATAATACAAGTTAACTGTTCCTACTTTTGGAATATTTCAGTTTCCCAAATGGATCTTCAAATAATATAGTGGAACTTGTACATGGGACAGGAACCTAAGGTCCTAAGCAAGGATGACTGACTTGAGTATCAACCTAAACCAAAGTAATGCAAGAGCAGGTAAGAATAAAATTAACGGTAATTATAATAAAAGTATAAATAGAATATCCAATGTGCCAGAGATGATTCTGCCACAATGGCAGGCTTTGCCTAGGTGAAGAAAATTATACTTCATTAGAATGCCAGAGTTCTCAATCTATTTCGAGGCTTAGGGTTGATAGATGTTTGCCCACTGACACACTTTTGGCCTTAATTCACCAAGACAAACTTGACTTTTAAGATATGCTATCTAGATTTCCGTGTCATTCAATTTATAACAATTTTTCTCATGCACTCATTCAAGTTTACAGCAATTTTTGAATACAAACTAATGTGCCAGTTAATATACTAGTTACTGTGTATACGTTGAACAGAAATGATACCTGTTGTCACAAAACACAAGTATGCATTAAGGAACATGATTTTTCATGCTGATATTACTATTTTGTAAAATTAATCTGAATTAAACTTAATTTTAGACCCATAAAATGCAGGTCTGAGACGTGTTCTAGCTTTCTGTATCTACTTCATAAGTTACTATTTTAGATGGACTATCTGAATAGGTGTAAAAAGCAGAAAATATATTTGAAGCAGCCTTAAAAATAGGACAAAATTGAAATAATTATCAATTCACATTCACAGCAGATTGACACACATTACTGTATGAGATATGTACATGTTGTATCTGTTAGATATTTATAATTGCATTTAAAAACATAAGATTTGGAAGTATTAAAAAGCTGAACATAAGTTAGCTATGGTAGGGACTTGAAGTTTTGTAGAGCTCAAGAAGCACTCCAGTTTTATTTCCATTGTTTTAAGTTTCAATAAGAATGCATAAATGTATTACCTATTTTCTTCAAATATCCTTTATTATTCCAAGATCTTATGTCTTATTTTATAAGTGACCTAACGTCAGGCGCTGGATGAAGAGTAACATACACCTTCTAGCATTCTCATCAATGTAGTTTTCAGCATAAAAACATTAAAATTTTTGTGTTTTTATATAGTCTCCAAGGGGACCAAACTGAAAATGAATTAAAACAAGAAAAAAGAAAGCCAACTTAACTCAGTAACCAATGGGACTGATGTAGGAAAAAACATTAATGACAGAGTATTAATAGATTGGTTAAAATCTATTTAAAAATTGCTCATTCCAAATATGCAGTGTTCTATGTAATAGAATATAATACTAAGCTAGAAATTTGGATTTGTTTATGTAAATCTGGTTTATTCCACATAAATAGGATATGTGGCTTAAGCCAGTGACTGAATTGTGAACTTCTGTTGCATTTCTCTGGATTTATTTAAGATGAAATGAATACTGAATGAAAGTACCAGAAGATGTATTACTTTACTTATAAGATGATATGGTTTGGCTGTGTCCCCATCCAAAACTCATCTTGAATTGTAATTCCCATAATCTTCACGTGTTGTGGGAGGGGCCTGGTGGGAGGTAATCAAATAATGAGGGCAGTTACCCTCATGCTGCTCTCCTGATAGTGAGTGAGTTCTCATGAGATCTGATGGTTTTATAAGGGGCTTTTCCCCCTTTTGCTTGGCTTGCTTGACACTGCTCCTTCCTGCCACCATGTGAATCAGGACATGTTTGCTTCTCCTTCTGCCATGGTTGTAAGTTTCCAGAGGCTTCCCTAGCCATGCTAAACTGAGAGTCAACTAAACATCACACACCGGGGCCTATCATGGGGAGGGGGGAGCGGGGAGGGATTGCACTGGGAGTTATACCTGATGTAAATGACGAGTTGATGGGTGCTGACGAGTTGATGGGTGCAGCACAGCAACATGGCACAAGTATACATATGTAACAAACCTGCACGTTATACACATGTACCCTAGAACTTAAAACATAATAATAAAAAAAAGGAAAAAAAAAATAGAAAAAGATATTGCTAAATCTATCCTTTTTGAAGATTTTCACTTGTAGATTCAATTTATTTAATAGACATAAAGCTCTACACATTTTCTATTTATTCTTGGATCAGAATTGGTAAGCGTGGGCTTTTACAGAATTTTTCACTTCTATCAAAATTTTCAAATGTTTTTACATAAAGCTGCCATAGAAATTATTCATATTTGTATTGTTGGTATAGAAATAAAGTTTTTGATTTTTGAAGTTTGCAATTTATAATTTTCTTTTTTTTCTTTTCTTTTTTCTTTTTTTAATGACGGGGTGTCGTTCTGTAGCCCAGGCTGGGGTGCAGTGACATGATCTCGGCTCCCTGCAAGCTCCGCCTCCCGGATTCACGCCATTCTCCTGCCTAAGCCTCCCGAGTAGCTGGGACTACAGGCACCCGCCACCACACCCAGCTAATTTTTTGTATTTTTAGTAGAGATGGGGTTTCATCGTGTTAGCCAGGATGGTCTCGATCTCCTGACCTCGTGATCCGCCCATCTCGGCCTCCCAAAGTGCTGGGATTACAGGCGTGAGCCACCGTGCCCGGCCTGATTTTCACTTTTTAATTTTGATATTGATTTATCAAATTTATTAGCATGTTAATGAACTATTGTTTGGCTTCATTGATATTTCTATATTCTACACTTGCTTTCTAACTCGTTGATTTCTACCACATTTCTTTTAATTCTATTTGAGTTTAATTTGTCATGTTATCTTCTAGCCCCTTGAAATAAATGCTTAAAGACATGATATTCAGTCTTTCTTTTATAAAATATACAGGCAAAGTATATATTAACTATATACATATATTTGTCCCTAAGTCATGTCTTACTTAATTCTTACAAGCTTGTGTGTGCCACAATTTTATTTCCATTCCATTTAAAATAATTTCTAATTTCCACTGTGATATCATTAAAAAAACATGGGTTATTTAGATGTGTTTTGTTTCACTTGCTAACAGTTGGGGATTTTAAGTTAGAATTTCTTAACTGATTTTTCACTTCATACCACTGAGGCTAGAGAAAATGCTCTTTATGTTTCCCATCATTTGAAATGTATTAAGCCTTTCTCTATTTTTCAATATGTGGTCAATGTCTATGATTATTATTTGTAATTTTAAAAGCAGGGATAATGTGCAGTCATTGAGTGCAGAAGTCTATACATGTTTATCATGTAAAGTTTGTTAAACAAGTTTTCAATCTTCTATATCCTTAGTTCCTCTATATTTTCACCAGTAACTAAAAGGTATGTTAAATATTTTCATATTATTATTGATTTATTTATTTCTTGTACACATTTTATCAACTTTGTAATTTATGCACTTTAAAGCTAAATTTTGATACTTAGATACATTTAGGATTGTTATGTCTTCCTGTAGAATCCATGCTTTATTTCATAAAGAAATGCCTTTTTTATGTCTTGTAATGCATATGGTTTGAAATATTTGTCTGTTGTTAGTTTTCCTGATTTCATATAGTTGTCAATCTTGTTACTTTCAACTGTTCTGTCTCTGCATCTGTAACTTTTAAATAGTTGTTAATTATGCTATTTTTATTGTTTTAATCCAGAGTCTGATTGTGTTTTTCTAAACAGGAGAATATGCTCAATATCCATTTCATGTGATTAGTAATCGATTCCAGTTTATAACTATAATTTAATGTTTTTTCTTTCTATAATTCATTTTTATAATTCTCCTTATTTCACTTCATTTGCTTACATCAGTATAATTTTATTGTTATATTCTGTTTATCTGACAGCAGCATATTATTTAATATTCCTTGGCATATTAGAGTCTAATTTAAATTGTGCAATATTAGAATTTGGATATTATAATGCTATGACCACACTTATTCCCTTTTTATATTTTGTGCTATTGATGTCATATGTTTTAATATCTCATATTTTAAATCTCAGCATGTCATTATTTTAAACAGACAACATTCATTTTTTTTTTTTCCTGCAATACTGGATCAATGTCAAAGATAATGTTCCTTCTGTGTAAAGACCTCTTTTTAGAAGCAGGTCTTTCTGTTGATAGTAAATTTTGATAATTCCATATTAATGATTATTTATTTTCGATATTTTGAAGATTTAATGTAATTTTTTAAATACTTTTCATTGTATCTCTGAGTTTTATTTATCTTCTGAGATAAACATGTATGTTATTTATAATATATGTCTTTGAGAAAAAATATTCAAGGGTCAAATTGTTTTTAAAGAGAGTCATTAGTAAAATGTTAAACTGAAGAACAAGGTTTAATAGATTAAGAATAAATTTGAGGTAAAACAGTATCTGATTAGCACCATAATTTGTTAAAATTAGGGCAGAAGAAATACCTCAAAGAGAGAAAACCTGAGAAAATATTTACATGAATGTGCTATGCAATATGTCAAACCTCATATTGAACTTAATGCTCTATATATTTTGATCACTCTTTCCAGAGTTTTCTCTTAAAGTTCTTTCCTTCTGGCCTATCACTGATTATATGCAAAATATTCTAGTCCTAGTCGAAATTACTGGCTCAACTACACTGAGGAAAATAGTATTTCCTTCTAGCATAGTGTCCAGAATGAATCTAAGTAGAAGAAGGGAAAAACAGAAGGACACAAAAAGGGAGACAAGGAAAAATGTCGATGTCGAAGAACTAGAGGAACAACACTGGAGTTATAAGAAACACCCAGAATTAGAATCAGAGCAATTTGATGGGACTTACAACAGCTGATTCTAGATATAAGAACTTTACCAAGCCATTTACAATTTTTGTGCCTAAATTTCATCACTTTAAAACAGAAAGAATTTACCTTATACACTTGTTGCTTAGATTATGAAAGTCATCTATACAAAATGTACAATAAGGAAGAATATAAATGTAAGAATGTAGAGGGTCACAAACATAGTTTGAAATATTCAAACTTTTCATTTTGGAGTGAAAAAAAGAAAAATACTAACTGTAAAATTAAATTCATTACAATATCAAAGTCGAGCCTGCCTATGAAGTCATCTGACAGTTAAAAATGTTTTGTTTATTCCATAAACATTATGAAAAAAACTAGTTCATTGCCAAAGGGATATTACATAATCACAGTGAAATCTCTAAAAGTCCTGAAACAGAATTTGAGTTTCATTTGCATTTTATTTTTACATTCTTACTACTCTACTAACTACATTCTGCCTAAGTAAATATGCTCAAAGCTTTAAAAGTAGGCTGAATGAATCCTGGTGGAAAAATAATGACCAGGAGCCAACATCAAGCTGAAAAAACAAGAATCCATAGTCCCCACATGAGATGAAACTGTGTGGTAAGATGGATTTAATGGGTCTGGGCTAACGTGGTAAAAGTATAATGGATGTAGCTAAAACAAACAAGGTCCAACTCTAAACCAGCACAAGAAAAACAGAGCAAGGGCATTTGATTTTGTTAAAAAGAAATTACATTTTAAATCAAAGTAAAAAAATGTAAGTCATCACAATATTGAGGTAGCTAGTGGAGTTGACTGTATAAGAAATTGGCTACTACTTTCAAAGGGCTTCATCATTTTAAATCTATACTAATATTTGTCTTGGATAAGGTTAAAATTATAAAGATATCAAAATTCAAAGAAAGTTCAATGCCTTTTGGGGGTGAGAAAGTCTGAAAATAAAAAATTCATATACTTTCTTTTTTGTTCATGAGAAATGAAATGTGGTCTTTTATTTTTTCCCATCTAATATATCAATATAGCAACTTTTGTCAAACAAAGGAGATAAACATCTGGGTTGCTATGGGTAAATTTTTCTCTTTGTTTCTCTTCTTAACGGCCACCATGCTTTCCATTTGTCTGTAACACTAGAAATATTTCACTGTGTTTTTCTACTCTATGCCTCAACTCTATATTCGGCTTCATTAGATCTCATAAATTGTCTCTAAATTTTATTTTGTGTTTATACTCTAAACAAATTTACACTTTAGGGTTTTTGCCTATTGAATCTAAATAGTTTATCATTTTCTGACTGTAATAACTATAACGTATTTAAAACTTAAAATAAAAAACTAACTTTTTCATGTTGAATTATATTGGAACAATGTTTTATTTCTTATTTTTATATTTTTCTTTTAAATTTGTTCCCAATATCAACAAAAAATATATTTTTAATGTTCCTTTATCTCCACTCCCATAACTCCTGGGAAAAGTTTTTGCATTTCTTGAGGATGAGGAACTATTTTAAAAATCGTATTTTATGTTCTTTACGATGCAAAACACACTATGCCAATCCCTTTATTTGCCTTGTGGCCAGGCTCAATATTTAAGATGGTTATTAGTAAGCTGTCCAAAGACATGTAAAAACTGAAGCTCAGAGAGGCTAGGGAATACGCTTAGCTATTAGCTTGGTGCAAAAGTAATTGCAGTTTTTGCCATTACTTTCAGCTCCAAAAACCACAATTACTTTTGCACCAACCTGATACTTAGCACAACCAGCTAGTTACTGAGTAATGGAATCAAAATTGGAACTCATTTATTAAGCCAAGGATTCTGTTTGTTCTAGTATATGAAGTTGCCTGTGGAAGAGTCAAAAAATTAAAGATCCAACTGTAGTACTTTTGTAGTTTTTCTCTTTCATCATTTAAAGTTTTGCTATTGGTGTTTGTTTTCTATGTATTCCTTGTTATTTAAATTTTCAGTAACATGACAAGTTACACAGTGAGTGAAGAGTGTTTTATAAGTTAAAAGCCTACACAAGCAGATAGCTTGAAGTCAGGAGTTCAAGACCTGAATGGGAAACATAGTGAAATCCCTTATCTACAAAAATAAAATACAAAAAATAGCTAGGTGTCGTACGCCTGTAGTCTCAGCTACTTGAGTGGCTGAAGTGGAAGGATCCCTTGAGCCCCAGAGGTTCAGGCTGCAGTGAGCCATGATCGCACCACTGCACTCCACCCTGGGAAACAGAGCAAGACTGTCTCAAAATAATAATGATAATAATAGTAGTAATAATAAGAAGAAGCTGAAGTGGTGTATATGATACAATTTGTTATGTATTATGTTGTATATGTGTTATGTAAAAAAGAGAAAAAGGAACCAAAAAGATTTTCACCATGAAACCAGAATGTCTTAGTGATTTTTCTCTTGGAGGTGTGATTACAGGTAATCTTTAGTTTCTCCTTCATGCTAGTGTGGGTTTTTTAAATTTTCTACAATGCCTACACATTATTTTGATACATATTGTTTTCAAGAATAACAACTGTTATTACAAATACCAAAGGGTACTTAAATAAATTATCCCTATCTCATTTGTCTCAAAATATGGGAACTGAGAATAATAAAGTATAAACGAGATCTATCTTTATTTTATTTATTTATTTATTTTACTTAAAGTTCTGGGGCACTTGTGCAGAACTTGCCCATTTGTTACATAGGTATACATGTGTCATGGTGGTTTGCTGCACCCATCAACTCATCATCTACATTAAGTATTTGTCCTAATGCTATCCCTCTCCTAGCCCCCACCCCCAAACAGGCCCTGGTGTGTGATGTTCCCCTCCCTGTGTCCATGTGTTCTCAGTGTTCAGCTCCCGCTTATGAGTGAGAACATGCAGTGCTTGGTTTTCTGTTCCTGCGTTAGTTCTGGAGTGCATTCTATGTTAGGAGGGATATCAGCGCACCCTACAATTGGGTTTCATTTGTGATAGGATGACAAGGAGAACTTATGTGGCATAGAACTGTAGCTATGCTATTTTTTTTTTTTTTTGTTTTGCTGCAGAGTTGTAACATATGTAAACAATGCCCTGCCAACTCAGAAGCCACAAGTTAAGGTCACACAATTTTACAATTTGCTGAATCCTCTCTTTGGAAGTTATGGGATATGACAAAGGAGGCCCTTTTAGGGAAATTCATTCAGCCTATCCAGGGGAACAGTTACTCACTTCATCCTCAAGGTGAAACTACAGAAATTGCTTTGCTTTTGCACTGCCCCAGGACCTGCTGACCACCCTACACTATTTCTAAAATGCTGATCAGATCACAGTTTCTCAATAAACTCTTTCTTATTAAACTCCTCCCAAAGCTGTCTCTGTGTTTCTTATGCTTGCATTAAAAACTCAGATATTTATTTTTCATTTGTTTCATATGTCTGTTTCACCTATTACAAACAATAAATTATGTCAAAAGTGATTGTACAACTTTAGTCAATAAATTGTAAAAACTTAAAAAAAATCATTATTTATGGATTGCTTGGAGAATGCATTGTAGTTAACTCTAAATGAGTAGATTATCATTTTATTTATGCCAAGGAACTGAAATAATCAGAGGTTTAGCAGAGGGTATTAAAATGTTTAAACAATTGAAACTTTTCTCAATAATTCAAAGGAATAGGAAAACATTTTTCTTAGGGGAAAACTTGAAATATTTCTTAGGCCATCTGTGTAAATAATATGACAGTTGCAACAACTTTTTAGCTTTTTAAAACAAAAGAGAATTACACTTTTTCCTAAAGTAATAAAATATAATAGCAACATCATCTGTCTGTAGTATATAATTAAACTATACTCAAAGGCATAAATAATACAATTCTGTTCAAGCAAATGCATTGTATTTGTTTTTAAATGGATCATTAACGTGTGGCTTTGAAACAAGCAGCAAATAAATCCATCGTCAGACTTTTCTAAGGACTATTCTTTACTAAATTTAAGTATTCCTTCAATCATATATTCATTATGATCACTGTATATAGCCAAATGCAATCTCTGCACACATTAAAAAAAAAATTCTGGCAAAAGCTATGAGGCTAAGTTAGTGAATTAAAAGTCTCAGCAATTCTAAGTTTTTTTAAGAAATAATTGGTGAAAGTGTTCCGATAATAGAAAGGGAGAGAGAAAAAAGATAAAGGCCTCCAATATTTTGTTAGGTGGGACAAAAAAGAAATAGAAATTGCTGTTGTCACAGAAGTTTGAGACAAGTGGTTCATGCAACTTGTATAGTGATTTTCTAAACAATTAGATCATTTGTTCTGCAAATGATCATTTGTTCTACCACCGATCTAAGCCTTCTCATTTGTTACTACAGTTGGAAATTTCAGGTAAGAGGTATATTTAGGATTGTTCTTTTCTAACTTATATAGAGTAACTGAAAGATTCCAAGGAAACTCTCTTACTGTTCTTGTTAAAGACACATTTAGATCCCAGGCTTGCTGATGGTGTGGTGGGCATGGGAGAAAAGGGTGCTTTGCATACGTGTGTATGGTGGAAGAAGGATAGAATTTAAAATTATACCCCTATGCCAAACAATTTTACTTTGTTTAGCTCATCCTCTATTTTGCTACAGAATTTAATGTCTTATTTTAACTTTATGTGAAGTATTTTTTTTTCTAAATTTTACAGTGCATATATCCATCCCAGAGTCTCATATAGCACGTTTCATGCTTCAAGTACACTAATACTAAACAAAGTAAATATTATAAAAATTTTACCTATAACAATAAAAAGTGAAACAGTTGAGTTTAAAAATAACAGATCTTTCAGTATTAGGTAACATAATTTTAACAACCTGATATGGTTTGGCTGTGTCCCCAAATGTCACCTTGATTTATAGTTCCCATAATCACCACGTGTCATGAGAGAGACATGGTGGGAGGTAATTTAATCATGAGGGCAATTATCATGCTGTTCTCATGATAGTGAGTGAGTTCTCATGAGATCTGATGATTTCATAAGGGGCTTTTCCCTCTTTTACTCAGCACTTCTCCTTGCTGCCATCATGTGAAGAAAGATGTGTTTGCTTCACCTTCTGCCATGTTTATGTTTCCTGAGATCTCTCCAGTCATGCAAAACTGTGAGTCAATTACAACTCTTTCTTGTATAAATTACCTAGTCTTGAGTATATCCTTATTAGCAGCATGAGAATTGGCAAAAACAGCAAACTGATATGGGTAGAGTGGGATGCTGCTATAAGGATACCTGAACATGTAAAATCTAATTTGGAACTGGGTAACAGGCAGAGAACAGTTTTTTTTTTGGAACAGTTTAGAGGACTCAGATGACAAGAAAATGTGGGAAAGTTTGGAACTTCCTAGAGACTTGGAGGGCTCAGAAGACAGCAATATATGGGAAAGTTTGGAACTTTCTAGAGACTTGTTGAATGACTTTGACCAAAATGCTGACAGTGATATGGACAACGAAGTCCAGGCTGAGGTGGTCTCAGATGGAGATGAGGAATTTGTTGGAGCAAATGTGATTCTTAACTGAGCTTTAGCAAAGAGACTGGTGGCATTTTGCCCCTGCCTTAGAGATCTGTGGAACTTTAACTTGAGAGATGATTTAGGGTATCTGGAAGAAGAAATTTTTAAGCAGTAAAGCATTCAAGAGGTGACAGAGCATAAAATTTTGGAAAATATGCAGCCTCATGATAGAGGAGAAAAGAAAAACCCATTTTCTGGAGAGAAATTCAAGCCAACTGCAGAAATTTGCATAAGTAATGAGAAGCCAAGTGCTAATCTCCAAGAGATTGGGGGAAATTGTCTCCAGAACATGTCGGGGACCTTTGCAGCAGCCTCTCCCATCACAGGCCCAGAGGCCTAGGAGGGAAAAATGGTTTCCTGGGCCAGGTCCAGGTCCCACCTGCTGTGTGCAGCCTCAGGACTTGGTGCCCTGAGTTCCAGTCACTCCAGCCATGGCTAAAAGAGGTCAAGGTACAGCTTAGGCCATTGCTTCAGAGGGTGCAAGGTCAGCCATGCTTAAGTGTGAGTCAATTAAATCTTTTTCCTTTATAAATTACCCAATCTTGGGTATGTCTTAATTAGCAACATGAGAACTAATACATCATCCTTGTGAACAGACACAAGTCTTTTTAATCTGAGCTAGAAGAAATTGTTCAGATAAGTATGTGGGTCTCTAAAAATACATTGAAAACAATAAAGGGCCATAGAATCTTATAATTATTTGTATTGAATTGAATGAATTTAATACTATAGTTTTATTTTCAAAAAAAGTAACATACATAAAATATAGAAACATATTCCATTAGTGTGTGACTCTTCAAAATAAGAAACTTCTAGCATCAATTAATAGTAAGTAGAGACAGAAAATATGCACCATTCAGTGGCTTTTAAATATTGTTGCTATTCATCACAAGGCTATTTTGTATTATCAAATGTTCAATAATGATTAATATTGTAATTAGCATTCATTTCAAACACATTATGTAGTATATTAAAGTAATTACAATGCATTTAGCCTTGTTTTCAGATTTATTGCAAGTACTAAATTGTATTAATAGCTGCAATTTATTTCTGATTAATGTATTAATCTTATGTTTTATTACTTTCATAGAATATGGGTGTAAAACATACATTTTTCAAACTTCAAACTTAGTCAAAATTATATTTGTAAAATAAAAAATACCTTTGATAAGACAGCTGAAGTAATGTGTTTTTGATGATCAGAGGTTTGAATGCATAGCCTACAAATTTTTTACAAATAATATATTCACTCAATATACAAAACTCAACAGTTTTATGTATATTAACATTAATCACCAAAATACGCATATATTGTTTGTCTGCCTCTTTAAATCCAGATCTCATTTTTCCCATGTGTGTCTCCAAATCAGTTTCATTTATAGGAAAACATGTACTGTGTTATATTATGATAATTGATTTTATTGTGTGGTAGTTCATGACAGAGTAGAGAAGAGAAGCTCGAGGCAGGGCCTGTATCCAAAGGCTGGAGACCCACTGCGAGAGCTTTCGTAGCTTGTATGTAACTATGTCTTACAGCTTTGAGTGCATGTATATTATTTGTAACTGCTTTCATATGTGATAATCTAGTCTAAATTTAACCCAAAATCACAGGAAGCAAATATATATATATGTGTGTGTGTGTGTGTGTATGTATATGTATATATGTGTGTATATATATATAATAAAAAATATATATTTATATTTATATCTCTGAAAAGAAACAGTTCAAGATGGGGAGTAAACTGAATGAAAATTCTGACTCAATTAATATATTAAATTGGAATCTTTCCCTGAAGCTCTGGGATTACTCTCTGCATAGATATTGGTTTACTACGAAGATAACTATTTGGATATTGTAGTCATCTGAAACAATGCTAATTGAAACCTCTACCTCCTGGGTTCAAGCAATTCTGTTGCTTCAGCCTCCCAAGTAGCTGGGATTACAGGTGCCCACCACCACACCCAGCTAATTTTTGTATTTTTAGTAGAGATGGGGATTCACCATGTTGGTCAGATTGGTCTCAAACTCCTAACCTTAGGTGATCCATCTGCCTTGGCCTCCCAAACTGCTGGGATTACAGGTGTGAGTCACAGCACCTGGCCATTTTCAATACTGGTAAATTGCTATGACCAGTTTCGCTAAAATTTTGGTAATATGTATTTCAGCTAAGCATGCATATTACCTATAATTCAGCAATTTTACCCTGGGAATTATTTCCAACAGAAATTTATTTATATATTTGCCAAAGTATATAGCAACTTTTTTGTAGTAATTAAAAACTGTCAAACATACAAATGTCTATAATTCTTAGAATGGATAAATTATGCTATGTCCTTTACAGGTCATGTGAAGCCAGTAGTACTTTCATACAAAAACTGAACAAATAAGTATGAAAAAGGAAATGACCAGCTGGGCATGGTGGCTCATGCCTGTAATCCCATACTTTGGGAGGCTGAGGCAGGTAGATCATGAGGTCAATAGATCGAAACCATCCTGGCCAACATGATGAAACCTTGTCTCCACTAAAAATACAAAAATTAGCTGGGCATGGTGGTGCACACCTGTAGTCCCAGCTACTAGGGAGGCTAAGGCAGGAGAATTGTTTTAACCCAGGAGGCAGAGGTTGCAGTGAGCCAAGATGGCGCAACTGCACTGCAGCCTGGTGAAAGAGTGAGACTCGGTCTCAAAAATAAAAAAAAAAAAGGAAATGAACTTAGACACAAAACTTTTCAACAAAATATGATCAAGCGGAATCTACCAATGTCTAAAAAAATTTACACACCATGGCCAAGTTGTACTTATTTCTGGTATGCAATGCTGGTTTGCTATTCAAAAATTGTTCAATGTAATCTATTGTATCAGCCAACTAAAGAAGAAAAATTATTTGATCATACTAATTGGCCCAGAAAATCTAACATCCATTCCTGCTAAAATTCTCACCAACTTAAGAACAGAGTAAGTACCTCAACTTGATAAAGAACATATACAAAGAACCTACAGTTGGTGTCACACTTCACAGTGACAAACTGCATGCATTTTTCTGTAAGATTGTTAAGGAATGCCTGTTTTTATCACTTTTATTAAGTATAGTACAGGAACATCTAGACAGCACAAAAAGACAAGTAAAGGAAATATAAGATACACAGAAAAAAAAAGAAATAAACTGTCCTTATTTGTAGATAGCATGATAATAAACATGGAAAATGCCAAAGAAGCTTATCCTTCAATCCACTTCTGACGCCCCGGCAACAAAAAGCCCTATCAGAAAAAAAAAAAGAATTCTTCCAGGTCACAGCATAAAAATCAACAGACAAATCAAATTTCAATTTATCTAAACTAATAATCTTTAGGAACAGAAATTACAAACACAGTACCATTTGTAATTGTTCTAAAGAAAATAATATACTTAGATTAAAAACTTCAAATACATATATAGTACCTATATGCTGACAATATGAAAATGCTGATCAAATAATTTTTTGAAAGAACTAAATAAATGGAGAGACATATCATATGCATGGATTGAAAAAGTTAGCAAAGATGCAAATTCTATCAAAATTGAGCAATATGTTTTATACACTTTCTATTTAAAAACCATCACTTTTTGGTGTGTGTCTGTGTGTTTTTGTGTGTGTTTGGTATACATGACAAAACATAGGACTAATAATCAGAAAGCTAAAACTGGATCCCTTCTTTACACCTTACACAAGAATTAACTGAAGATGAATTAAAGACTTAAATGTAAAATCCAAAACCATAAAAACCCTAGAAGAAAATCTAGGTAATACTATTCAGGACATAGGTATGGGCAAAGATTTTATGATTAAATCACCAAAAGCAATTGCAACAAAAGCTAAAATTGACAAATGTGATCTAATTAAACTAAAGAGCTACTGCACAGCAAAAGAAACTATCATCAGACAGAACAGGCAACCTACAGAATGGGAGAAAGTTTTTGCAATCTACCCTTCTGACAAAGGTCTATTATCCAGAATTTGCATGGAATTTAAAGAAATTTACCAAAAAAAAAAGTAGGCAAAGACATGAACAGACACTTCTCAAAAGAAGACATTTATGTGGTCAACAAACATATGAAAAAAAAAAAGCTCAACATCACTGATCATTAGAGAAATGCAAATCGAAACCACAATGAGATATCATCTCATGCCAGTCAAGGTGGCAATAATTTAAAAAATCAAGAAACAGCAGATGCTAGTGAGGCTGTGGAGAAATAGGAATGTTTTTACAGTGTTGGTGGGAATGTAAATTAGTTCATTGTGGAAGAAGACAGTGTGGCGACTCCTCAAGTATTTAGAACCAGAAATGCCATTGACCCAGCAATCCCATTATTGGGTATATACCCAAAGGAATATAAATCATTCTATTATAAAAATGTAAAAAAAAGTAGGGCTAGACAAGGAGTTATTAGCACTGATACTAAAGGCATAATCCATAAATGGCAAAATTGTAAATTAATTATACCTCGCCAAAATAAAAATAACTTTTGCTCTGTGAAGAATCTGAAAAAAAAATTAAAATCAAGCTACATGCTGGGAAAAAATTATTGGCAAAATATATATCTCACAAAAAATTTGTGTATCTGGATTATATAAAGAACTCTGTCTCAAAATAACTCTTATAACGCAACATTAAGAAATAAACCAAGTAGAAAAAATGGACAAAAGACATAAATAGACCTTTTACTTAAGAATACATACAGGTAGCAAACAAGTACATGAAATTATGTTTAACACTATTAGCCACTGAAAAAACAAAAGCGCAATGAATGAGATACCTGTCGCAATGGCAAATTAAAAAAAAAAAAATTGTGAAAGCACCAAATGACAGCAAGGATGAGGAAAAACAATTACTCCTCACAATTACAATTGATGGTGGGAATGTAAAATAGTACAGCCACTCTGGAAAATAGACTGGCAATTTCTTGAAACATATTAAGCATATATTTACATTATCAGCCAGGAATTACATTTCTGATCAATAATCCCAGAGAAATAAAAACTTATGTTCATACAAAAACATATACATGAATGTTCAGAGCACCACTATTCATAATAACTCAATGTTGGAAATATCTCAAATGTCCTTCAATGGTGAATTTTTAAACACTATGCTACATCCATACCATGGAATACTACTTAGCAATACAAAGGAACATATTAATACATGAAATAACTAGGATGAAGCTCAAGGCAAATACGCTTAGTGAAATAAGCAAATTTTAAAAGTTCCATACTATTTCATTACATTTGTGTAACATTCTTGGAGTGACAAAATTGTGGCAATAGCAAATAAATTAGTAGTTCCTGGAGGTTATAGATGGGGGTGGGATGGTGGGAGAGAATGCTATGCAGGTGGATGTAGTCATCAAAGGGATATCGAAGCAGGAAGATCCTTGTGAATTTGGAACTGCTTTATATCTTAACTATGGTGATAATTACATAAATACAAAAATGTGATTGTATTAGTCAGGGTTCTCTAGAGGGACAGAACTAATGGAATATGTGTGTGTGTGTATGAGTTTATTAATTTTTTTTTTTTTTTTCCGAGACAGAGTTTCACTTGTTACCCAGGCTGGAGTGCAATGGTGCGATCTTGGCACACTGAAACCTCTACCTCCTGGGTCCAAGTGATTCTCCTGCCTCAGCCTCCCAAGTAGCTGGTGTTATAGGCACACACCGTCACACCCAGCTGAGTTTATTAAGTACTAATTCACATAATCACAAGGTCCCACAATAGGCCATATGCAGGCTGAGGAGAAAGGAGAGCCAGTCCATGTTCCAAAACTGAAGAACTTGGAGTCCCATGTTCAAGGGCAGGAAGCATCCAGCACAGGAGAAAGATGTAGTCTTGGAGGCTAGGCTGGTCTCTCTGTTTTCACATTTATCTGAACTGCTTATATTCTAGCTGTGCTGGCAGCTGATTAGATTGTGCCTACCCAGTCTAAGGGTGGGTCTGCCTTTCCCAGCCTACAGACACAAATGTTAATCTCCTTTGCCAGCACCCTCACAGACATACCCAGGATCAATACTTTGTATCCTTCAATCTAATCAGTTGACACTCAGTATTAACCATCACAGTAATACAATTGCATAGAAATAAATACATACACACACACACACACATAAGTGCATGTAAAATGTGAAATCTGATGAGGTCAGTGGACTATGTCAATGCCAGTATCCCTGCTGTAATATTGTACTATAGTTATGCAATATTTTACCATTTGTGAAAACTGGGTTAAAGGTGTATGTAATTTCTCTGTACTGTTTCTCACGATTGCATGTCACTACAGTTTCTCAAAACGAAAATGTAATTAAGTATTCTGGATATTCCATGGATTTCAGTTGTTCACTTTATATTTGTTCTTCATATTTGGAAAGTAAATCAGTACAAAAGAGTATATTCTATGTAATGTCTTTTTATAACATCAAAACTTGGAAAAATAACTTATGATGTTACCTGTCAGGATAGCAGAGAGGGCCATGAGTAAAAGCGGTCATGAAAAAGGCTTCGAAATTATTCATAATGCCTTGCGTCTTGATCAATGTAATTCTATTTGTAAGAGTGTCCCTTTTGTGAAAATTAAGTGAGCTGATCACTTATGATTCATGCACCTTTCTGTTTACAGTTTTTGTTTCAATTTGTTTAAAAGCTTATTTTTGAAGACATGTTTGAGTCTAATATGTTTGAGAAAAAGTGGGATTCACAGTAACATTTAAAGACTCACAATGTACATTAGTAATAGCAAGGCTATGATAAACTGCATTATAAATAACGTGGCTTAATCTCTCCTCCTCCATTTTGTTATGATAGCACTTCTGTAAGTATTAGGATCATAGAACCATTTAAGAGGTACATTTGAGAAATAAATTACACCCAAGTGTGTGTATTATGGTTATCTGCATATACTGACAAACACACATACACACACATATAAAAGTAAGTATTCCACGAAGCCATTTGAGAAATGCTCAAATGGTGAGTCAAGAAGGCTGTGTTCAAATCTCTGAAAAATTCTTGAGATCTCAAATCCCCAGAGCTCTGAAAAAGCTCTAATATACAAACCAGAGTAATTCAAACTGATCAATTTTTAAAGAATATCTTAATAATTTCATTAACCACCTTTTAAGAGAGATTATAATCAAACCCCTTCAAATGTATTACTAACAGTAATCTACATATAACAGTATAGAAGGAAATTTACTGCTGGTTAAAGTATGGCTTGAGGATACTCTGTGTATTTTAGTTGTTCACTTTATTTTTATTCTCCAGCTATATGGGAAATTATAAAATATGAAATATGAAGATAGGTGGGGGAAGGAGCTCTGAGATAAATGAAAAAAGATTTGTCTAAAATGTTTAAAATGTTTTCATCAAGAATAAAATGTCACAAATAAATGTGTTAGAACTTCAGGTGCATACTTTATTTTATTACATTTGAGCATTACAAGGTGTGGGAATGTAATTCTCTGCAGGGGAAAAAAGTGATAAAACATGGTTATTAAGTAGGAAAATTATATATTAAGAAGCCCTTCTTTCTAATGTATCTATTCTGACTCTGTTATAAGCCTGAGGTCCTGAACTTCTAATTCTTGCTAATATGTTTGTCAACAAGCACAGATTTATTAATGATCCACTATGGATCTAGAATGCTCCAGAATAGAAGCTGAATAGACGTAGGTTTGTTTGTTTGTTTAAGATTAAATCTAAAAACACACAAGTACAGAATTCTCTGTTTACTGGTTTTTCTATAAAGCTATTGAATGGTAATCTTTTTCAAAACTGTGAATATTTCTGTTTGGAATGATTATGTCTCTGACATGTTAGTCTAATATTTTCAAGCTGAATTTCTTTTTCTTGTTTCTTACTACATTTATGACTTCTGTAGGTAATTTATTTCTACATTTATTATAGTCTTTTGTCCACCTACCAATATACTATAATTCACATGTTCCACAAATGTGCAGGTTGCCTTTCTTTTTAGATTTTAATCTAACGTTAAAGAAGATTACAACTCACACCAAATCCTGTAGAATTTTCTCTTTGGAACTTTTTTTTTTTTATTATTATACTTTAAGTTCTAGGGTACATGTGCATAGCGTGCAGGTTTGTTACATATGTATACTTGTGCCATGTTAGTGTGCTGCACCCATCAACTCGTCAGCTTCCATCAACTCATCATTTACATCAGGTATAACTCCCAATGCAATCCCCCCACATCCCATCCAAAGACATGTGTCATTACTTTTTAGGAATTTTGAGCCTTTCTAATCTCTGAAATTGTTCTTCTCAAAAGTCAATTTTGAAAACACTATTTTATGATGTCATATCAAATACTTCATAAATAAGATTTTATATAGTACTCATGATATCTGAAACATCTGATTAATTTTCTCAGGAAATAATCTATGGCTCTATATGATCATCTATATTTTAAGCTGCTCTTTAGCAGTCATTTTGAAATATCAAATAAGCAGAGGCCAATGTCATCGTATAGGTATATATATGTACAATTACACATGTATATGTGTACATCATATATATGTACAATTGTATATGTGCAGACACACACATATACTTTGATAACTTCTATTTACTTTAATAATCCCACTGGAAATATAGTACCAAAAATATTCTGACTCATTTTTGCATTCAAATATATCCCCCATCAACAATGTAGGCAATGGAGCCCATTGCTGGCAGTTTTTCAGAACTATTAAAACAATATTGATATCCAGAATACAATATATTTGCTAATTTCTTTCAGTTTCCTTAAATTATGTAAAGCACTTTTTATAATATGTTTTGTTAATAGTGTCTACCATAATACACAACTTCCCACAAAACATTTCTTATTGATAGTGCTGTTTCCTCGTTTCCATTAATGAATGAACAAACAAGTTTGTATATTAGCATTAGTTTTACAACTTGAATAATCTCATCTTTCTTATGCATTCATCAAATATTCTATCACCTATTATTTTTCACCCACAGAGTAAGATGTAATAGTAAACAATATTTCAAAAACTCAATTTTAAGGACACAATAGTCTGCCTAACAAACATTTCTAAGGTGATATTGGCCCCCTGATGGATACATGGTTTGCAAATCCATTCCCCTGTTTCACAGGTTTCATTTCACTTTGTTGATTGATTCCTCTGCTGTGTAGGGATTTTTAGTTTGATACATAGGTCCACTTATTTTTGCATTTGTTGCCTGTGTTTTGAAGTCATATTCATAATCTGTTTGCCAAGACCAATGCCAGGGAGATTTTTCTTTATGTTTTCTGCTAGGAGTTTGACAGTTGCAGGTCTTACATTTAAATCTTTAATCCATTTTGAGACAATTTTTGTATAATTAGCAGAGACAAGAGAGTCCAATTTTATTCTTCTGCATGTGGGTATCCAATTTTTCCAATGCCATTTGTTGTGGAGACTATCTTTTCCCCATTGTGTGTTCTTATCAACTTTGTTGAAAATAGCCCATAAATGCATAGATTTATTTGTGAGCTCTCTATTCTGTTCCATTGGTCTATTTGTCTGTTTTTTATGCCAGTACCGTGCTGTTTTGATTTCTATCCGTTTTTTTCTTAACAAATTGTTTCTGTTGTTTAAACAGATTAATCTTGTATTCTATAAGAACTCTGCACATAAAAATTGTTTAAAACAACATCAAAATAGTAAAATGATTGAATACAATATATATGTATGTGGAAAAATCCTATATATGTTAAATAATGAATACCAGAAAAACTTCTGTAACTTGCAGGTCTCTGGTGAAAAGTGAGAACAGTAATATATTCTATATTGAGTTTTTGTGAGCAATAAATTAGTCTGAAATTTAGAATATTGTATAGTGTCTATTTCAAAGTAGGTACTCAAAAATTATAACTATTTTTGGTATTCTTATGGCTTTCTGACAACTGTAGCTTTGTGGTATATTTTGAAGTCAGTAGTATGATGCCTCTGACTTTGTTCACTTTGCTCAAGATTAATTTGGCTATTCAGAGTCTTTTGTGGTTCCATCTAAATTTTATAATTTTATTTTTATTTCTGTGAAGAATTTCACTGGAACTTTAATAGGAGGTTCATTAAGTCTCTAGATAGCTTTGGGTAGCATAGACATTTAAACAACATTAATTTTTCTGATCCATTTAACATAGACTATTTCTTCATTTATTTGTGTCTTCAATATCTTTCATCAATATTTTATAGTTTTCAGCTTTATATTTTTCATCTTCTTGGTTAAATTTATTCCTAAATAGTTTTATTTTAATTTTTATAGCTATTATAAATGGGATTGTTTCCTTGACTTTTTGGCTAGCTTTTTGTTAGTATATAGGAATTAGGGGTTTTGTATATTGATTTTATGTTTGCAATTTACTGAATTTTAGTTCCAACAGTTTTCTGATGTAGTTTTAGGATTTTTTATATATAAGATTATGTCTTCTGAAAGAAGAGACAATTTAACCTTTTCCTTTCTAATTTGGATGCCTTTTATTTTTCTTTTGCCTAACTGTTCTGGAGAGGACTTGCAGTATTGTACTGAAAAGAAGTGATGAGAGTGGGCATCCCTGTCTTGTGATTTAGAGGAAAATATTTCAACTTTTCATTATTGAGTATATTTGTTGTGTGTTTGTCAAATATGGTCTATTATATTGAGGTACATTTCTTCTACACCTAATCTGTTGAGAAAAATTATCATGAAAGTATGCTGAATTTCATTAAATGCTTTTTCTGCATCTATTGAGATGATCGTATGATTTTTGTCCTTCATTCTCTTAATCTAATGAATCACATTTTTAGATTTGCATATGTTAAGTTATTCTTGCATCCCAGAGATACACTCCATTTGAGCTTGGTTTCTAATTTTTTAAATGTGTTAATTTTTTATGCTAGTATTTTGTTGAGGGTTTTTGCATCAATGTTTATCAAGTATATTGGCCTCTAATTTTCTTTTCTTGTGATGTCCTTGCCTGGCTTTAGTATCAGTGTAATACTTGCCTCATATAATAAGTTCAGTGGTGTTCCCTCTTCAATTTTTGGAAGAGTTTGAGAAGGACTGCTACTAATTAGTATTTAAAGGTTTGATGGAATTCACCAGTGAAGCTATGTAGTCTGGACTCTGTTGAGAGATATTTGATTAACAATTCAGTCACCTTACTCATTATTAGTATGTTCAAGTTTTACATTTATTCATGAATTAGCCTTAGTAGGTTGTCTGTTTCTAGCAATTTGTCCATTTCTTCTAGGTTATTCAATTTGTTGGTGTATAATTGTTCATGATAACCTCCTATGATCCATCGAGTTTCTGTGGTGTCAGTTATAATGGTCCCTTTTTCTTTCTGATTTTGATTTGAGCCTTTGATTTTCGGTATTCTTGTAAAAGATATGTCAATTTTCTTTAGTTTTACAAAAACAGAAAGAAATGAGATCATTTATACTCTGTTGGTGGAAATGTAATTAGTATAGCCATTATGAGAAACATTATGGAGATTTCTCAAAAAAATAAAAATAGAAGCAACATATGACCTACTAATTTCATTTCTAGGTATATATACAAAAGAAATTAAAATCAGTATCTCAAAGAGATGTCTGCACTCCTATGTTCACTGCATAATTATTTACATTAGTCAATATATGAAAATAACCTAAGTATCTGATGATAGATGAGTAAAGAAAATTTGTTACATGTACACACAGAAATTTACTAGGACATATTTGCATTGCTATAAAGAAATACATGAGAGTGGGTAATTTATAAATAAAAGAGGTTTAATTTGGCCACAGTTCTGCAGACTGTACAAGCATGGCACTGGCATCTACTCAGCTTCTGGGGAGGCTTCAGGAAGCCTCATGGGGAAAGGCAAAAGGGGAGCAGGTGGGACAAAGAGAGGGAGGTGCCGCACACATTTAGATATCTTCATTCACAATTGTGAGGATAGCACCAAGGGCATGATGCTAAACCATTCACGGGAAATCTACTCCCATGACCCAGTCACCTCCCACCAGTTCCCACCTCCAATGCTCAGGATTACATTTCAACATGAGATTTGGTCTTGGACAAATATACAAACTATGTCACATATTGAAAGATTATTCAGCTTTAAAATAGGATAAAATCTAGCCATTTTCAATAACGTGTATGAATCTAGAGAACATTATGCTTAGTGGAATGCTCCAGGCATAGAACCACAAATACTGAACGATCTCACTTATATGTGGAATCAAAAGAAATCTAACTTGCAACAGGTAACAGAAAGGTGATGGCTTGAAGTTGTGGGGAGCAGGGGTTAATGAAAATTAGGGGGGTTGGTCGGCCGTGGTGGCTCACTCTTATAATCCCAGCACTTTGGGAGGCCGAGGTGGGAGGATCACTTGAGGCCTGGAGTTCGAGACCAGCCTGGCCCACATGGTGAAACCCTGTCTCTACTAAAAATACAAAAAATTAGCCAGCAGTGGTGGTGGGTGCCTGTAATTCCAGCTACTTGGGAGGCTGAGGCAGGAGAATCACTTGAACCCAGGAGGCAGAGGTTGTGGTGAGCCAAGATCACGCCATTGCACTCCAGCCTGGGCAACGAGAGTGAAACTCCATCTCAAAAAAAAAAAAAAAAAAAAAAAAAGAAAGACAATTAAGGGGTTTGGTCAATGGGTATAAACATTCAGTTACAAAATGAATAACTTCTGAAAATCAAATGTACAACATGGTAACTATAGTTAATAATCATATGTTATGTACTTGAAATTTGCTAAGTGTTTTTATTACATACATACAAAAATAGTAACTATGAGTTGATAGATATGTCAAATTGATTGTGGTAATCACATCATAATGTATACGTACATATATCAAAACCATGTTGTACACCTTAAATATATTTGATTTTTTAAAAATTATACTTCATTAAAGCTGGAAGAAAATTTTATACTGGAAGGCTTAAGTTGTACCAATATGTACAATTTCAATGATGAAGTACACATTAACACACAACTCCACTGCTGTTTTGAAAAACTTAATCTATAATGTACAAATCAATTCATGAATACTTTAATTTATATTCTTTAAAAATAAGTGTTCCACTTAAATAATACACAAATAAATGTTGCCAAAAAAAACATAATCCATCTAAAGAAATATAAATTGTATCAATAGACTAGTTCTGTGGAAAAAACTCATAGAAAATAAATCCTAAAACATATTTGTAAGGTGAGAGTAAATGGAAATCTTATAAATATATACTGTAATTTTAGTTCTGTTAGTTTTGGTTTCACAGGACACTTTAGTCATTTTGGCCATGTGCAATAAGGTTAGGTCATATATTCTCTATGAAAATATTATTGCAATTAGCAAAATTATAAAATATAAACTGGATATTTCCATTTACATAAAAAGAATTTCCATTGTATTGCTTTAATATTCATATTTTTAAAAATTTATTTTTAAACTATATGTAGTTTTATATTTTTTCTCAAGAATGAGAATATGGCCTTTATGCCTTTTTCTCCTATGTACTTCTTACTAATCATTTTCCATTGAAATATAAAATCAATTTTTTTCAGGGATCACAAGGTTTCTCATTTTTATTTGGCTAACTATAGTATTTTTTGAGGTAGGTATAAATACAGTATCTTATTACTTAAAATTTAATTATCTCCCTGATGAATATTCAAGCTCCTAACAACTTCTATTCTACTATGTCACACTTACGCCTACATAACTTCTGTTTTCTTGTGCCATTATAAGTTTTACAGGAGAATGAGTGAATTTCAAATAACTCAATTTTACCACTTCTTAGCAATTCCTGGAAAATAATTTGAGGATTGAAATTTCTGCTAAAGTCAAGGATTGGTACAACTTCTAAGTATTCTTTAACACTTTAACATTTCCCATTAAAGTAAAAATTATTTCAAAGAAAAATATAGATTTATTTTTGACTTCAAAGTCAACTTATTTATTAGGTACAGATGCTCATTACTTTTTGGGGCACAGAAAAATGTTTTAATTTCCTTTAAAATGAGAAGAAAATAATAAACTTTTAGGTCAAAAAATGTGTTAATATCTAATATTAATAATTTGTTCATTATACTCAGATAGCTGTGAAACAGAAATCTAAATATTTTTTGTGTGTGTTATCCGTGTGTATGTGTGTTTTAATAGAGAACGAGGCCAAAGAAGACAAAAAAGACTAGGACCCACAGATCTCAGAATGGGGCCATGATTTATTCTACTTAAAACATGGAGATCTATGAAACTGTTGGTTAATCTAATCACTGAATATATGCAGAATATTTTTTCTACAAGACATTCATATTTACCATTATATTTTCTCCATAGTTGATGAGTAAAAGCCTTTTTCAATCTTAAGGTATAGAAATAGTAAATTTGCCTGTGAATCTATGACAAATTTTAAAAATGTACTTCCATGGAAAAGCATTTTATAAAACTTCTAATTCTCACTGTTTTCTTATATTAAAGAATTGGTTGTGAGGGAAATACAGTTGAATGGTCAAGCTGATTTTGTGCCCAGAAGAACCTCAAGTAAACCTTAAGCTATACAAGTTTACTATAATACAAGTATATCTATAAACAGTTAATGGAGGAAAAGGAAGACTTGACCAAAAATACTGAATAACTTAGTTTTTCCTGTGTGCAGCTGTGACAGTCTTCCAAATGTTTATAAAATCTTACCCTCAATGCTCTCTTCTATATTTTGGAGATAATTCTGTATAGACATGTTTCAAAACTGCTCAGAAGTCACTAGTAAGTACTATTGTTAGTCCTTAGCGTTAATAAAAGAAATATTAGAAAGGTGATGGCCGGGCATGGTGGCTCATGCCTGAAATAACAGCAGTTTGGGAGGCTGAAGCGGGTGGGTCACCTGAGGTCTTGAGTTTGAGAAGAGCCTGGCCAACGTGGTGAAAACCCCTCTTTACTAAAAATACAAAGATTAGCCAGGCATGGCAGTGGGTGCCTGTAATCCCAGCTACTTGGGAGGCTGAGGCAGGGAGAATCGCTTGAACCTAGGAGGCAGAGGTTGCAGTGAGCCGAGATTACACGCTATTGCTCTCCAGCTTGGGCAACAGAGCAAGACTCCGTCTCAGGGAAAAAATAAAATAAAATAAAATAAAATAAAATAAAAAGTGCTAAATTACTTTACATTATTAAACAAAGATCACAATCTTTCTTGCATGGTCATAATTTTTTTAATCTTCATTAATAACTCGGCCTTCTGTTTCTATCCTTAATTCAATACTTTATCCTACCTTCAGATTTAATTTTAAGAATAGTGATATTGCAAAATACAATTAAATGGTCTAATTGAAATACATGCAATTTAATCATACTGAACTTGGTGTAGAAGCATTCAAAACATGCTGCATTTTAATTATCTTAAACCAGGAAGCAAAAGTATACCAGGCATTAAACTGTGGATTTTTAGTTTTGTACATTTGTTCAGGAACCATCAGAAAGAAGCATAAGTGGTTTTGAAATGTGGTTCAAACTTTGCGACTTAGGGGTGGTGGCAGTCTAGACAACATTAATATCCATTAGTATGATCCTATAAACTTATTTAAAATCTTCTTTTAAAATATATTCGATATTAAAAGAAATACAGTGGAGCATGGGAGAAAGGCAATAGTGTAATTACTCTATGGCTAGCTAACCCACAGTGTATGTTTCTTGTGGGTAGAGTGAGAAACTGAATTGCACATGGTGATTTCTGAAATTGATGAAATTAACTAGATAGTTGGGGATGGTTTGTTATGCAACAATAGATAACTAGGACTGGAAAAAAAAAACATACTTTTCTTATTCTAGACTTTAATAAAAATACCTTGAATATGCCAATAGTAAATTCTATATTTGGAATAGGTTTTGACACTGGCCATTAGCTCATTAATGTAAAGCCTTTTTCTAGCCTTTTCAAGCTTCTGGGAGCCTTCTGCATTCCTTGGTTTGGGTTCCCTTCCTCCATCTTCAAAACCACTCTAATAGCATTTTCATATCTCTATGATACTAATTTCCTGTTTTTCAGGCATGAAAATATTTTCATTGAAAATCGTAAAGATTTGAGAAGGAAAGGAGACTGAAATTTTAAATGGTGAGAGTTGTGTGTGTGTTTTATTATTATTACTATATTTTAAGTTCTGGGATAGATGTGCAGAACATGCAAGTTACATAGGTGTACATGTGCCATGGTGGTTTGCTGCACCCATCAACCCGTCATCTACATTAAGTATTTCTCGTAATGCTATCCCTCCCTTTGCCCCCGATGTCCTGACAGATCCCGGTGTGTGATGTTCCCCTCCCTGTGTCTATGTGTTCTCATTGTTCAACTCCTCTTTCTGTTAAAAGAACTCCTGTGGTTACATTAGGTTCACCTGGATAATCCAGAATATTCTTCTCATCTCAAGGTTCTTAATTTAATGACATCACATTTAGCCATTTTCCAGAACACATTCACAGGTTTGGGGAATCTGGACATGGGATCTTTGTTGCAAGAGGCAATTATTCTGCCTCCCATACCATCCAATTTCCAATTGAGACTAAAAGTAACCTTGCCTTTGATTTTCATAGTGATAGTCTCCAGCTGTCCATTTGGCTCTAGCTTAGTAGAAGACCTGTACAGAAGATAGCCTTAAGCAGATTGAGGTCAAATCACAGCATGGACAGACTTGTGCAAGAAGTATAGGGTCATGAAGATGTTTCCTGTCAGATCTCAAAGTTACATCTTTGGACAATGATATCTTTCAAAGTGAAATCACTTGAAAAAGGCAGCAGGAGGGGCTAAGGCTTGGTCTAGGAAACAAAGTTCTGAGGCAAATAGACAATTTAAAGGACAGACAGGCAGCTTTATTCAGAACAACTCGGCTCTTTTACAGAGAACCCTGGTGCACAAAGTTGAAGTTACATCTTACCTACATACTGTCACACTTTTTATCAACTACATTGAACAGATGAGACCTCATCACTAATAAGACTTTATTATCTATGAAAAGTATATAATGAAGAAAATTGGCTTATCAAAGTAAAGGACACTTCATCTACTTTATCTTCTCAGAATCCCAGGTTTTTTGAAAGATGTTCCTGCCTCCAGGGAAATGTGGTACAGTAGGTCATCCAATAATGTCATTTGTTTTTCAAAGTCTTTCCTTGTAACATTGATAAGCAATAAAAAAAAAAAAAATTGATTCCCTGGCAGAACCACCACCTGTGCAGTTTGCAGCTTCTCCTCATGTCTTTATGGATGTTCTCCAGGCACTCCAGTTTCCTCCCATATCTCAAAGATGTGCAAGCCAGGCATACTCTAAAGTCTAAATTGTCTCAACTGGAGTGAGTATGGGTGTGGTGTGGGTGCACCCTGTGATGGAATGGAGTCTTTTCAAAAGTTTGTTCCCACCTTGTGCCCTGAGCTGCCGGGATAGACTCCTGCCACCACAAACCTGAACTGGAATGAGTGGGTTGAAAAGTGAATGAATGAAATAATACAAATGATTGCCAAATAAAAAATCACTACATAGACAATAATCATGAAAATGCACAATAGACAATACAGTAAGAGAGCATCAGTGAGCCTGTCATATTTGAGTTTTGAAATGTATGATAGGAATTGCTTTTTACACTTTTCTTTTGATAAACATTTACTCCTTAATTTAACCCACCACCATTGTGATTGCCATCACTCTTTGATTCAGTAAAAATTGAGTAAATAATTATATTTTTGTTTTTATTAATCTTTCTTGAAAGTATGTACAGCTCACATTTATTTCAATTTGTAATATTAGAAGTGTTTTGGGTCTTTGTTTAGAAGTTTTGTGATGTTTTGGGACCAGAAATATGCTGTAAAAGCTTAACTCTTGTTCAAATCAATTAGCCTATTGTAAAATAGATTTTGTTATATGTCATTTAAGTTATAGTTTCCAAGAACTTATAGATGACATTAAGTGAGTATATCTGTATTTAGCTAACACGTGGGGAGCCAGTGAGTTTTCTGTGGGCACTAATATTAGCCAGCAACTTTGGCATGTTAGTCAATAGCAAAAAGATAAAAACAAATGGCTGGGGAAAAATTTATCAGCATTTTGAAAATGAACTCAAAAGGCAGATTCCTCAGTAGCAGCAAGATATCCATTGTGTATCCATTTTTACCTGTATAAACAGGAATTTGTAATAATTTGTTGTGTTTATAATTATTTTTATTTTTAAACGTAGTTAACTAATTCTGCCTTAGTTCGTTTAGGTAAGATTCTACAAGTCATCAGGTTCTTTCTTGCTGGCTAAGCCCTAACCTCTGGAATTCATAATCGGAGGCCCTCATAAGGATATGGAAACCGAATTTTATGGTAAAATAAGTGGAAGTGCTGAATTCTCAAGGAAACATTAAGCTGTAACAGTGTTTGCTCCTAATCTTTCAAACATAAGATTCTAATTCTGAGAGGAATAGAAGGAAGAAAAACTTTTGTGTCTAAATTTTCCACTTTTCTCCTCATTCTCTTGTCCACATCATATGGCTAGACAGGACCACTTTGAAATGAAGGTGATGTTGTCTTTCCTGGATTCCATTTCCCACATGTTGAACTCATTTGGTGCAACTATATGCTGCATGAAAAGACTTAATGAATACTTTTGGATGATTATGATGACAAGGCACTAACATGGCAGACTGAATTTTCCCTCATGGGAGACGAATCAGATACTGTATCACAGATTGAAATACTTTAGTTCATGGCCAGCTTCAAAAGTAAGCTGAAGGAAGGACTAGTTTTCAAATGAAGAAGCTAATTATTTGTCCTTGATTAGATGATGTGAGAAATAGTGTTTCCATTTTCACTTTTAAATATCAAAAAGCAAGACAACTGATTATAGGTTACGGGTTGCTCTTTAGAAATTTGGACAAAATGATACTCCTTTTTTGTCATTGCCAATAGCTCTTGTTTGTACAAGGTTCATTTATCATCTCTTCTTGTTTTCAGGTTTGAGCATGAGTCATTGCGGTAAGGTTCTTGTATGTGGCTGATCGTATTGAATGTTAATTCAGAACATATTGTAGAACAGACATACCAAACTTCAATAATGATTAATTTTATTTAGTCTATTGCTTGAATTACTTGTAAAATATGATTTGTTGTTCTTTAGAAGATCAAATAGTCTATCGAAATCCAAACCACATTGTCTGTTCTAAATGCTATATATTCATGCTTTGTATAAATACAACTTGATGTCTAAAGCTAGTAAACGAAATTTTAAAATTCCTATTTTATGTGAGATATAAATCAGCGGTACAAAGTCAAAAATGCATTCACATAAGCCATTTCTTTAGATGCATCTCATTTTATGGAACATCACTATTTTATGCATATTGAACCCCTTTTTTTTGTTGTTGGCACTTAAAAATGTACTTTCATTCTGAGAACACGTCTTAGTTCTAGATACTTGAGGTCAGATCATGTGATAGCACAAGAGCTTTAAAACATTTTGCAAACTAATTAATCTCTGAGTAGCTTGTCCTTCTGTTTTTTTCCCTCAATTATGATTAAATATTTATGGCCTCTATCATTCACTTGCTCCTGAACAGATTTTTCCTTATTGATATAAAATGTGCTCATATTTTGCCTATATGTACTACATATATCAGAATCACAAATACTCATTAGCTTTCTTTGTATATTACTCAGAGCAAGAAGATTAAACATATGACTAGGGCAAAACTCATGAACACCCCAGTCATTATCTTAAGTGGTACATCCTTCACCAGAAGCTAATTATTGTGTACAAAATTTCTACTTGCAAAAATAGAAATTCACTATGCTTTGTTATTTTATCATAATTCATCCTTCTTAAATGTATTAGAGTGAAACATTAACAGAATTATGTCAAACAGAGGATAATTTTGCATAAGATATTGAGGCATTATACCAGGACAGAAAGGTTAGAAAGTATATTGACTACTTTTAGACTTCTGTCTTATGTATATTATAATTTACTATGTCAGACATAGCAAATTTTTTTCTGATGGAACTCTTGGAATGGGAATGATCTTAAAAGACCTGAAAAAAAAAATGCTTCTTTGTCGGGTTTAGCTCAAAAGTCAGCATCTGGGAGCACCATGAAATTCACGCCAAGGAAGAAAATTTTCCCAATAATGGTCCCAGCAAAATGGGTGGTCTTATGCCAGAATAATGTGTTTAGAATGACTCTTTGTACTCTTTAAAAGTTAGGATAATAAAGAAGTGGGTCAACCAGTGCACTCATTTACAACTGGAATGATAATGTAGAAGCAAAAATTCCTACGAGAATGTATTGAAAGACTATAATACTTCAACCCCTGTACATATATCCTTCCATATGATTTCCTATTGTCACAATTCTATTACATTGTAGAAATAAAATCTGAGCAATATTTTGAACCTCACTGATAATGAATAGAAGTGATGAACTCTTTCTACCTGATAATATTTTTTAAACTTTACCACTTGGTAATTAGAATAACATCAACAACAAATAAAATAAATAATATAGAATAAAACTCAAGCAAACACTGAGTAGAATAAAGCAGCATTATTAGATATAGGGATAGATTATGGTAAAAGAAGAGTTGCTTCCAGATAAAGTTGAGGCTTTCTGAAGCATTTTTAAAAATCTAGTCAATTTGGCTGCTGTCCCAAGTCCCAATCACACCACACTATAATAAGAAAACTTTTGGCTAGGACTTAAAAACTAGTACTGATATTTAACTGAAGAGGGATGTGTATATTACTCCACAAGCATTTACTTTTTAATTTATAAAACAATAGAAATATATTTAGAATTTCTAAAGACTGCCTGCACATTGTGCCCATGTACCCTAGAACATAAAGTAAAGTACAATTTAAAAAAAGAAAAAAGAAAAAAGAGTGTGAACACTTTAAAAGCAGCTTACATGTGTCAGGCTTCAAGAATAATTTCCTCCCACATTATTGTCAAGTGTATGCTCTTGTTTACCCGGTGTATTACTGTCACAATCAGGACAGATATTTTAATTGAGTCTCTGTTAATGTTTAATAAGTATGTAATTATCATGAATTTATTTCTATTTAGCCTACTTCCAAAAATGAGAAAAAGCTCACCTATTAAAACACCTATAATATGTAATAATTAAAAAAATCAAACCCCAAATAAATGAAATAACAAGGAAAGAACTACACTAGATAGCCGAGATTATTAAGTACCAGAGTTAGGTATTCATTTTTTGTTATATTTAGGTGTTCATTTTATGCTAGTGTTTCTTGAAAAATAAGACAAAAGAGAAAATCATTTACTTGTATCACAAAAGCAGCCATGGAAGCTCATCTGAAGAGAGAAAAGTTTTCCTTGACACTGAACTATAAAATAAATATATCAAAAGACATTGGATGACATAATTAACAGTGTAAGTGACTTTGGTTTTGCAAAAGTATGCAAAACCATGCTTCAAATAGATATTCTATGAATTGACAAGGGCATACATTTAAATCCTAATTTAGGGAAATTTTCCACAGGAATGAAAGAATAAATGATTCAGGTGTTTTTGTTGTATTTCACCCTATGATAGTATTTTGTTTTATTTCACCCTACTTTTTGCAGGCATGCTTTCATAAACAAGTTTTCCCCAACTGGTTACATCTTCCAAATCTTCTGTAAGATGTGTTAGAAAATACATTTTTGTCTCTTCTCATAAAGATTTTGATTTTGTATGTGTGGTCTAGAATGTAGGTGTTCATATTTTTAATAAGCTCCCTCATTATTTCTGATTCACAGCCACATTTAGAAACACTCATTAGATTCTCTCTCTCTAATACCAAACTTCTGAAGTGAGCTTTCAGAAGGTGCTGGATTACACCCAATTCACGGTAAAGGTCTTTCACAGCTGCTGTATGTGGCAGTATTCTGTATTGTTTATTTAACATAGATCCTTATTTGTTAGGTGCCAGATGTAAGAGATAAAAACTTTTCAATTTGTTGTGACAATTTGAGAGCTTGTCTTGAATTCATGCCCAGATGGGATCGTTAAACTTCCATATGGAGGTAGGATACAAGAGTGGCTATTTCTGGTCAAGGTTGCCATTTCTTTTTCTTCGAAGAGACACTTTATATACTCATAGCTTGTGGGAAAATATTCAATTGATAATTTATAGTAAAGCAAGAGAAAGAAAAGAAAACCCTTTCTTGATCAGGATAATTAGGAGTAATAGCAATATGCTGCCTTAATCGCAAATGAATCTCATTATATGCTTCATAGAAAATGGACGTTAGAGGATAATTATCTTCTAATTCACATCCCACTTGGTGTTTTAAAATTGGCTTAAGTGGTGTATAGAGTAGTAAGCATTAGAAAATACTAATAAAAATAAAGTTAATAATATTTACTAATAATAACACCATTATACTACCGTCAACACTAAGTTGACCTAATAATTACAGCATCAATGAGGACTACATCTTTTGTTGAGATTACATGCTGGCACATGAATATTTGCTACTATATGACATCAAAACATGATAGATGGGTAGATTGCTGTAAAAAGTGTGATTCTGTCACTGATGGAATGTATATCCATCAGAAATAGAATTATTGGATTTAACACATACTTCTTCCTGCTACAAGACCCTATTTGGAGAAGTATTAATTTTGAGAAGCATCTTGCTATAATATAGAGACATATATTCTGACAATTGCTAAGTGTAACATTGGCCTGGAGTTTTTAAAGGTATCTAATAGATTAAGAGACCATCCATACATATTCATGTTTTTAACAAGTGAGCGGATCATACTTTATTTTGCCTTAAATAAAATGTTTAATAAAGGTAAATCATTTGGCAAATTTGGTGCTCACCACTAGGATAATACCTAAGTTTTTCCTGGATTCTTGCTTGACATTTTATCAAGATGTTTCTAAGTAGCTATAGTGGAAGAATTCCAGTAACTAAGGCTGAGGCATATCTGCACAATGTGAAAATTTTAATGGGTAAATGTTTAACAACTGTCCCTCTCATGGAAAAAAAAAAAAAAAACTCAGATTTTTAGCATTTGCCAATTTGAGTGGCATAAGTGCACAAACCATGACTCATGTTTACATACAAATATTATTCTACGAAACATGGAGTTTGATAGAGACACACATAATTAGCTATCATGAGCAGGTAAGAACTGGCTCCAGCACACCACTGTTGTGATTAAACTTCCTAGATACCGATAAAGAATAATTTTGTTTTATTTTTTATAAATCTGTGAGTAGCAATTTCTTGTTCGACATACACTTATGTGGACACTTTAAAATGATTCCCAATTATATTAGCTTCCTGGTGTTCACACTTTTGTATAATCTTTCCCCCTCAGTGTGGCCAGAAGCTGTGATTTGATTTTAACCAATAGGATACAGCAAAAGTTATCAGATGGCATTTACATGATTATATTTTATAAGATTGTAACATTCATTTTCCTAGGAGATTTCCCTCCTGCTGGCTTAGGTAAAGCAAGTTCCACATGGCAGAGAACTGAGGGACAGACAAGCTCACAGACAATAAGAAACAAGCCCTCAGCCCAACACAAGCCACAAGGAAGTGAATTTTGCCAACAACCAAGTGAGCCTGGAAGCAGATGCTTCCATAGTCAAGCTTTGAGACAAAACTGCAACCTGGATTGACCCCTTGACTGCAGCTCTGCAGAGAACAACTAAATTATGTCCTTACTACTGATCCACAAGATTTTATGTTGCTTTAAACTACTGTTTGTGGTAACATTGTAACACAAAAATAGATAACCAATACCATTTACATGGTGCTTACTGTATGTCAGGCACTATTTCAAGAGTTTACTCTTTTAACCTATGTAACTCAAAGATAGTATTAATCTCATTTTATAAAGAAGAGAACACAGAGGTTAAATAACTTGCCAAATTTCACAGAGCAAGCATCTCCAATCAACATGTATAATAATATGCTTCTTTGTAAAAATATTTTGTTAATGCAACGGAGGCCTGTATGCTACCCACATCTGAATTCCACTGAAGTATTTTCTCACAAATATTGCCAGGAATTTTTATACCTCCTGGCAAACTCAATCAAACCAAGAAATAGGATGCCTTAATTGGTTAGACAAGGGAGAGTTAACATTGGTTTCAGCTTGTCTGCAATCTGTAACACAGTCAGAGAAGAAATTTTTGCCAGAAGACAATTTAACCAGGGTGATGTAAATATTTTAGCCAATTTCACATAACCATCGTCCCATATTAACTGTCTTGTTCCATGATTTCCATCCCCCACTTAAACTATCCTGATATTGCCTAAAGTTAAAATATGTTTAAAATAAAAGTTTTAACTTAGTCTAAAATATTTTTATAGGGCTAAGGAAATGACAATTGAAAATAAATGTCATAGATTAGAAAATAAATGTCATATTGCCACATTACTGAGCTACGTTATACTATAGGATATCCCAAGTACTGTGATGTGGAATAGTGTCAGATTTTGGATCACAGATGGGAGACCACTTTTGATACAAAGATTTTAGTTGATTTCCTGAGTTAAATCAGATGTTCATCCATATAAATTAAGTAGCAATCTTATCCCTATTCTAGCATTCTAAATGCCTCTATTATATCATGTAATAAATGTTGACCATAGTTAAAAGACAGAAGTGTGACATATTTGTTTGATATAACCCCATAAAATCCTCTACCTGTCTGTCCTTCCTTAGCATTCAGAGTACTCTAGCCATGTTGAACTACCATACGAAAACATTTGTTTTATGAGTGAATAGCTTAATTGTTGATATCCTTATAGAAAAAACATACCTATGCATGTGTAATAATTTCATACTATTGCTCAGTTTATTGAATGTTGAAAGTATTAAACAAAACACTTGTATAATGTAACTGCTCTTGGATTAGTCACAATAGAAAGGTATTTGCTTAGGTTGTCAGTTGTGACAAACTGAGTCACTAAATTACCTCAATTTTAAAATAAAAGATATTTAAGATATATCTATTTTTTCTTCTGGTCTGACAATAAAAACATGGAAAATTCAGGAAAATTGAAAAATCCTATGGCTTATCAGGAAAGATGATATTTTGTATCAGTATGTCTATCCTGAGAGCTTTGTCTATCTTCTTTTGTTACTTTTAGCTAATCCTTTGGAGGGCAAAGAGAACAGAGAAAGAAAATGAAAACAAAGAGATGGCACTATATCAATCATTTATCCAGATAAACCTATTTCCATACATTGGGTGTTCTATCTATTTAAGGATATATATTAATAATTAACTCAAAAGTTATAAGTAAATTGCATTTAGCTCAAAACTTTTCCATGCACAATCTGTTCTTTCAGAAAATACTAACCAAGGTTCCCATATTACCGATAGAAAAAAATACCAAACTTCCAGTTGCATCAGATCTACAGTTTTGGTGAACTTTAGTTTCATGACCATTAATAAAAGACAGATTCATGGATGCTTTCAGATCCAAACGACAGGCAATCTTTTATATGCAAAAGCCTTGGCACATGTCTGCAAATGCATTGCATGTCTGCAAATGCATTGCAAACTGTTTAGTCTCATAGTCGATTCAAAAACACTGCTCCCTTCTTTTTCGTCTCTAACATGGCAGTCTAGAGATTTAGCTCCCATGTCATAGGGACGATTGGTATTAGAGTCTTCCTTCTTGCATTCATCCCCTACAGTACTGCAATGAGGATGGTAGAAATGTGAAACATGTCCTCTCTTACTTGAGTGCCTGTAGCACATTTGCTAAACTCTGTTGTCATTTTTCCGTTTAATACTAATTAGAAGTTTCCCTTTTTGTAGCAGTCAATGAAATATTCATTCTCTTGAGATTATTTGTTAGTTTTTCAACAACCTTCCTCTCCTTGCACAATTTCCTAGTGCTAGAGACTTGGCTTAGGTTTAAATTTCTTTGTAAAGCATCTCAAATCACCATACTGTCTTTTGTCCTCTGATGTGGGTTGTCCAGGGAGTAAGTTTACTTTTGTTCTATAATAAACTACCCACAAACTTAGTGACCCCATCACATTATTATCACCTACAATTATTACTAGGTGCTTCTTCTGGTATGGACCAGATGGTCTGATCTCTGTTTGGCTAGCTCAGGCATCTGTAGTCAACTAATGAGTCACCTAACCAACTGGATATTATAGGATAGCCTTGCCTATGAGTTTGGAGGTTGAACAGCTGAGGCAGCAGGCATCTTACCTACGTGTGTGTTTGTTCTTCATTTTCCAAAAAGTTAGCAGCCAATTCACATGGTCACCTAAGCTTTCCAAGTGTAGCCAGAGAGGACAAGTTTCAATGTATGAAAACCTTTCCAGATGAGAATGCTACTTTTGGGAAGATTCTATGTATACCCCTCTCACTGCTTTCCACAATATCTCCAGCTGGTGGATGCTGATGTATTCACTATTTCTCTTTAAAATAAATTCCTAAATTTATATTATTTTAACTATATCTGTAGCTATATACACATATGTTCTTTTATATGGTACATTTTAATAGAATATTTTTAAGGATTTGGTAATAGACTAAACAGAACTATAAATTTGAATAGACCTACCAATTTGGTCCCTAGCATTTGCTGGCATTTGCCATATAATAATTCATCAGTTATTCTTTCTAAAATTATAATAATTAGAAAATGAGAGTGAATATTTAGAAATTGGAATCTTTTACAGGCAATACCTTACTAAAAATACAGCTGATAAAATTTACTTTCCCATCTTCCAATGTTGTTTCTGGCTACAATGGGATTAAATAAGACAGACAAAAGGGAGATATCTAAAAAATTTCATCTATATTTAAAATTAAATAGCATATTAATATATCACACATGGGTTCATAAAGAAACCATAACAGGTATTGTCAAATGTTTTAGTTGAATCCATATTATGTCCTTATTATGAATACTAATCTTTGTGCATGCATGCATGCGTGTACTTGAAAATAATTTCTTTGATTCAGAGCTTGCATTTTTGCTCTTTACTTTTCTTAATTATATCATACTTCTATTTCCCAGTCATCTCATTTATAATTTATGCTTTTCTGTATTCATTAACAGGTTTTCTTTTATCCTGCTTGCATTTTTCTTTCCCAGCCCGCTTTATGTTGAAAATCTTCTCCTTTCATAGTCTTCCTGATAGCAGATGATAGAAAAGTAAATGTTTTAATTAACCAAAACAAAAATTATGTTATCCTTAACCATGCTCTTCCTCTCAAATTTTACACTTAATCTATATAGAAATCCAACTGACTTTATCACCAAAATGGTTTAATAATCTGAAACCCATGTCTACACTGCCATCGTCTTGGTCTGATTCATCATGATATCACAGTCGAACTAATGCCACATCCATCCCACCACCACATTGTCCTTGCTTTAATTTTTGCCCAACCTGTTTTAGTGTATTTTCTACATAACAGCCTTGGTGACCATTTAAAATGTAATTCTGATGTCACTATTTTACTAAAAAACTTGTAGTGGCTTCACTTAGCCCTTCCTTTACCTGAATGTTCTCTCCAATATCCACAAAGTCCCTCAACTTCTTGTTGGTCAAATTACATGTTTTCAATGAAGCCCATTCTAAACACCTTTCCCTTGTCACACCCATCCACTACTCTAAGTTTTGCTTACTCTAGTTCTTCTATATTTTCTCATAACATTCATCATTTGTAGCAAAGTGACCTATAAATATGTATTCACCTGTTTAGTATTTAATATCTGCATATTCTACTTCACTGGGGCAGGAAAAGTAATTTTTTTCCACTGGTATAAGAACCTGCAACATTGCCTGGGATATGGTAATACTTCTACACATATTTATAGAACGAATAAATAAAGCATTCATTTTTAAAATAGGGTCTCATCATTCATGGTTAAAGGATTTTGACTACTGATTTAATTCTTTAAAATGTGATGGATACATTCATTTAACAATATCTTTGTGAATCAGTTTGGATTATTTTAAAGATATTTGTCTATTTTGTTTAGACTGCAAATTACTGGCATGAAAATATCCATAATATTCATTATAATTTTATTGTCTTCAACATTTATAAAATTAATTATACTGCCACCTTTCTTTTTTCTATGATCAGTTTCATCAGATATCACTTTCTGCTTTATCACATGATGAACAAATTTCTGTCTTATTTTATTAGTTCCTTCTTACAATTATCTGTTTACTTTAAGTCATTTTTCTGTGTTTTAAAAACGGGTGGCTAGCTCATTAATTTTCTACCTTTTGCCATTCCAATAGATACATTTAAAGCTTTGATTTTGCCTTCAAAATACTGTTTTAAATGCATTTCATAACTTTTATGTCATTGTAACAATTAAGTTCCAAATATTTTCTTTAGCATGTGATTTGTTTTTTCTTTGACCTAAGGGTGGTGTAGAAGTGTACTTCTTAATTTCCAAAGATAAAATTATATTTATCTTATAGTTATTATCATGTGGGCAGAGAAAAATTTCCATATGACATCAGTGTTTGAAATTTGTTAAGGCTTGCTCTATGGGCATAGTCAATCTTCATAAACATTCTATGTTGGCTTAAAAATGTACATACCACAATTGTAGGGTGCAGAATTCTACACATATGTATTAGGAGGTTTCTTAAGTATATTCAATACTTCTATATCATCAAAGCATTTGCCTTCTTGTTTCATAAGCTGCGAAGGTATGTTCGTCTTCTATGATTGTTGACTATGTATTATTTGTGTATTTATGATTTTTCCCTTATTTTGTTTTTATAATTTATAAATTGATTTCTGATTAATTGAAACTCTTACATAAGATATTCATCTATATCTCTAAAAACCTTTACCTAAAAATTATTATATCTGTAATGACATAGCTACATTAGCTCTTTTTGTCTAGTTTCCATATTGTACCTCTTCTGTCTTCTGCCTTTTCATTCCTATTTCCTTGTTTTAGATTTTATTTCTCATGAATCAGTGACAATAATGTGCGCATTTATTTGTTAACAGTTCAATCTGTTTTTTTTGTTTTGTTTTGTTTTTTGTTTGTTTTTTTTTTTTGAGACGGAGTCTCGCTCTGTCGCCCAGGCTGGAGTGCAGTGGCCGGATCTCAGCTCACTGCAAGCTCCGCCTCCCGGGTCTAGGCCATTCTCCTGCCTCAGCCTCCCGAGTAGCTGGGACTACAGGCGCCTGCCACCTTGCCCGGCTAGTTTTTTGTATTTTTAGTAGAGACGGGGTTTCACCGTGTTAGCCAGGATGGTCTCGATCTCCTGACCTCGTGATCTGCCCGTCTCGGCCTCCCAAAGTGCTGGCATTACAGGCTTGAGCCACCGCGCCCGGCCAACAGTTCAATCTATACTGTTGCTTTATTCATCTTTATGCAGAAACCATACTCTCCTATTTATTGTGGTTTTACAATAAGTCTTCATATTTGTCACCTTCATGTCCTTTAATTGTGTTTTTTTCTTTAAGACTGCCTTGGCAGTTTCTCTTCTGCTTGAAATGTAGAAAGTGGGAAAGGAATCTTACACCCACTTAAACAAATGAGTAAAATCTGGATAATCTAAAAAGCCACAGTTTTTATTGAATCTATCAAAGAGCTAAAGTCAAAAGGCAGTGAAGGGAACTGAATTCCAACTAATGGTATGATCATCTGAGATGTAAAGCACATGAGCCATTTTACCACTGGCAAATCACAGAAGGTAGCTGTTGTAGAAGCAGATGAGAAAAAATTAACTCTAATTTTAATATTTTTTTAAAGCTGCATTTGGACACAGCATCAGTTTAGAATACCTGGGATTTCGACATACAAAGACGATTTGTGGATACATACACTTTTCTCCAAAGACAACCACTGATTTTGTATAAGAAAGATCATCTCAGGGGAAAAGACCAGAGAGCTCACCTCTGTGGCAGAGAAAAGACACAAATAATTTTCTATTGACTAGAAAGGCACAAAACACAGCACACTTCTATGAGCTCTTTGCCTATATGAAACAAAAACCTTAACCTACTGGAAAAGAAAGACAAACCTTCTAAGGTCCTGGGCTACTTCACCCAAGTAAGAGGTAGGAAATTATATTACCAGTCACCAGACCCAGGCAAAGATCCAGTGCTAACGTGGAATGGTAGACATAGAAGTCCTCTGTCCTTTGTGAGTGGGATTGAAGGATTTCTTCTCCTAGGATCTTGTACCAGTACAAAGAAGTTTGCTACAGTTATGGACAGAGGAAGGTAACTTACTCCCTGCCAAGCCTGTCACAGATTGAGAGCAGAAAATAGCTGCCATGCAGTGCCAAGTGTCAGGAATGACAAAAGATCCTTCACAATTCCCAAGTGCATACAAACTTCCTAAGACTGTGGCTTGACAAGGACTGAGAACACTGTAATAGAGAAGATTCATGATTATACTGATACATAGAGAAAGAACATTTTTCAAAATTTAAGCTAAAAAAATCTCAACTAAGTATAATAGGAGGACTCTACCTTCCTCAATCTAATATAGGACATCTACTTAAAAAAAAAAAAAAAAAAAAAAACCTAAAATGTCAAATGGTTCTCCAGGCCCCAACTCTAACAAACAAATCACAAAACATAAATAGCTCTTATTATTTTGAGATAAGTTCCATCAGTACCAAATTTATTGAGAGTTTTTACCATGAAGGGCTGCTGAATTTTGTCAAAGGCCTTGAGATAATCATTTGATTTTTGCCTTTGGTTCTGTTTAGAAGATGGATTACGTTTATTGATTGGCGTATGTTGAACCAGCCTTGCATCCCAGGGATGAAGAACACCTGATCATGGCAGATAAGCTTTTTGATGTGCTGATGGATTCGGTTTGCCAGTATTTTATTAAGGATTTTTGCATCGATGTTCATCAGGGATATTGATCTAAAATTCTCTTTTTTTGTTGTTGTGTCTTTGCCAGGCTTTTGTATCAGGATGATGTTGGCCTCATAAAATGAGTTAGGGAGGATTCCCTCTTTTTCTATTGATTGGAATAGTTTCAGAAGGAATGGTACCAACTCCCCCTTGTACCTCTGGTAGAATTTGCCTGTGAATCCGTCTGGTCCTGGAATTTTTTTTGGTTGGTAGGCTATTAATTATTGCCTCAATTTCAGAGCCTGTTATTGGTCTAATTCAGGGATTCAACTTCTTCCTGGTTTAGTCTTGGCAGAGTGTAAGTGTCCAGGAAATTATCCATTTCTTCTAGGTTTTCTAGTTTATTTGTGTAGAGGTGTTTATAGTATTCTCTGATGGTAGTTTGTATTTCTGTGGGGTCGGTGGTGATAACCCCTTTATCATTTTTTATTGCGTCTATTTGATTCTTCTCTCTTTTCTTATTAGTCTTGCTAGCAGTCTATAAATTTTGTTGATCTTTTCAAAAAACCAGCTCCTGGATTCATTGATTTTTTGGAGGGTTTTTTGTGTCTCTTATCTCCTTCAGTTCTGCTCTGATCTTAGTTATTTCTTGCCTTATGGTAGCTTTCGAATGTGTTTGCTCTTGCTTCTCTAGTTCTTTTAATTGTGATGTTAGGGTGTCAAGTTTAGATCTTTCCTGCTTTCTCTTGTGGGCATTCAGTGCTATAAATTTCCCTCTATACACTGCTTTAAATGTGTCCCAGAGATTCTGGTATGTTGTATCTTTGTTCTCATTGGTTTCAAAGAACATCTTTATTTCTGCCTTCATTTTGTTATGTACCCAGTAGTCATTCAGGAGCAGGTTGTTCAGTTTCCATGTAGTTGAGTGGTTTTGATTGAGTTTCTTAGTCCTGAGTTCTAGTTTGATTGCACTGTGGTCTGAAAGATAGTTTGTTATAATTTCTGTTCTTGTACATTTGCTGAGGAGTGCTTTACTTCCAACTATGTGGTCAATTTTGGAATAAGTGTGATGTGGTGCTGAGAAGAATATATATTCTGTTGATTTGGGGTGGAGAGTTCTGTAGATGTCTATTAGGTCCGCTTGGTGCAGAGATGAGTTCAATTCCTGGATATCCTTGTTAACTTTCTGTCTCGTTGATCTGTCTAATGTTGACAGTGGAGTGTTGAAGTCTCCCATTATTATTGTATGGGAGTCAGAGTCTCTTTGTAAGTCTCTAAGGACTTGCTTTATGAATCTGGGTGTTCCTGTATTGGGTGCATATATATTTAGGATAGTTAGCTCTTCCTGTTGAATTGATCCCTTTAGCATTATGTAATGGCCTTCTTTGTCTCTTTTGATCTTTGATGGTTTAACGTCTGTTTTATCAGAGACTAGGATCGCAACTCCTGCTTTTTTTTTGTTTTCCATTTGCTTGGTAGATCTTCCTCCATCCCTTTATTTTGAGCCTATATGTGTCTCTGCATGTGAGATGGGTCTCTTAAATACAGCAAACTGTTGGGTTTTGACTCTTTATACAATTTGCCAGTCTGTGTCTTTTAATTGGACCATTTAGTCAATTTACATTCAAAATAATAAGAGCTACTTATGACAAACCCACAGCCAATATCATACTTAATGGGCAAACACTGGAAGCATTCCCTTTGAAAATTGGCACAAGACAGGGATGCCCTCTCTCACCACTCCTATTCAACATAGTGTTGGAAGTTCTGGCTAGGGCAATCAGGCAAGAGAAAGAAATAAAGGGTGTTCCGTGAGGAAAAGAAGAAGTCAAATTGTCCCTATTTGCTAATGACATGATTGTAAATTTAGAGAACCGTATTGTCTCAGCCCAAAATCTCCTTAAGCTGATAAGCAACTTCAGCAAAGTCTCAGGATACAAAATCAATGTGCAATAATCACAAGCATTCTTATACACCAGTAACAGAGAAGCAAAAAGCCAAATCATGAATGAACTCCCATTCACGATAGCTTCAAAGAGAATAAAATACCTAGGAATCCAACTTACAAAGGATGTAAAAGACCTCTTCAAGGAGAACTACAAACCACTGCTCAGTGAAATAAAAGAGGACACAAACAAATGGAAGAACATACCATGCTCATGGATAGGAAGAATCAATATTGTGAAAATGGCCATACTCCCCAAGGTAATTTATAGATTCAATGCCATCCCCATTAAGTTACGAATGCCTTTCTTTGCAGAATTGGAAAAAACTGCTTTAAAGTTCATATGGAACCAAAAAAGAGCCCGCATTGCCAAGACAATCCTGAGCCAAAAGAATAAAGCTGGAGGCATCACGCTACCTGATTTCAAACCATACTACAAGGCTACAGTAACCAAAACACCATGGTACTGGTACCAAAGCAGAGCTATAGACCGATGGAACAGAACAGAGCCCTCAGAAATAATACCACACATCTACAGCCATCTTATCTTTGACAAACCTGACAAAAACAAGAAATGGGGAAAGGATTCCCTATTTAATTAATGGTGCTGGGAAAACTGGCTAGCCATGAGTAGAAAGCAGAAAGTGGATCCTTTCCTTACTCCTTATACGAAAAGTAATTCAAGATGCATTAGAGACTTGAATGTTAGACCTAAAACCACAAAAACCCTAGAAGAAAACCTAGGTAATACCATTCAGAACATAGGCATGGACAAGGACTTTATGTCTAAAACACCAAAAGCAACGGCAACAAATGCCAAAATTGGCAATTGGGATATAATTAAACTAAAGAGCTTCTGCACAGCAAAAGAAGCTACCATCAGAGTGAAGAGGCAACCTACAGAATGGGAGAAAATTTTTGCAATCTACTCATCTGACAAAGGGCTAATATCCAGAACCTACAAAGAACTCAAACAAATTTACAAGAAAAAAACAAACAACCCCATCAAAAAGTGGGCAAAGGGTATGAACAGACACTTCTCAAAAGAAGACATTCATACAGCCAACAGACACATGAAAAAATGCTCATCATCACTGGCCATCAGAGAAATGCAAATCAAAACCACAATGAGATACCATTTCACACCAGTTAAAATGGCAATCATTAAAAAAAATCAGGGAACAACAGATGCTGAAGAGGATGTGGAGAAATACGAACACTTTTACACTGTTGGTGGGACTGTAAACTAGTTCAACCATTGTGGAAAACAGTGTGGCGATTCCTCAGGGATCTAGAATAGAAATACCATTTGACCCAGCCATCCCATTACTGGGGATATACCCAAAGGATTATAAGTCATGCTGCTATAAAGACATATGCACATGTACGTATACTGCAGCACTCTTCACAATAGCAAAGTCTTGGAATCAACCCAAATATCCATCAGTGACAGATTTGATTAAGACAATGTGGCACATATACACCATGGAATATTATGCAGCCATATAAAAGGATGAGTTCATGTCCTTTGTAGGGACATGGATGCAGCTGGAAACCATCATTCTCAGCAAACTATAGCAAGAACAGAAAACCAAACACTGCATGTTCTCACTCATAGGTGGGAATTGAACAATGAGATCACTTGGACACAGGAAGGGGAACATCACACCCTGGGTCCTATTGTAGAGAGGTGGGAGGGGGAAGGGATAGCATTAGGAGACATACCTAATGTAAATGACGAGTTAATGGGTGAAGCACACCAACATGACCCATGTATACATATGTAACAAACCTGCACATTGTGCACATGTACCTTAGAACTTAAAGTATATTAAAAAAAAAATCAAATGACAAAACAAAGATATCCTCTCCAATGATATTTATTCAGTATTTAATTAGAGAACCTAACCAACACAAGGCATTAAAAGATACATTTTAAAAAAAGATTGAAACGAAAGAAACAAAACTGTCTTTATTCATAGATGAAATATTCAGATTCCAAAGAACCTACAACGTAGGTGAGTGTATTAGTATCACAGGATACAAAAGCAAAATACAAAAATAAATTGACTCAAAAATGTGTAAGTAAAAGCAAATACAGGCAAACCTGAAAAAAAAAATCAAATTTGTGGAACGTTGCACTACCTGGTTCCAAGATGTATTCTAAAACCAGGATAATCATGACAATGTAGTATTAAAATAAACATAGGTATATAATCAATGGAACAAAATATAGCATCCAAAGGTAGACTCTCATATACATGATATCAAGATAATAGGATGAAGAAACATAGTAATTACAAAAAATGATTCTGGAACACTTGAAAATTCAGTGCAATCAAACAAACCTCAGCCATTCCCATACTGTATATATATGCAAAAATCCAATCAAATTAGCTCAAATACCTAAATGTAAATTGAAACTATAAAACTCCTAGGAAAAATTATATTAGAAAATTTTTGTAGCTTTTCTTGGGTTAGACAAAAATATCTTAGGTTGGAAATCAAGATCATGAATGAATTTTTAAAGTATGAATTAAGCTGCATTAAAATGAAAAGTTTTTTTAAATGAAAAATCATATTTTTACCAAAATGTAAAGTTAATCCAATTCTTGGAGAAAATATATGCAGTACAGCTGATAAAGGACAGACTATCCAAACTGTATGCCAAACTCTTACAGTCAGCCTAATAAATTATGAGCAAAAAGTTGAACACTTAACCAAAGACATTTGAATGGCAAATATACACTCAAGAAAATGCTCAATATCGTTAGTCAATATATAAATGCAAATTAAACCTAAAGTAAATACTGCTACACATCTACTAGAATCGGAGGGGGAAGACGTCCTTAATAAGTGTGGGACAAGGCAGAGAACAAGTGGAATTCTCATATATTGCCAATTGTAGGATGCGAAATGCCTTTTTAGATGTTAGCTCCTAGTAGTAAGTTGTCAGATTTGTTCACATTTTTCCCAGAAATAGAGGACTAGAAACCCTTCAATTCTGATGTTACATATATTTTAGGACTTGCTTACATATTCATTATACAGATTATTAAAAATCATGAGATTTAGATTGGTAATAAATCATTTGTAATCTATTGGAAATATATTCTTATATATCTATATGTAAAAAATAATACTTGTTATCTATTAAAAATACATTTATTGGAAATGGATATTTTGTTATCTATTTTAATTATCACAGTATAGATTTATAAAACTACTCTAATATTTGATACAGTTATGAGACTTATAACTATAGCTAGAACAATATTAAAAACTTGTTTATATTTTCAGAAAATGTTTTCTTTTAAAAATAATTGTATAATATATTCTAGAGATAGATCATTTGGCTTTTCATTATGGAAACAAAACTGGATTGAGTTCTCTAAATGCAAATATTTTTGCACGCATTCAAATTTGTGCTTTGGAATATGTGTTCTAAACATTTTATTACATAAATTGAGCTTCATATGGGAGTGATGAGGAAAAAGAGATACTTACTCTATTGTATGAACCAAATTTGTGAATATTATACCAACAGGTTCATCAGAGGGTTTCCTGCAACCATACTTACCCTCTGAGAATATTCATAAATATAGTTTTCTTCATCTTATTTTCTGCAATTGCTTAGTATTCCAGTACCCTTTTAGGGTTCAACAAAAATTGATGAACCTTTCCACAATTTCATCTAATTTTACATGGATACTCATAGGTTATTTCTCCTGGATAGTGAATAAAAGATCTATAAAGAATAGAGTGAAGTCTATTATGTGCTTATTGAATTTACATGCCCTCTTACAAAGATAAGATTGTACCCATTAATATTGCAACTGCCTGGCTATTTTATCCCATTTTTTTTTTCCTTTTGGTTTTTCTTTCTGGAATGCCTAAAGTATTTTAAGATTGGCAGAGATTACATTAATTTCTAGGCACTTTGATAAAATTAACAGAAATGTTAGTCTAGACATGAAAAAAGAGTTCATTTTATTCAATAATGAAGGAAAATCTATATAAGCATGGGAACACTTCATAAAGATGTTTGAAATGACTGTGCATTGTGAAACTTGCTATTTGATTCTACAAGCAATTTGTTAGCTATGAGCTTGACATAGTTATAAAACATTTGTCCATGATATTTGCAAGAACAAGATGTTCTGCTTCAGCTCTCACAACTGTGAAGAAAGATGATTGTCTCTGTGTAATTGTTACCAGTTTTGTCTGACTAAGTCATCAAGCACTATAGACTCCTCTTGGTGCTTTTGATAATTACATCTTGATTATCATTAATGTCTTCAATAAGACATCAAGTAGGTGGGTGGGAATGCTGTCAAAGTGATCAATTAAAATTATCAATACTTTATTTTAAAATCACTTCAGATATGTTCCTAAGATACATATGGATGGTGGTTAATAAATGAATAGTAAAGGAGTTAAAATTTATATACAGATGACATTTTAGACTACAGCATAAAATAAGTCAGTGGAAGAGAGAAAAACACAGATCACTACCTTTAAGACATTTCCATTTTAATGAGCTGTGGCAAATAATTTCCAGGCAAAGTATGAAGTCCTTCAAATTTCACAAGAAATGTTAATACATTTAATACATACTCAGAACTGGGCATCACTATGAAAGAGCACAAATCATTGTCAATATGCAGGGCATGTCCTAAGATTTTGTTGCTACTGCATAGTCACATATGACTCATAAACATAAAATCATAGTACTCTAGAAATCTTGAATGCCCTACATTCAAGCCTGTGTGACTACAATCCCCCATGATTTTGTGCCTTTCTTATGGTATAGCATCTAAAATGAGAACTCAGCTTCACTAAGGACCCCAGACATACATGTTCTTTGTTTTTGTAGAAACCTATAAACCAGTAGTAGTTGTGGTCATCTGACACATCCATCATTTTCTGCTATATTGCATTCCAATCTTTTTTTTTTCAATCAGATAGCTAAGTCAGTGCAAACACCTAATAATATTTGTTAACATTTTATTCAAAAATCTTCATTGAATCCTGGATTCTAGCATTTGCTCTAATTGTTGATTGACCATTTATGCAGCCAACATTAATTTAACTTTGAGCATAACTGATTACTAGTAGAAGGGTGATTTTGTGGCATATCATGCAAACACAATCTCATTCAAAAAGATTTTTCTACTTCCATATTTACATGCATTTGGTGAAATAGTTTTTAAAAACCTAAAGGTGTTGATTGGATATATTGATATTATGGTTAATAACACTTTTTCTCACTCAATTTTCTATAAGCTTGAACAGCTCCTTACAATTTAAAATACTTTTACAATGATGTGCTTCCAAGTCAGTCTCTGTTAAGCGTTAAGCTCTGAGCCCTTTTTTTTTTTTTTTTTTTTTTTTTTTTTTTTTTTAAAGGCAGGGACTGTATCTAATCCAGCTTTGTATTCTCAAGGCATTGTAGCAGTTTCTGACAGGTATTAGATACACGATATTGCAGTGCAAATTATAAACGTGGAATACAAGATCTGTGCCTCTCTCAGGACCTGTTTTCCTGGAAGGTAAACCATTTCCCAGCTGCTTGTAGGTTAGATGCTATTGGCAGACTTTTTCCAGAGAATCCTTTAAGACAAAATTTCTGTCATGTGATTTATACTTCAGAGACTGATGGTGGATAAGGACACCTAAGATGACATTTGTGCTTGGGTCCTCCTTCTTCCCTATCCTTCTTCTCTGTCTTCTGGGTTTAATTCTGTTTAGTACACCCTTAATAAGTCATGTGCTCCTGCATCAAAGTCCATGATTTTGTGATCCTTATCCAGTGCAGGTGTGAAAAAATCAGCTAGACTACAGTTTTCCCCAAGGGGTTCCTCTTCATTACAGACTCACACCAAAACCCAAAAGTTATCTACCCCCGTTCTCCTCTCCTCATACCTCCCACACACCTATGCTGGTGAAACTGGGACAGGATAACTGCATTCAGAGAGGAAACAAATAGGAAAGACCTAAGAGCCCTTGGCTCACTGTACTACTGAAATCCATCTGGGCACATATGTCCAGCTCTCTCTCTCCTTCAAACACAAGGAATGTTCTTTGACTATGGCCCAGTTCTGCTACCTGGAAGTTGTTCCCTTAATGCACTGTTCTCCACATCTCTTGGCAAGTCCTCTGGGAATATCTTCCTTTTCAATGAGAAATAGCCCATGTTTGGACTGGGCAGCCTTCTCAGCCTGATTTCTGGGTGTAGAAAGTTGCCATTTAAGGCCTATTTTTCATTTTGAACTGTCTTGGGCCCTGAAGAGGCCAAGTTACTAGTACTTTAGCCAGGACAAGCCTCTTAAAAATGTTATTTTTGGAAATAAATCTCTATGTCCCAAAAGTAACATTCACAATTCTTACTGAGATTTCTCTCTCTCTACATTGGGTGTGGTGGGCTGCTGTGTAGGACAATGGTTTTAAGATTCTCCTGACCCATTTTGTCCAAGTAAAAGAGTGCATAAGCAATGTATCTAGTCATTCTGATTTCTTAACAAATTTTTGTTACAACCAAAGCTTTGATTTGATATTTACCTTAGTGTAATTTCTTTGAGAATATTTGAAGTTTTGAATAATGTATATTATTCTGTAGAATAATCTGTATTATTTTGATTGTATGTATAAACTTTGAACAATCTATATTATTCTATATTTCCTAGAAATTTTGCTTGTACTCTGTCTTCTTAGTTCTCGCTTGAATTATTTTAGCATATTCGGCTAGAATAACCCAACTGGCATTTCAACACTCTAGATATAGCTTCATTAACATTAACAAGTTCATTGGAAAATTTTTTTAACTTCCAACATTCTTCAATTCGTATGTTTGCCTTTTTTTTTTTTTCTGCAACTACATAGTTCAGTTTGTTCTTTTTGAAGACTCAAATAATTTTCTCTGTCTTTTCTGCCTCAGTAACAGTTTACTAGACATTCACTCTGCCATCTCAGCCTCCTCACCACTTTTCTAGCCTTTCCTGTTGCTGAACCCCATTCCAGTGCCACATATTTTAGGGTTTTACAGCATTAGATTCCAATTTCTGTGTCATTTATTTATTGCTACATAACAGACTGTCCCCCCAAATAGCAGTGTCTTAAAAATATTATATTATTTCCTCTTGATCTAATGAGTTGGGAATTTGGGCTAAATTTGAAGATAGTCATCTAACCCTCAAATTTGTTTATATTTTCCAAAGTGGCACTACCTCATATCCAGTGCCAGTTCCAGTTTCTTCTAGTAAGGCTGGATTATCTTTGTTTTTTTTTTTTTTTTTTTTTTTTTTTGAGACAGAGTCTTGGTCTGTCATTCAGGCTGGAGAGCAATGCCACAATCTCGGCTCACTGCAACCTCCGCTGCCCAGGTTCAAGCGATTCTCTTGCCTCAGCCTCACGAGACAAGAAGCTGGAATTACAGGCGCCCACAACACCCGGCTAAATTTTTGTATTTTCAGTAGAGACAGGGTTTCAACATGTTGACCAGTGCAGCAGCACTCCTCTCATGGGGGCACCAATTGTGGGGGGTCTGTTCCTTGCAGATCCCTGACCCAGCGAGGTATGAATAACATACAGTGACATACAGATATTCTGCTTTGCCAGTCCAGCTGAGCTTGTCGGAGCCCCTTACAGACTCCCTGTTGAGTATTGTAAACAGTTGCAACCAAGTTCTCCATCAGCGAGACTCACATTTATTCGGTAAGATTAATTAAGAAAGGCTTGAGTCAACACCATTAGAGGATAATTGACATTGTGGACTTCCCAAGTAAAAAGCACTTAAGCACCAAAGATACATCAATGGTTAGTCTTAAGACCACATGAGTAAACAAGCTAGCTAGGTAAACTACTCTGCCTTTCTTTGTTACTACTTTTAATTTGTTTAACTAAAGGTAAAGGCACGAAGCTGCCTTCAGCCAGATCTATTACCAAAGTTATGCAAACTTCTTGGCGTTCCAAGAAGATTTATGTCTATCTCTATAGCTAGCTCTAACGTTTTTCCCAACAGCTTGATTGCACCCCAACGGGCCACGCTGGTCTCAGACTCCATACCTCAGATGATCCACCCACCTCCGCGTCCCAGAGTGCTGGGATTACATGCATGAGCCACCATGCCTGGCCTGCATGTGGTCTTTCATCATCAAGGAATCTGAGTTTTCCCACCCAGAAGTACCACATCCCAAGAGGGTAAGAGGCCTGTTAATACCTAGACTCAAAAGTCACAAAACTTCATATTTGCTCTATTCAATTATTCTTTACATGTCGTAGGGTTAGCCTAGTTTTAAGGGTGTAAAAATGGACTCTACACTTGATAGGATAATCAGAAAAGTTGCAATAAAAGGAGCATGATAAAGGAATAATGGATTATTGTGACCTTCCTTACAAATTCCAATTCCTTAACCATAGTTAAGGCATTTACTTAATGAATTAAGATATAATTTAATCTTTGATTTTTAATAACCTAAAATTGTTGCTTTATAACACTAGAACTTAATAAAATTTACAGAGATTTCAAGCAACTCATCAGATATAGTGAACAAAATTCCAATAAAAAAGTATGTTTCATTACGAAATTGTTGGAGAATAGTAAATAATGTGTAACTAAATACTAAAAAGGCAATTCATTTCATAAATATTCATATTCGTTTGTATTCATTGAAATTATTTTTTCTCAGGCTTAGGAAATTTTTTTTCCCAAGTTGTCTGTGTCTTGTCTTAGAAACCTCTAACAATGTTTGCATTTGCACATCTTTAGATGTTCTATTTTTAACTATATGTGTTACCTTTAATAATAATAAAAATAAAGTTATTTATAACATTTTGAGGGTTCATTACTTAGCTGGTTGAAATAGTCTCTGAAAATTATTTTGCCTACATATAATTAAATCCATTAAAATGGCTTAATAGCATGCTAAAAATGTAAGCAGATTAATATCCATAGTTCACAACCTGAATCTTTTTAGAGGTGTATTCTAAGCTTATATGCTTATTTTAACCAAGTTACTTCCATAATACTTTTTTTTTTTTACTGTGTAAAAGTCTAAATTGGTTATTGAGACAATTCCTGCACCATTAAAATTATATTAAATACTACTGAAGTTTCTTGTAGTTACCATAGAAAACTATGAGATACTATCTCCACTATTATCTGTTTTACATTTTTTCCTGATCCAAATATAGTATATATTATGTATATGAATCCACATCTTAACATCAGTTACAAATTATAAAATGATTTGCTGTTTTGCCAGGTTTCCCTTCACGTTTATGAAGATTTGTAAAAAAACTAGTCCACAAAATTATTATTTTTATTATTTTAATAAGGTGTTATTATCTATACCCTGGTAGGCTACAAAATATTAATATGACTCTTCCCCTTCTAGCTTGCCTTCTAACTTTTCTCTATTTATTTTTACTTATGACTTTATTGTCCTTGCTAAAGATATCAATTGTGTGAATTTATTTGAAAATCTTCAGAAAAAAATACTAATATTATCTAGGATTAAAACTAGTAACTAAAATCTCTGTAGTAGCACATACGTTAACTAATTTTATGTAAAATTGAAAGCCATAAATAATGATTATATTTTTATAAACAGTACTGCCTATGATGCTTGCTATGGACTGCATTTTGTTCTCCCCAAATGTATGTACTGAAGCCCTAACCACCAGTGTAACTGTATATGAAAACAGGGCTTTTACAAGGTAACTATGTAAAATTAGGTCATAAATGTGGGATCTTAGTTCAATTAGCCATATCAGAAGAGGAAGATATCTCCACTCTCTCTCTTCCCACATGTGCATACTCAGGAAAGGCCATTTGATCACACAGAGACAAAGTAGCCTTCTACTAGCCAGGAGGAAAGCTCTCACCAAAACTGGACCATGCTGGTGCCCTGACCTAGGATTTCCATCCTGAATACTGTAAGAAAATAAATTTCTTTTGTTTTAGCCATACAGTTTATGGTATTTTGTTATGTCAGCATGAACTGACTAATACAGGGCTTTAAAGTTTTGTTTCATTTGGATTGAAATTAATTGAGTTCAAGTTTTGAAGCCATTCTTCAATCTGGTTCTTCAGAAAATAATTTCATAAAATTTTCCTGGGGAAAGGGTACTGTAGTTAAATAAATGGGGATAGGCCAGATATCCTCATTTATTTCCTTTTGGAAACTCAAAGTATACATTTATTACAGGCTTCTAGAATCACACTGTTTAATGTTGTATAACCCAAATAAAGCTCGGTTTTCTTGAGATTAAATTTTAATTTAAAATTTTATCTCAGCATGAAGAAAGAACAATGTCACTCAAAACATTGAAAAGTAGTAGTGTCTTTAGTAAAAATGTATTGCAGACATAGATAATGGGGATACAAAACTCAACACAAAATAACACTTATAAAAATTCGCTTTACTTATATAAATCTCCGAATCCTGCTCCACATGGAGACACCACTCTTCTCTCCTGTTCCTCTCTAAAATTCCTTGAAAAGTCGTATCTCCAAACCCATTTTGATTCTCCTCTCTTCTTCCTTATTCAGACTTATGATGGTATAATTACTTTATTATTTAGAACATTCTAGACCTTTTCTGACTTCTCCCACATCTGTCTTCATCTATCATCTCTAAAGATTGATAAGTTCTTGTTCAGAACATTGTTTTGATGTTTTTGATGTTTCACATTTGTTTACCATGTGCTTCACAAAGTTTGCTACCAAGTATCTATCAATATTGTAAGGAATGAGTATTCTAAAGGATACAGACAAGGACTATGTATTATAAACATGGTTTTGTGTTCACATGGGTTGAATCTTCAGTTATTCATATTAATGGAATTTCACACAGTAGATGCATAAGTACATGTTTGAAAATTAACTGAATATTGCCATGACAGTACTAAAAGATATATATCAAGCTTAAATGTCCTCTATTGGAGAAAAACATAATCAACCTGAGATTTCAATAATCGGTGCAAATACTTCACTAGTATGATAATGATGACACAAAGAAAAACAGTCAAAAACATTTATCTAGGCTTATTAATAAATCTTGTCCTTATTTATATATGTTGTGTGTAATCCCATAAATGCACATATCTGTAATATAATTGAATTACTACCATTAATATTCTAACTATAATCAATTTTGAAACACCAGATTTCCAAAGACTTTATTGTCCCTTTCTACAAGAGCTCACAGTACATTTTTTTTTTTTTTAGTTTAAAATAAACAAAGCTCTACTCATGAAAGATTGACTATTATAGGAATGTCCCTCTTCTCATGAAACAACCAGAAAGCAGGAAAAAAAATATAAAGCAATGTTTCAGGCATGGGGTAACTGGCTTCAGAAGACTTAGATCCCTTAAGAAAAAATTGCAGCAGCTCACTGGCAGGAAGCAGTTTCTAAGCTATATTCCAAAGAAATGATACTGTCAAGTCTCACTGAACTGGGGGTGAATGGGAGAACCACCAGAAATCAGTGGCCGAACAATTATCGTGGCTCACAAAGGGCTAGGAATAGTTTGTTCTCAGCAGCCGTGCAGAAGAGGCCTACTCCTCATGAGGTATTGGATAGATTCCTCAGAAGGATCTAATCTTAGTAGCTGTGCTAAATTAGCTACAACATAAAGATTATTGTGAACACACCATGGCAAAGCTTAAGAGCAAGCTTTAAAAGGGCCAAACTGATTCACAACTTACTTGACTACACATTAGAACGATATTTAGTTTTCTTTATAAGGATATAATCTATCACCTTAAAAAACAAAATTCAACAATAAAAATTTACTAGGCATGAAATATGGCAGGAAAAATATCCATAAGCAGGAGAAAAAAATCAATCAATAGAATCAGTCAGAAATATAGATTATTGAATTAGGCAAGAATCTTTAAACACTATTATAAATCTTATAAATATGCTAAGAATTTAAATAAAGATGATTAGGAGCTAAATGAAATTTATTTTTAAAGATCCAAATTGAACTTCTAGAGAAGAAAAAAATATCTCTGAAATAAAATAATATACTGGACAAGATTAAAAGCATACTAGAATACAGGAGAGAATACTGAAGAACTTAATGTCATACTACTAGAAACCATAAAAAATGAATCACAAAAAGAAAAGAGTATTAATTAAAAAGCGAGAACAGTGCCCAAATGAGCTGAGAAACTAAATCAAGAGGTCTAAAATATATGTAATATGTGTCCCAAAAGGACAGAGTAAAGAGGGGGGACAGAAAAAAATTATTTTAAATAAAGGCTTAAATATTGTTTAATTTGATAAAAATCCACAGATCTAAGAAACTCAACTAATCTAAAGCAAAATGAATGTAAATAAAACCACACCAGGCACATTATAATCAAATTTATGAAAACCTATAGGAAGGAAAAGAAAACTTGAAAAGAAACATGAGAACAAAAGATTATGCAGAGAATTAAAGCAGACTTCTCATCAGAAACTATACAGGTTATGAAATAACTGCTTTAAAGAAGCAAAGGAGAAACTGTTAGCCAAGAACTATAAACTTAGTGAAAAAATATTTTAAAATGCAGACAAAATAAACATTTTTAGAACAATATAGGTAAAGATCATTCACCATCAGCACCTAAATTACAAGGAATGTTCAAAGAAGTGGGCAGAAGCCAAATGATAACAGAACAAAATAATGATCTATGCAAATGAATGAATGTACCAGAAATGATAAATATACAAGTAAATTAAAAAATAGTGTCTTAAATCTCCTTAGAAGTTAATTGACTGCTATGGAAAAACTAACACCAATGTACTGTGAAACTTATATGTGGAAATAACGTGTATGATAATAGCACAAAGGCCAGGAAGCAAGAAATGTATCCTTGTAAGGTTATTTTTCCAAAGTTTTGCTCTTGTCACCCAGGCTGGAGTGCAGTGGGGTGATATCGGTTCACTGCAATCTCAGCCTTCCAGGTTCAAGCAATTCTCCTGCCTCAGCCTCCTGAGTAGCTGGGATTACAGGCATGCACCACCATGCCCAGCTATTTTATTTTTTTATTTTATTTTATATATTTTATTTTATTTTATTTTATCTGTATTTTTAGTAGAGATGGGGTTTAGCCATGTTGGCCAGGCTGGTCTTGAACTCCTAACCTCAGGTGATCTACCTGCCTTGGCCTCCCAAAGTCCTGGGATTATAGGTGTGAGGCCCAGGCCTGGCCGTAAGGCTCTTACATGTGAAATTTAATGTTAAATGGTGATAAATTAAAACGTATACTTTAAAGTCTATTGCAACTACTAAAAATAAACAAAAAGTTTAGCTGATTAACAATAGAGGTTAAAATGAAAACATTTAAAATCTACTCATAGCAATTTTGAAATGTACAATATATAACTATTAACTATAGTCTTTGGGCTGTGAAAATCTCTCAAACTTATTCCTGCTTGCTATCTAATCTAGTGCAAAAGAAAAATTGAAACACACACAAAACAAAATAAAAACAAAACACAATCCAAAATAAGGCAAGAGTTAAAAGAATATGAGGCAAATGGAATACAAATGCAAAATGATAAATGTAAGTGAAAATTCATTATTTTATTTTACTTTTTAAATTATGTAGAATCGCCCCCTTTTGAAGAGATGCAATTTTCTATGAATTTTAATACATGTAAAGAATTGTGCAACCATAAACACAATCCAGATAAGGAATGTTCTATAACTTTAACTCGTACATCCTATATAACTGCTATCTTTACATAGTCACATGCTTTCCTTCACCCCTAAACCCTATCACTGTTCTTCATCACTATAAATTTGTCTTTTTAAAAAAATTGTATAGATGGAGTTACACAATATGTAGTTTAGCATAGTAAGAAGAAAAACTAATGGTAGCACTCACAGTAGCTTTGAGTTATCTAAGTCCCAGAGAAATCAGATTAAGGTACTATTGCATGGTAGGACCTATAGAAAAACGTATGGAAGGCCCGGCACTGTGGCTCATGCCTGTAATCCCAGCACTTTGGGAAGCTGAGGAGGGCAAATCACAAGTCAGGAGTTTGAGACCAGCGTGGCCAACATGGTGAAACCCCATCTCCACTAAAAATACAAAAAAAAAAAAAAAAAAAAAAAAAAATTAGCTGGGTATAGTGGCAGCCGCCTGTAATTCCAGGAGGCTAAGACAGGAGAATGGCTTGAACCTGGGAGTCGGAGGTTGCAGTGTGCCAAGATTGTATCACCGCACTCCAGCCTGGGCAACAGAGTGAGACAACGTCTCAAAAACAACAACAACAACACACTCATATTGAAGAAAAGAATCATCTCTCATGGAAAATAATATAATCCTATGTCTTACGATATTTCCAAAAATAATTATTTAAATGCGACATTATCTTACAATCAAACATTTTCTGGAATAGCAGAAGAAAAAGAGCATTACTCAGAATCAGTTAAAAAAGACCTACAAGAATTTAGATATTGAAATGATCTGATACAGAATTTTAAGTACCAGTGCAAAATATATTGGCAGGTAAAACACAACATTACAAGTTTCAGTAAAAACGTAGAAATGATTTTAGAAATGCATAGTAAATTTCTGTGGAATGAGTTGGTTTCTTATCTTCTAAAGATTAAAGCTGTTTTCTAGTAACACTATTAACTCATGGATTTTTCATAAATTCAGTGTTTTTTAGTCTACTGCAGTCGTTAACCTTTTGGAAGCTCATATTCTCTAAATATGGACACTGGCAGACCCCCCACATGGATTCTTGTTTCCTTTTGGAACTAACCCAGTAATCTTTTATTGCTTCCTTGCTTTCTGATTTGGCAAAATATGCCAGGTTCTTTTTGTATATTTTCTGACCCAAACCGGCAATGTTCTATTTTTTCAAAGAGTAACTTTAATTTTTCTTTTTGAAAATACAATTTAGAAACATGTTTTAAAAACATGTTAAACAAAAATGCAATGTAACCTGTTTTTAAAAAATGAGACATATTTGCACATAAAATTGTGAATGTGTCTGTACATGTAAATGTACTGGAAAACATATGAGCATTTAAATAATGATTATTTCTAGTTTTGGGATAATTTCCCTTTTTTATATTAAAGATGATTGCTGTATTTTTTGGATTAAAAATCATTTTGTTAAATAAGTTTTTTCAAACAATCAAAATATTTTTCTCTAAAACCAAAGCAAAACAATCTAAAATAAAAACAAACAAAAGAAACCTTAGTGAATTTGGTATTCTGCTTTCATGTTGAGTTTCAATCCTCTTTGTATGTACCCACTTCCTCTTTGGCCTTTTCTGCCTTGTTTTGATGCAGCACAAAAGCCCTCACCGGAAGCCAAGCAGATGACAATGCCATGCTTCCTACACAGCCTGCAGAACCATGATCTGAGAGAATTCTGTTCTCATTTCAGACTGAATGCAAGGGAAAAGAGATTGTATTTTCTTTAATTAAATAAGATTCCGGGTTCAAGATGGCTTAGAGGAGACACTGAACACCTGCTCTCTCCAGAAAGAAAAAGAACCAAAATTACAAATAGACAAACTTTAAATAGAAAATCTAGGGAAGAACACTAAGTCCAACAGAGAAGTCACAAAAAAACACTTCAAACACAGGAGAGGAAACTGAGTATATAGCTTGGTCAAGATTGGCCAAGAGCTTAGAAGGGCTCAGTCTCGCAGGGAAAGAACAAGATAACTTCAGTTGTCCACATTTCCACTATGCACTTCTGCAATCCAAACTATGAGAGAATTCCTCTAGCCACAGAAACCCTGACACTAGCATTACTGGTGATTTGTAGGCCCTGTGAGGGAACTGCTCCAGACAGGGAACTTGTACTGGGTTCCTCATCCCTCCAATATCTAAGTGGCTGAAGCTGGGCACCTGGGGGAGAACACTCATCACAGGACTTCTTTCTGCCCTAGGAACCATAGTTCCCACATCTCTATATCCCATGAGCGCCCAGTGTCCACTTGGATGGCTACAGCAGCAAGGTGCTGGCTGGACTCAAAGAGGCTGTGGAGTACCCAGTACTCTAGCGACAGATAATAATATTCTCCAGAAAATGGACTGTCCAGTACACAAAATAACAGCCAGTAAGACAAAGAAAACCAAAGCATGTGCTTTCCAAAAGCCAATAGCTCCCTGCTTGGGACTGTGAGAAGTGACTCTGCCCGCAGCATGAGCACATGCATAGAGAGCCAGACTTGTTCTCCCCTAATACACATACCTGCAGGCACAGCAACTGCTGCCAAGGGAAGCTGGGCTAGGTGAGTCAGAGAGCTCTCTGTCTGGAACTGTGTGAGTGGTGACTATGCCTCCAGCAGCAGCATGGCCTCTGTTCAAAGGCTCATGAGCAAAGGGTGGAGTCCCTTTTACTCTTTGTGAGGCACTGTGGTGTAATTGCCACAGAGTAACTATATACAGAAGATTAAAACGAACCTCTATCTCTCACCATATACAAAAGTCAACTGCAGATGGATTAAAGACTTAATGTAATATATGAAACTATAAAACTACTAGAAGAAAACATAGGAAAAACTCTTTAGAATATTGGTCAAGGAAAGGATTTTATGTGTAAAACCTGAAAAGCACAAGTGACAAAAACAGACAAATGAGATTATATTAAACTAAAAAGCTTCTGCACAGCAAAAGAAACAATAAACAGGGTAAAGAGACAACCTCTTAAATGAAAGAAAGAATTTGCAAATTACTCAATCGACTAATTACTCATCCAGGACTAGTATCCAGAATATACAAGAAACTCAAACATCTCAACATTTTAAAAAAACCCTGCCATTCAAAAACGGGCAAAAGACATAAATAGACATTTATCAAAAGACTACACGGCCAACACATATATGAAAAAAATATTCAACATCACTAATAATTAAGGAAATGCAAATCAAAACCACAATGAGTTATTATGTCATCCCAGTTGGAATGGCTATTATTAAAGGATAAAAATCTCATTCTGGTGAAAATGCAGGAAAAAAAAAGGAACTCATACACTGTTGGTGAGAATGTAAATTATTACAACCACATGGAAAATACTATTTAGATTTCTCATAAATCTTAAAATGGAGTGACTGTATAACCCAGCAACCCCACTATGGCGTGTCTATTGAAAGGAAAAAAAATCAGCATATCAATTGGATACTTTCACTGGCATGTTTATCGCAGCACTATTCACAACAGCCACAATGTGGAATAAACCTAAGTGCCCACAATGAAAAAATGGATTTAAAAAGTGATATATACATATACCCAACAGAATACTATTTGATCATAAATAGGGAATGAAATCATGTCATTTCAGCAAGTTGGATGGAACTGGAGGTCATTAAGTGAAATAAGTCAGGCACAGAAAGAAAAATACCACATGTTCTCACTCATACGTGGAAGCTAAAGACTTCATCTCATTGACATAGAAATAGAAAGATAGATGCCAGAGACTTGGAAGGTAGGGGGAAGAAGGAGAGGAAAAGAGGTTGATTATCGGTAGAGAGGGAGTTAGAAAGAAGAAACAAGTTCTAATTTTTGATAGCATACTAGTGTGACTATATTTAGGAACAATATTATGTATATTTCAAAATAACTAGAAGAGAATACTTGAAATGATACCAAAACAAAAATAAGCCCTGACAGTGATGGACACCCCAATTACCATGACTTAATCATTATACATTATTTGCAGATAACAAGCACTCATTTACCCTTTACATTTGTTAATAATTATAGATCAATAAAAGGGAAACATATTTATAGTGCTAATTAGTAAAATATATAAAAATTATACAAGGAGTCATTTATGTGATATGAGAGTAAGCTCTTCATAATATTTGATATTGTTACTATTAGCAAAATTTGTGTTAGTTGGTATAACTTTTCAGGATGAACTCGCTCAATGCAAATACATTTATTTTCAGGGTAATGATATCAGTATTTAAATATATTTTCCTAATTAAACAAAAATATTTTATTAGTCCGTTCTCATGCTGCTATGAAGAAATACCTGAGACTGAGTAATTTATAAAGAGGTTTAACTGATTCACAGTTTCACATGGCTGAGGAGGCATCAGGAAACTTACAATTATGGTGGAAGGCACCTCTTCATGGGGTGGCAGGACAGAGAATGAGTGCAAGAAGGGAAAATGCCAGATGCTTCGAAAACCATCAGATCACATGAAACTATCACGAGAACAGCATGGGGAACTGTCTCCATGATTCAATTATCTTCACCCGGTCCCACTCTTGACACATGGGGATTGTTACAATTCAAGGTGAGATTTGGGTGGTGACACAGAGCCAAACCTATCAACTATATACAAGGATATTGAAGTATTATAAAAGTAAACATTGAAAACAATGTAAATGGGGATACATAGAAAAGTAGGTATATAAATTATGAATAACCTGTAAGAGGTATTACTAAATTACTGTTTTAAAGAATGAAGATCTATCTATATGTACATCAGAATATATCTCTATGACAGTATACGTATGTAGTATTTGTGTGTATGTATGTATACATATGCAGAAAGATACACATAATCTCCAAGAAGTATGTGAAAAATCACAGAACAAATTATTTTTATTTAATTAATGTTTTAAAGAATATTAAGTGCCAAAGATAATGTTGGTGCAAAAGTGATTGCAGTTTTTGCCAACTTAACAGATTTGAGTGTTTACATATGTAGCTATACACACCTACTCTGTATTTAATTATGGAAATATAAATATACACCAGAATGTTAACATCGATTAACTCTTGGGAATGAATACATTAAATTCCTGAAGGAGGGTTTCTTTTATTACTTTGTGTACTTCTATACTGTTTGCAATTTTCCCATAGTCACCTAATAATTACAGATATTTTTCAAAAACATAACATTCTTCTAAAGTTGTCTTACTATACTCATGATATTCTGCAACTTTCACCAGTATGAAATTCCATAATATTTCATTACCACTAATAGAAACCTTGTACCCATTTGCAGTCACTCCAAATTCCTCCCAACCTCTGACAACCAATAATCTACTCTCTGTGTTTACAGATTTTTCTATTCTGTACATTTCAAATGTAATCATGTTATATGTGGTTGTTTGTATCTACCTTCTTTGGAATTGCTGAATCATATGGTAACTCTATGTTTTTGAGAAAATGCCAAACTAAAGTGTCAAACTAAACTAAAGTGACTGTACAATTTGACTGTACAATTTTACAATTCCACCAGCAATATATGAAGGTTCCAACTTTTCTACATCTTTACTAAGCCTTCTTATTGTCTGCCTTTTTAAAATTATAACCATTTCAGAGGGTACAAAGTGATATATCATTATGGTTTTGATTTGTATTTCCCTAATGGCTTATATGTCAGTTTACTTCAAGTTGAACATAATAATATTTCGTCAGGTTTTCTAGCAAAGTCACAGAATTTATTTTAGGAATAGTTTCAAAAAGATTCTGATTCTCTACATAATGTCCCAAACTTATATTTTTTTACAAATAAGAAATAGAAGAGAAATTATTTAAAGTCTTTTTTTTTTTTTTTTTTTTGAGACAGGGTCTCACTCACTTGCCAAGACTGGAGAGCAGTGATGCAACCACAGCTTACTTCAGCTTAGACTTCTCAGGCTCAAGCAATAGACCCAACATTTGTTTTCCAAGAAAAAAAAAAATAAATGGGCTTTGAATTAAGACCACTGAGGAACTTTGTTAATTGTATAAATATCAATTTTCTCCCCATTCATTAATCTTTAATAAAAATGTAATTTTTTATATATGTTAGGGACTCATATTTCTTCAGTACTGTGTAACGTAATTGCTAGCTTTACTGGAAAGCTTCATGAAAGTGTCATCATATAACTGCAAACATTACTTGCTTTCTTTGGACCATTTATTTAGACCCATTTATAACAAAATAAAAATAATGCAATACGTACATTCTTATGTAAACAATATATTCTTGACTTTTTACTTCAAACTAGGTGTCCTTCACATCTTTAGTTGTAAGTCAAATTTATGTTGGTTATGCATCTTTAAGAATTTGTGAAAATCCTTATGAATTTACAAACTAATATTCAATATTTAGTTAGCATTTTTATGCAGGGTTTCCATGAAATTGATATATCAATTCAATGTAACAGTAGCGTATTATTGCAAAGTTTCACAAGTTAAGTATAGTAACAATTTTAAAAGCTAAGAACCTTTGGTTTCCAGTCTGGCACATAATGCTGGCCAACCTACAGGTTCTCGAAAAGACAACCAAAGAATTGCCAATATAACAGCAAATAGAAATCAATGCCAGAAAGGAAAAAGGTTGTTTGATGTGAGACACTTAAAGGAATGTCAAAAGATAATGTGCAAACAAAAGAGAATACTTGAAGTGCATTAAAGAGGACGTGGAAACATGAATCACCTCATGTGAAGAAAAACCTCCTTTTTGTAATAAGTGGAAGACACAAACGATTCACTGAAATGTTCTCCACTCAGAGAATTTGGGACTGGAGGAAGAAAACAGGTTAAAGTTGACCGGTATTCTGAAGTTATCACCCCATTCGTGCTTATAGGAGATACTTCACACACCTCAGACTAAGATTGTAGGGCCTTGGCAAAGCACAATCGTTGGTCAGATCTTATGAGGGCAGTAGCAAGATAATTCTAAATGAAGGCAGGTAAGCCAGGTAGAAGGTAGACACTGAAACTAATTTAAACTGCTTCAAGGAGAAAAATCTCTCAACAGCAGAGAAAAAGATACTTGGTCTATATACTTCAGCCCATTATTCCTTTTCATTGGCACCTGGGATTCTGATGCAGTAAAGGAAAATTACTCTTAACTTTTCTCTTCTTCATTTGTTTGTATCTCAAAGATTTGTGTAGAGACACCATGATCTTTAAAAACCCATATAAAATAATGATTCTAGACAAACAAAGACTTAATTTCATAAGAATGGTGAGCAAACAGAAAATTCTAAATATTAAAAAAAATAAATTGGAGGACCAAAATTGTTTCCTTGTTTGTATTGGCGGCAAGTAAGAAACAATGTGAACATTTTCAAAAAATCCCTTTTTTATTTTCAAAGAAATTTAAGAAGTTAATCATTTATGCAAGTTAACTGGAAGGTTATGACAATGGAATAGAAACATTATTTAGGGAAATTACCATGATGTATTTTTGTAAAATGTGTGAAAGTTTAAATATATTGGATTCTGCCATAGAACAATCCATAAATTAGAAGACAAAACAAAAAAATTCTGTTACATAGATAAATGAAATAAAAAAGTTAAAATTTATTAATGGCAATAAACTTACAGAAAAGATCAAAAATAATATATATGTTATATATGTATTAGTCCGTTTTCATACAGCTATAAAAAACTGCCCAAGTCTGGATAATATATAAAGGAAAGAAGTTCAATTAACTCACAGTTCAGCGTGGCTGGGGAGGCCTCAGAAAACTTACAGCCATAGTAGAAGGCAAAGAGAAAACAAGGCACCTTCCCAAGACGGCAGTAAGGAGAAGTGTCAAGCAAATGGCTGAAGAGCCCCTTATAAAGCCATCAGATCACATGAGAACTCACTCACTATTATGAGAAGAGCATGGGGAAACCACGCCTTTGATTCAATTACCTCCACCTGGTCTCTCTCTCGACTTATGGAGATCACTGGGATTATGGGAATTACAATTCAAGATGAGATTTGGGTGGAGACACAAAGCCTAACCATATCAATATATATCTGGAGAAATCCGTATCATAAGCTTGGCATATAAATGTAATTGTTTTTCTTTTATAACTAACTTCAGATGAGTTCCTCCTCTCTTTAACTAGCATGTTTCCAGGTGATCTGTATCACTACTTTGAGACTTCTGCCCACAGAATGATCTAAAAACATCAGAAGCTTTCAGTTACTTTTGGAGTTATACTTCAAAAGCCCTAAACCCTAATGTGGGAAAGAGATAGCTGTGAATTTCAATGTGTTGATTTGCAGTATGTTCAATATATTGTTCATTAGCGCTTTGCTGCCATCACTGCCACATGCCATAGCTTTGAAAAACAATTTCAAAGAAGCTGATGAGCAATTGCTGTAGAAATGTCCTTAAACAGGCACTGTGGGACACGCCACTTATTAAGGTCATACTCACATGCTCAGTTTTTAAGTTTTAAGCAGGGTGTGTGTCAGCGTAGCCAAGTCCAGAAACCCTGGCAGGTTTACTTGTACTCTAAGCTGGAAGGTAACCAAACTTACTGGCTCTTTTCTTGAGTCTAAATCCCCAGTTAAAACTTCTACTTCCTGCTTTGTGAGTCCTCCTTTGGGGCTCTTGAGGACCTTTCCTTTCTATAAACTTTGTTCTGGGCCACTCTGTGATAATCCAGTGAGGTTCCCCTGATTTCAATTTTGGAGACAGAGATTCTGATCTTGGTTTCTGCATTTGTAATATGTCCTAGACAGAGCCAGCTATATAGTTTTTGGGCCTCGATGCAAAAATGACAATGTGAGGTCTGAGAACTGCTGCTTCTTTGTCTATCTATGACTTATTCCTTCAAAATTATTTTAAATAACACTTAATCCCCAAACTAGAGTACATATCCCTTTTGTGTGCAAAGTACATACTCAAATTTTATCTTAAATCATCTCACTTTCTAAGGGCCTGTTTACTTGCATATGCCCACTTTAAGCCTGATGGTCATTGAGAAAGGAAATTTATCTTGGTTACCATTGTATCCCTAAATGTTTGTACATTGTCAGATACATAGTAGATTCTCAATAAATATTTACTGAATGAGATGGGAAGTATAACTATTTGAACAATGAAAATATAACCAATGTACCACCATTTATTAATGAATGTTTAATCTATTAAACATCAATGAAAATGGAACTCCGCAGAAACTCGCCTACCTATATACTGGATAGGTTCTATATAGCCCTATTATTTTGCAAGCTGAAGTGACGTTGTACAAATGACAAATATGGGAACATCTATGTAAAATTATTAAGTTGGTGCAAAAGTAATTACTCCCAACCTAATAAGTTAGCAAAAGTGACTGCAGAGGTTAATGGTGTCAGTACAGACTGATGATGGAAATGTGTGCCTCTTTCAGTAAATTAAATTTGCCTATTTCCATTTTTGTCATTCAATGTCTTTTACTAGTGCTTTGGACATTCTTACTGATTTTGAGCTTATCACAAAAAGATGGGCTCATTACAGCCCAACAAATTTTAAAAATAATAACCATAAATACCATATATTCTACAGAATAAGAAAAACAATATTTAATGCCTGAGACTAAAATAACCACGGAGGAATTCAAATACTCTGTATCAAGAATAGGCAGAGCTGACTACCATGAAGGTTGGTGAATGTGGAAGTCCTTAAGTTAAGAGTTAGAAAACAGAAAACTGCCTGTAGTATAAAGAGGACCATATTAGAGGAGGATCAAAATGGAGCCTTACAAGAAGCAGATGAGACTATTCTTGCAAATCCACACATGTAAAGAGACAGCAAACGTCAAAGGTTCAATTGAACTGAGCATGTTTTCCCTTTACTGTGCTGGCAACTGTAATTTGTTTCCTAAAGAATTATTTCTTACTGAAATAACTAAATGCAGATTACATAATGATAAATAATAACATAAAAAGCAGTTAAGACCAGATGGAGGCAGAACACGCAATGATTCTGTAGTTTGAAGATAAAGGAGCTTAAACTTTTAGAATCATTAAACTGCTTGGTTTTGAAAGCCTTTTTTGCCAATATAATTGGAGAAAATAATTAATGCACAACAATAATGAGGACAGCTTTTACATGCTTTCCTTTTGTTTAATTTTTATCATTCTTGATACATTGCCAGAATTTCTTTTTATGTTAATGCGGAGTGCTCTGTATGTTGGATTTCTTTCTCCTTTAAATGTGGGAAGAACTAATTTCTTTAAGATGCAGAAAATGAACAGCCCTATATTTGTCTTAACCCTAGACTTTTAATAAATAGACATTCTAGATCACGATTGAGGCTATTTAAATAGTTAATATCTCTCACTGTTTCTACATTGAAAAACTGAAAGCTAGAGATTAGTTCTGCTCCTCGATGTTGCCAAGTTCATTTCTACCTAAGAGATAATTGTATTTTGCTCAGTCCTCTGTCTAAAATGCCCATTCACCAGGCCCTTGTGTGGTCCAGTCTTCCCAAATACAGTTTTTTTTGTTCAATATCACCACCTTGGAGAAGACTTCCTCAACTACCCAATTAGCTCACCCTAGTCAACCTCTATCACAGCATTGTGTTTTATTTTTCTTAATGTAATGATTTATGGGTAGATCAATATCCACAGATCTATATCCATCTATAAACCAATCTATATGTACTTCTATATCTATCTATATAATTTGCATAATTGCTTACCATTTTCTCCTATTAGAAATTTCATGAGAAGAGATCTTGTTCTGTTTTATAAACTATGCTGTGTCCATTTCCTAGAACAGTATCTGACATTAATGGGTGCATAATAAATACTTTCTGATGAAAGAATGTACGCTTACATGCACGAATGGAAGGTATTTTGGAATGTTGATAGGAGGAATAAAACAAGATACTATAAAACTGCAGCTTGAACAGCTTCATCTCGATCCTGGCTTAAGTTCTAGAATAAATAAATAATTGAATGATTTGCGAACATTGGGAAAAAATAGTAATTCTTAGGACTCAAAATCATGAAAAAGGCATGGATGTTATGATACATATTCATAAAAAATAGAAAAGAATATTTGAAGATAAAAATAAGTGTAAATTCTTAGATAACCTCATCCTTCAATGAAAATCTCTGCATATTTTAGTCTACACTTGATGAGAGCACATGCCCTGAAATCTGACTGCCTCTTTATGACCTGAGTTTACCACTTTAATAGCTTGATGTCCTTATTTAGTCTTTCTGATTCATATTGGGATTTATTTTACCCCTAACACTTTATAGAGTTAGGATCAAGATTGACTAACATGAACAATGTAAAATGCTTCATGCAGTGTCTGGCACATGGGTGCTTATTATTGCTGTTTGTTTTTGTTGTTGTTACCAGAGACTTCTATGCCTATCATTAAGTCACAATACATGGAATTATTTTTATCTGCTTTTTAGTACCCAACTCTTTTTGGATATATCATGATAACATCTTCACATTAATAGATGTAAATTTGCTGCATTATATTTACGACTGTATATTACTGCATTTTATGAACACCTGAAGGTTTTTATAGTCATACCCCTTGTTAGATATGAAAACATGTATTTCTTTCTTTGACAATATTCCATATTGATAAAGCTTAGATGTGGAATAACATCAAATGTCTTAAAGTAAAATGATATAGTACACTTTAATATTATGAAAAAATTAGAAATTGGACTTAATTGTTCCCAAACTAAATAAAAAACTGACTCAGGAATCACTATTGATTTTTCAAGGGTATAAACATGTATCTAATACCCTGTAGAGGAAAGGATTGCAGATCTCTGAGGAGGAAATCTTCCACTAAGGAATCTGGAGTATGAATTTAGTGCCAAAGTCTAAGTAGTGAGAAGTGATAGATGAAGGCTCAAAACATGCATATAATCTTCTAACTTATTACAATCTGTTCACTCCAGCTCTGTGGTTGTAATTTAGGTGAAAAATTGGAAAAGAAGAAACATTTTGAGGCCAATGCCACTTCCACTGAATGTATCACAGAGGAGGAAGGATATGTTTCTTAAATTTTGCCAGACTTGACTTTTTGGCGAAACCAGAGGAGATGTGCCCCAGTCCTGGAGTTTATGCGGAAATCTTAGTAGTTACTGTGTTTCTGTGAGGCCATGCATCATGAAGTCCCTGTCTAAATAGCTGTAGCATCCACAAACTCTGTGGGAGTCTCCTGTTCAACAAATCTCTGAATTTACCACCAGAAGCAGTAGTACTTGTAGCACCTCAAGAACATCAGTCATGAGTGATGAAACCAGAATGGATAATCTAAACAAACAAAAAAAAAAAAAAAAAAAGAGAGAGAGAGAGAGAGAGAAAAGAGTACTGAGCCCAAACTGAGGGGATGGGGAGGGGTGGCATAAGGACTCTTTGTTAAGAATCAAAAGACCAAAAGAAAGTATTTTTTTCTTTCATTCTTGAAGATAAACATCATGCATCCTTATAGCCTCAGTCTTGTATATAGGTCTAAGGGGTTACTCAGTTGTGATTTGTTACACTTAGTACATAAATAATCATAATAGTAATTAGTAAATGTATATAGCCCTCTCTGTAGCAGGCATTGTTCTAAGAAGTGTTCACTTATTGATCAATTTAGCCCTCACACAAATGCAAGGAAATTGGTACTTTTGTTCACCCAAGTTTCTCAAATAAGAAAATGAGGCACAGAAATGTTAAACAACTTATGCAAAGTTTACACAAGTGTTGGGGTCAAGATTTTAACCCTAAACTATTAAGGTATACTTAAATTTGGCATTGACTAATATAAATAAATAACTACTTTCAAGGTGCTTTATTTTTGCTTGGTTTTAGACATTTAGAATATGAGAACATGTGGCTTTCAAGTTGTCTTTCAGGTTTTTTGTTCTCATAGATGAGCACAAAATCATTTAAGAATCATTTAAGAATTCTGAATAAGGAAAACACTTACAATAGGCTGTGCATAGGAAGTGAGAAGATGGAGAGATACAGAGTGTGCTTGTCTTTCTATACCTAACCTGTACCAGTGGCAAGAGAATGACACAATGATTCATACTTAAGGGGATGAAGGGAAGTTTTCTGTCAAAAGAGAAAACAAACGAAACTGTAAAAAGATTAACACGCAAGGAGGCAGAAGCTATATATTGCAGGAGCTATATATATCAGCAGTAGCTGACATATTGTGATTACATTCATGTCTCTAATTAGTAATTACCAAGACGAGGAAGCCTGGGACAAGAGCAGTGACATATATTTTAGAAATAACCAACCAAAATAGTATACAGGGACCATAATAATCAATCAGCAATTTCAATATACTTACAGGGAATATATCTCGCAAATGTGCCATTTTTATCGTGCAGAATAGGCAAGTTGGTCACATAATATTACAAAAATGGTGCTGTTTGAGAAAAATATATATATTTGAAAATGACAAGCATCTAAAACAGGTAGTTGTTGTGAAATTTGTTACTAAGCATTAATTATCAAAGTTGCCATGGTGATATGTTTAGTTATATGTTACTTCTGAAGTATTCTGGGACAGTATCCAAGTATTCACTAATATAATACCCCAGTGTCTTGAGTTAAAGAGACAGCAATAGAATATTAAAATATTTAATTCTATATCTTATTTAGAAGTAAATCAATAATGGTTATAACTCAATAACATGTCTTAGGCCTGGCAACATTGAGAAATGAGTACTCCTTGTATCTCTTACATTTATTTAATATTATAAATTTTGTAGATAGGCTAGTAGTTTTCAAATAAAAAATATCAATAAATATGAAATTATAAATCATTATCAAAAGAGTTAATAACTGTACTAAATTTTTCTTATAATTACACTTGATAACAAAATATTAAGGAAACGACTTTAGACTTCACTGCTAATGGAGAAATCCCAACAGAAAACATTTAATTCTAAAAATCATTGCCTTTAGATAAAAAGTAACATCTGTCACCTTATTTTTTCTATTTAAATATATAGAGAAAATAATCTAAAAATAAAAATGGAAATATTCCATATTTGATGTTGTACTTAACATGTTTTTTCTTTTAATATCATACATAATGTCAACCAGTAAGAAAATATTCATCACTGTAGTATATTATTAAATGACTTAAATATCTTGTCTTTTTCAATATATTGTAAATTTCTTCAGTACATAGATTATGTTTTATTAATTTTTTTATCTCTAGTAACTATAGCTATATTTGATATTAAATACCCAATAAATTTAAGTTATTTGTAATTAAATCATTTGTGTATGAATCTTATTACTTCTATATAACAAGGCAAATAAATGGATTATGTAGAATTCTGGCTTGTAATTAGGTATGTAGAATGTCAAAACAAAAGTAACAATGTTTTCTATAGAATATTTTCCAGTAATTTTCCTTTTTGTTGACAGCATGCCTCTGGAAAGGATCTGAGAACTTGTAAATAATCCAGAAAAACAGGCCACATCAGTCTAATCTTTTTCCAAGAGTGAGGATATCAGATTTCAATACTATTTCCTAATGGGAAAAATGTAACTTTGTTTTAAATGCTCAAAATAGAGCAGTACATACCAGGGAAGCACAGCATTTGTGCTCAATAAAACACAGCTTAGATCAATTAATGAAGAAAAATCCCAATTACTTCCTTTTATTCTGTTCATCTGACTGATGTAGGTTAACTTCAACAAGCTAAGCCTAACCAAGAGTAAGGCAGTGTCTACACTTTCATTTAAATCTTCCCATCATCTACACTCCCTTTGGTTCTAGTAAACCTGACCTCAAACCTGGTAGAATTCTAACCTCTATTTAATGTCTAATCGCCTTCCGGTAGTCTTTAGGCATGATTTCTGGCTGGCTTAAGGTGCATGAGCCTGGCTGTCAGATAAGGAAAGGCAAATTCCTTGCATAAGACGCAGGATCATCTGGGTCTCTTGAGAGCAAAACATCTCAACAAATTTCTCACTAGTAAAAAATTGTTGGCATAACAGCCAGAAAATAGAAGGGCTCCACAATTACCAGCACAAAAGAAAGGGGCCAGAGTATGAAAGTTAAAAAGATATGGTGAAGCTCAAAAAAGCTAAGGAACATTGGCAAGTCAATTTAAATTAAATCATAGATTCCATCTGTGATATATGAGGTTTAAATTTTCTGATCTAAGATCTGGATAGATGATAGACAGCTGGTGAACGTGAGTATGTAGAGACTGCAGAACTATGTGAGCCAACTAACTCAGGCAGAATAGCAACGTAGGGAAGAAAATCATATTATTTTCCATTAAATTTGGTCTGTTAGTTTTCATACACATGCATGCTGTATCCATAAAAATCTAGCGATTCCTGGATTATTATTCCTAGTTATTCAAATGTTTAATTTTTATTATCCATTTCAGAAATAAGTGTCCTTTCGTGTTATACATTTATAATGCTTGGCTATTGCTTTTCATCAGTTCCTGGCATATAATAAGAGTTAAATAAAAGCTAGTTATTATGATTAAGATTATAATAGTATTTACTCTATGAAGAGCTGGTGAAATATATAGAAATATATAATTTACAGACCTGCCCAAAAAAGGACTTGAAATCTAGTTAAGAAAATCAAACATGGAGTCAAAAGATCAATATGCCACAGAATATTTAAAGAGAAGGGGGTCATGACTAATTTCTGGAAATAATTTCCAAAGTATAAAATATTTCAGTAGTACCTGGAGGAATGGCTAAGAGCCAGGGCAGGACAGATAAATGGACATTTCAATGTAGGAAGACTAATATGAGCAAATACTCTAGGACAAGATAATGTAAAATATTCATTGTTAAATTACAACTTTACCTAACTTGGTATCCTTCATTCACAGTAAAGTTATTGTCCTTGTATTTCTTGTCTTATGAACCTGAATATGGAGTATTCATTCAAGTTTACTACTCATTTTCTTCAGTATCCCTGTTCTTCTTTTATACTCATTACCTACTTATACTTGAGAAGAGCCATTGTTAATATAATTGCTATTGTAAATGTCATTGCTAGTATAATGCAGACTAAGCAAGGCTTCGGAAAGTACACTGCTATTGCTACTATTGAAATTTACCAGAGCTCACTGTTGATGGGGTACTTGGCAGAAAATTTTTCTACAAAACTGCTCATGTTTGAAGATATTACTATAAAAATACATTTAAAAGATACAACATAGAAATTATATTAAATTGTTTATAAATAGAAGCACAGAATATACATTTTTGCCTTGAGAAAAATATTAAAAATCCATATGAATGTATTAAAACAATATGTGAGAATTGAAACCTATATAAAACTGCAAGATTTCAACAGATTTAAACTGTTGACTGAAAACGACATCTATTATAAAAGAAAAAGATAAATGGACACATTGAAAATTAATTATGAATTTCATAGATATGCACTGTTATTCTGAATAACGAGTTCCCATTTTACACTTTTTCTCTGCTCAGAGGAAAAAAATTAAATAATTGTAGATAATTAATAACGTGCAATTTTACATCATTTGTTTTTCAATGAAAAATGATAACACATTAAGCATCACAATGAGAATGATCCATAATGCATCTGTCACACAGGAAAAGATGAATATATAAGTTAATATAGTCACAGATTAATTAACTCAACTTCTTTGTCAGTAATATTTCCATTCATAAGTTGAGGGTAAGAGCTCAAACTCAGGGCATAAATTATATCTGTGGCAACAATAAATCAAATCGAATAACAATATGTATTATAATAAATTGGCAGAAGATGGTGGGGAAAATGGAATAAAGCCAAACAACATTCCCTTTTCAAAAATCAATTTAAGCTATAAAAAGGAATGAAGGGGAAAAGATACCTTTAATTAATTAGAAATAATCACATCTCAGACCACAGATACTTAGAATTGCTGATGAATATAAGAAAGTTTAGATCACATAAAGAGATAACAGGTAAAGAAGCCATAAATTTATAGATGTACAAAACACAGAAATACGTTAAGTATAGGGAATCTAAGGTTTCCTTACTTGGAGAGTAAAGTCTACTGTGCTTAGTGTGAGAGAACTTTTTTTCAGCATATTCTATATGCAGAAGGGAAGTTGTAATAAGACTAAGAAAGATCCACACCAATTTCAAAATTAGGGGTCAAACAGCTTTGCAACTGCTTATCATAGAAAACTGAACACATATAAATAAATTCTAAATCAACATGTGACTGAGTCAATTGTATAAAATATTTTCATAGCAAACCACAAAGACATCACCTGCACACCCCAATGGAAGGGGATGGCACAGGACATTAAATGAAGAAATGCCCCCAGGAGAAAGTTCTCAGATGAGATGGGTAAGTGTAATAAAAGGTGTAATAAGTGTAATAAAATTGTCATAATAAAATATGAACAAATTTCTTCAAAATTTATAATTAAGATATTTCTAAAGTTTATTAACCCTGAAATTATTAATGAAATCATTAAAAAGTTATAAGCATAAATACTCATACTACCCAAAGCAATCTACAGATTCAAAACACAATATAAGCAAAAGAAAAGAAATACCAAAGAGCAGGAATCAATGACATATTAAAAAAACAGATAGAGAAAATCAATGAATACAAAAGTTGGCACTGTACATTGATAAACCTTTAGTAACATTTATCAAGGAACCAAAAAAATAATAATTTACCAATGTTAGGAAGAAAAGCAAATATTAACACAGGCCTTTCAGACACTAAAAGTAAAGAAGAATGATGTGGGCAATATTACAAAGAAATTTTGACAGTTTAGATTAAATGTACAAATTCTTAGAAATAAATCTACAAAAGGTTACCCAGGAAGAAACAGACTAGCAGAATACCCCCTTTTCTACTAAATAAATTATATGTGTAATTATACCACTACCATAAAGAAACTCCAGGGTCAGATCACCAAAATGATTTAGAAGGTTTCATTGATGAATTCTTGAAAATGTTCAAGGAAGGAATAAAATGACATTGACAATCTTTTAGAAAAAGAAAGAGACAAAAACATTTTCCATCTCATTCTGTACACATAGTTATACCTACTACCACACTTAATGGTAAAAGAACATATTTCCCGCCTTGATATTGGGAAAAGAGGCAAGGAGATTTACCCTAACTTAGTTATCTTCAACATTACATTGAGATCCAAACTATTTCAATAAGGCAGAACAAAAAATAAATAAGTAAATAAAAAGATTTGAAAGAAAAATGTAAATCTCTCTTTATTAACAAATTACATTTTTACCTAAGCCAAAAACCCTACAAAATAAGCAAAAACCTGATGAAATAAGTAAGCTTAGGCAGGTCACAGGATCTAAAGATCAATACAAGAAAACAATCTATTTTATTTCTTTGTATTAATAATGAATAATTTTAAATTAAAATTTGAAAATACAACTTACAAAAACAATAAAAAATACTTAGGATTAGATTTAACAAAAATATGTAAAACAAGTACACTGAAAATTGTAAAAAAAGTGACAAATTAAATAATACCTTATTAAATAGAAATATGTAATATTCATACATTTGAAGACAAAGTTGGTAAGATGTTAATTCTCCCCAAATTGGTTTATAACTTCAATGCAATTCTATTCAAAATTACAGCAGATGTTTTGCCGAAATTGACAACCTGATTCGAATATTTATAAGCAAATCCAAATAACCTAAAGTAGCCAAAGGATCTTGAGCAAGAACAAAGTGGAAGAGTTCACACAACATTATACTGCTACTTACTATAAATCTCCATTAAAAGACATAGTATGGTACTGACTTAAGAATTGGCATGAAGACCAATGGAACAGAAAAACGTTCCAGAATAGTCCTATACATTAATGTTTAATTAATTTTCAGCAACAATGTCTAGATAGTTTAATGGTGAAAGGATAGTTGTTTCAATAAATGAAGCTGAAATAACAGAATATTTTTGAGTAAAAAATTGACCCCGACTGTACACAGAATTAAACTGAAATGTAATAGATACAACTGTAAGACTTCTTAAAGAAAATATAGGGGTAAATTTTTGTGAACTTGGGTTTTAAGCAAACATTTCACAGATATAGTAAAAGAAGCAGAAAATATAAAATAAAATTTAAAAAATTGTTTTTCTTTAAAATTAAAAAATACCAATAAGAAAATAAGAATCAATTCACAGACTGGGAGAAAACATTTGAAAAACACATGCATCTGATTTAATACCTGTATCCAGAATATATAGGCACCTTTGCAGTTCAATATGAAGACCATCCAATAAAAACAGGGAAACACTTTCAATGGATACTTCAACAGAGAAGATACACTAATAGCAACGGCAAAAAAAAAAAAAAAAAAAAAAAAAAAAAAAAAAAAAAAAAAAAAAGAATGTAAAAATATGCTCAACATCAATAATCATTAGGAAATAAAAACTAAAGCTACAATAAGATACCAACTATGCTGACTTTAATAGTAACAGACTAGCCACTAGGTGAAAATTAAAGCCACTATAAGATATTGACTGAAAACTCTTTAATAATAAGACTAACAAACCACTAAGTGGATTTTATTGACAGACAAACAATATCAGGTGTTGGTTAGGATGTGGAGAACTTGCATGCATTCCTGGCGAAAATGCAAATATAGTACAACACCTTTAAAAAACAAGTTAGCAGTGTTATTCCTAAAGTTAACTGTATACTTATCATAGACCAGCAAATCCTAGCAGTAAAATATCTGGATATTTAGTTAAGAAAGGAAGGTATCTTTAGCTAAGAAAGGAAGGTATCGAAGAAAAAAAAAGTATACTGTAATGTTTGCAATGTTTATTTACAATAGTCAAAACCTAAAAACAACCTAAAACATTTTTCACATGTTAAATGGATAAACAAATACTGGTATATCCATACAATTAAATACTACTCAGCACTAAAAAGGAACAATATAATGATACAACAAAGTAAGTGGATTTCAAAAGCATTAGTCAAAGTGAGAGAGGTCAGCTGTAAAGACTATATTCTGTGATTATATTCATGTGAAATAACAGAAAAGGCAAACTATAACAATCGATGGCTGTGTGAACCTTAGAATAGGAAGAGTTTTGGAATTGATGGTAAAGATGCATGTGAAAACTTGCTGGGGCAATGGAAACTCTATATTGTCATTGCGATTGTGGTTGCATGAATATATACATTTGTCAAAACTCATTGGATTGTATACTTAAAATTGGTGAATTTTAAAGGAAAATTATGCCATGATAAAGCTTAATTCATTTAATTGTGGTAGTCTTTCCATGCCTGAATTTCTTAGTTGAATTTATCACCACTAAAAATCAGAAAACTACATTTGAATGCAGACTTTTAGAAAAAAACTTTAGAAACTATTTTTCCTACTTTGCCCTTAAATTTTTATTACATTCATTTCTAGTATTCTTTCACATCAATCATACTTATTTTTGCCATAACCTTAACGTGAATTTCACGGACCACACACTTTAATTACAGCCAATGAATCTTTTATCTAGACTGACACAACCACTGTCACTAGCAATCTGAATTGTCTGGTCATATAATATACTAGAACCATCTCTTATATCCTAATATCTCACCTTTTTGTGAAAGTGAATATAAAGATAGTGAATACTGGGTATTTGTTTGTGTTCTATTTATTTATATCTTAAATGAAAATATAATATCTAACACATAAGTGTTTGAAAAATTATTTTCCATCATTTAGCTCCCACTTACATGTGGGAACATGCCTCCAGCTCCATTCACGTCCCTGCAAAGGATATGATATTCTTTTTTGTGGCTGCATAGTATACCATGGTGTATAGAACTAAATGATGAGAACACATGGACACATAGAGGGGTACAATACACACTGGGGCCTACTGAGGGTGGATGGATGGTGGGAGGAGGGAGAGGATAACAAAAAATAACTAATGGATACTAGGCTTAATACCTGGGTGATGAAATAATCTCTATCACAAACCCCCATGATACAAGTTTACCTATGTAAGAAACCTGTACTTCTATCCCCGAACGTAAAAGAAAAATTAAAAATATTTATTTTCAAATGTGTATGAACCTTGATCAATAGTAACCCCTTAATACTTATTTTCTGTACTTATAACATTAATATAAAAATAAAATATATTAACCTGACAAAGTGCCAATTTTTCATTAAAATTGCCATGGAAAATAGATAATGTAATTTTATTTTTATACCTTCATAGGAATAATATCTAGGAATAACAAATAGTATAAAGTAGAACTATGGAGGACACAGATATTATAAAAGAAATAGGGCAGAATTCAGCAAAATGCATTTACTCTTTAGTTCATGACATTCTTGGCTTTGCTTCAAGATTGAAACAAACTGAGAAATGATAAGGGAGTTTTGTCCATGAACCTACCTTCAACTACTATAATTAAGCACATTCTGAAACATTCAGAAATAACTAATTGAACAAGAAGTTAAGAAAAAAATCATGGATGTGAAAGCGACTTCTATTGTATTCCCTTCATATAGAATAGAGGGGAAAAAAAACACCAAAGCACAATAGATGTAAGCATGGTTTTAATCGATGCTGTCTGAATTTATCAGTGACATAAAGAAATGCTTGAACAGGTAGAGAAAATAGAGAAATGGACAAGATCTGAAAATAAGAGAGAATAGAAGAAGAAAGCCAGTTACCAAATAAATAAAACATATTCTACAGCTGAAGAAAAACTGAAGGCTGTCACGGTGTTTCAGACAAAATCAATACATTGAATCTCAGATCTAGATAGAGGCAAAAAAGTTTGATGCACAGATAAATAATTTTTACTAGAAGCATGTAAAAATAAACAAGACACCTAAATAAAATAAAATCTTTTAGCATTCCAATTTCTAAACAGGAAAGAGTGATAGTAAGTGAATTGCAATTGAACAATAAGACAGTTTTTATGTAACTATTGAATAATTTTTATATCCTATATCAAAAAAACTATTAAATGACAATAATAAAAATTAGAAGACTTAAATACAGCAACAGAAAAAAGGGGCATTCAAGAAAAAATTTTTAAAGAGCTAGTAACTTCTGTTTTAAGTGTTCCAGATGTCAGAAAGAAAAGAATGAGAATGACAGATAATAAATAATAAATTGATTATTATGTTAGATAGTAGATATGAAGAGAATTATAGGAAAATAGATGTGGATGAAAAATAATGGGAGAGATTACGAATGGTCTCTGTGAAAAGGTAGAAATTGAGTGAAAAAATAGAGATGTGGACAACAAAGTCACAAAATATCTGGGCAAAAACTACCAAACAGAATATAAGCCCTCTACCCCAAAATATATAAACTTTCACAAATATATAAACAAATATTAAACCAGTTAATATGGTTTGGCTGTGTCCCCACCCAAATCTCATCTTGAATTGTAGTTTCCATAATCTCTACATTTTTGGGAGGGACCTGCAGGAAGGTAATTGAATCATGGGGGCGGTTTCCCTCAGGCTATTCTCGTGGTAGTGAGTAAGTTCTCATGAGATCTGATGGTTTTATAAGGATGCTTCCCCCTTCATTCAGCTTGCATTCTTCTCGTTTTTGCTGCTATGTGAAGGCAGATGTATTTGATTTCTCTTATGCCATGATTATAAGTTTCCTGAGGCCTCCCTAGCCATGTGGAACTGTGAGTCAATTAAGCCTCTTTCCTTTAGAAATTACCCAGTCTTGGTTATGTCTTTATTAGCAACATGAGAATAGACTAATACAATAAATTGTTACTGCAGAGAGTGGAGTTCTGCTATAAGGATACCAGAAAATGTGGAAGCAACTTTGGAACTGGGCAACAGGCAGAGGTTGGAATAGTTTTGAGGACTCAAAAACAGACAGAAACATATGGGAAGGTTTGGAACTTCTGAGAGATGTGGCGTGCTCAGAAGATAGGAAGATATGAAAACCTTTGGAACTTCCTAGAGACTTATTGAATGGCTTTGACCAAAATGCTGATAGTGATATGGACAATGAAGTCCAAGCTGAGGTAGTCTCGGATGGAGATGAGGAACTTCTTGGGAACTGGAAAAAAAGTGACTCTTGCTATATTTTCAACAAAGAGACTGGTGGCATTTTGCATCTGCCCTAGAGATCTGTGGAACTTGAACTCGAGAGAGATGATTTACAGTATATGGTGGAAGAAATTTCCAAGGAGCAAAACACTCAAGATGTGGCTTGGGGCCAGGCGTGGTGGTTCACACCTGTAATCCCAGCACTTTGGGAGACCAAGGCGGGTGGATCACGAGGTCAGGAGATCAAGACCACGGTGAAACCCCGTCTCTACTAAAAATACAAAAAAGTAGCCAGGCGCGGTGGTGGGAGCCTGTACTCCCAGCTACTCAGGAGGCTGAGGCAGGAGAATGGCGTGAACTCGGGAGGCGGAGCTTGCAGTGAGCTGAAATCGCGCCACTGCACTCCAGCATGGGTGACAGAGCGAGACTCCATCTCAAAAAAATAAAACTAAAAATAAAAGTGACTTGGGTGCTGTTAAAATAATTCAGTTTTATGTATTTAAAAATATATGGTTTAGAATTTAGATTTATGTTTAAAAGGGAATCAGAGCATTAAAGTTTGGAAAATTTGTAGCCTAACCATACAATAGAAAATAAAAACATGAATTTTCCGAGGAGAAACTCAAGTGAGTTGCAGAAATTTGCATAAGTAACAAGGAGCCAAATGTTAACCACCAAGACAATAGGGAAAAATGTTCCCAGGGAATGTCAGAGACCTTCACAGCAGCCCCTTTGATCACAGGCCTTGAGGTCTAGGGCGATGAAATGGTTTAGTGGGCCAGGCCCAGGGCTTCCCTGCTATGTGCAGCCTAGAGATTTGGTGCCCTGTGTTCCAGCTGCTCCAGCCCTGTCTAAAAGATCAAAATACAGCTCAGGCCATTGCTTCAGAGAGTGCAAGCCCCAAGCACTGGCAGCTGCCACATGGTGTTGAGCTTGCACATGCACAGAAGTCAAGAATTGAGGTTTGGGAACCTCTGCCTATATTCCAGAGGATGTATGGAACACCTAGGCAGAAGTCTAATGCAGAGGCAGAACTCTCATAAAAAAATCTCTGCTAGGGCAGTGCAGAAGGGAAATGTGCGGTTGAAGCCCACACACAAAGTCCCCACTGGGGCAGTGCCTAGTGGAGCTATGAGAAGACGACCACTATCCTCTAGACCCCACAATGGTAGATCCACCTACAGCTTGCACCGAGCTCCTGGAAAAGCTACAGACACTCAACACCAGCTCATGAAAAAAAGCCAGGAGGGTGGCTGTACCCTGCAAAGTCACTGGGGCAGAGCTGCCCAAGGCCATAGGAGCCCACCTCTCGCATCAGCATGATCTGGATTTGAGACATAGAGTCAAAGGATATCATTTTGGATTTTTAAGGTTTAATGACTGCTCTATTGGATTTAAGACTTGTATGGGGCATATAGCCCCTTTGTTTTGGCTACTTCCTCCCATTTGGAATGGGTGTATTTCCCCAATGCCTGTACCCACATGGTATCTAGAAAGTAACTAACTTGCTTTCGATTTTACAGGCACGTAGGTGGAAGAGACTTGCCTTGTCTCAGATGAGTCTTTGTATCTGGACTTTTAGGTTAATTCTGGAATGAGTAAAGACTTTGGGAGACTGTGGGAAAGGCATGATTGTGTTTTGAAATGTGAGGACATGAGACTTGGGAGGGTCCAGGGACAGAATTATATGGTTTGGCTGTGTCCCCACCCAAATTTCATCTTGAATTGTATTTTCCATAATTTCCACATGTGATGGTTGGGACCTGATGGAAGGTAATTGAATTATAGGGTAACAAACCCCGTAATTGTTACCCCATAATTCTCATTATAATGAGTAAGTTCTCATGAGGTCTGATGGTTTTGTAAGGGGCTTCCCCCTTCATTCAGCTTGCATTCTTCTCCTTCCTGCAACCATGTGAAGAAGGATGTGTTTGCTTCCCCTTTCACCATGATTGCAAGTTTCCTGGGGCCTGCCCAGCCAGGCTGAACTGTGGTCAATTAAACCTCTTTCCTTTATAAATTACCCTGTCTTTTTAGCAGCATGAGAATGGACTAATACACTAGTCTTCAGTCTAAACTGAATCAAAGTTTACAATTAGAATGCAAGTTCTAATGTACCTAAATATAGGAAATAAGACAAAATCAAAGAAATAAACAAGTAGTTATTAAACATATATGCTATGTCAGGCACTGTAATATACAAAACTGGGCTGAGTCCTGTTCTTTTAACCTTTACATTATAGGAAGCTAAAGAGACAGTGTAAAATATGAAGATGCTATAGGAACACAAAGAAGGAGTACCTAAGAGGCTTAGGGAGTTACAATGAATGAAATGTTTATGTCTCCAACAATTTAAATGTTGAAATCTTTTTGTTGTTGTGTTTTTTTGGTTTTTTTGTTGTTGTTGTTTTGAGACAGAGTCTCATTCTGCCACCCAGGCTGGAGTGCAATAGTGCGAAACTCGGCTCACTGCAGTGTCTGCCTCCCGGGTTCATGTGATTCTCCTGCCTCAGCCTCCTGAGTAGCAGGGACTACAGGTGTGCTACATTGTGCTCGGCTAATTTTTATATTTTTAGTTAGAGATGGCGTTTCACCATGTTGGCCAGGATAGTCTTGATCTCCCGAACTCCTGATCCGCCCCCACCATGACCTCACAAAGTGCTGAGATTACAGGTGTGAGCCACCATACCTGACCATATGTTGAAATCTTAATTCCCAAAGTTATGGTATTAGGAAGTGGGGCTTTGGGGAGATGATTAAATCATTAGCACATAGCTCTCAAGAATGGGATTAGTCCCATAATAAAAGATGCTCAGTATAACTCTCTTGTCTATTCTGTCATGTGAGGTTACAATGAGAAGAAGGTCATCTGAGGAAGCAGACACTCACCAGACACTGAATTTCCCAGAACCTTGATCTTAGACTTTCCAGCCTTCAGACCCTTGATAAATAAATTTCTTTTGTTCATAAGCTACCAAGTCTATGGTATTTCATTACGGTAACCCAAATGAACTCAGAGAAGAGTCAAGAAAAGGTTTTATGGACAAAATGATATCCATATTGGGGAATGACTGATGTTTAGGAATTAGAAAAACAGAAAGGAGATGCTGTTAAGGGTTTCAACAGAAATGAGTAGCAGCTGCAAAGACAAGAGGAGTATGAAAAAATAAATAAATAGTTCTGAAAATAATTCATAATGCCACTAACGCTGAATGTGGGATTGGAGAGAGGGAGAGACACAGAACCCTAGAAAGATATTGAGATATAATAAAAAGACTTCTGAACCCTCATCTGAAGACTAATGGGCAGCACATACAAGAAATATGACCAGATTTTTGTTTTTAAATGTTGCTTAGAGCTGTAGTACAAATGTTGGCCTTGCATATAATGCTAGGAGCAGGAAAAAAAGTTTTATGGAACTGTGGTAATAAAAGAGAGAATTAAAGCTTAGAGTTAACTAGAATAGAAATCTAGGAGTAGAGAGAAATATAAATATCCCTAAGATGTTTTAAACGTGGTATAGAAAGGGACTAGCAACTGACTTAATGTGGAAAGAGAGGGTGAACAAGTTGAAGATGACTCCTGTTTCTGACTTGTGAGACTTAAGTGGATTATGTAAGAAATTGCTGTGAGGTAACAAAAGAAAAAAGCTGATGTGAATCAAGAGAAGATAAATTCAATAAAAGAAATATGAATTTGAGATTATTGTGGGAAATCAAAATAGAAATACCAAAAGGTAGTTTGATATAAGTAGTATTATATTCATCTCTATTTGACCAAGACAGCGATGGTTTATTCTTGCTGTTTGTAAGTGGAGCACTATCTTTCACTCTTACAAATCTTAGTTTGGATGATGAGTTAAATAGTATAAGGCTCTGCAGCTGTAGAAATCTATCTGTAATAGAGGTATAGATTTTTCAGTTAAAAATAGATAGAGGCTAAAGCTGCCTGTATGAATGAGATTAACCACTACCAACATGGAGAATGAGATGGAAGATGAAAGAGAAAATAAATTTGAAAGTCATCAATGTTTTTAGGGCAGGTAAATGACTTACAAAAAAATGAGTAAGAGTTACTATGGGATAAGAGTAAAACCAGAAGCTTATGATCATAGCTTTTGAAGTACGAAATTTCAGTTAAAGAGACATTCAACTCAATAAGCTAAAAATTGCACAAATAATATTGTTTCACATGGTATTGTTTGAAAATACCACTAATTATTTATCAAATTTATTGTTGATACCTATTTTCATTTTTTTCAGTGTTTTACTGCTAAGTAACATTTAATTTAGTTTACTGCTAAGTTTTACTGCTGCTATAAATTTTCTTGTACAAGTCTCAGCGCTTATGTGCAAGAGTTTACTCAGGGTACATTCTAAGATGTAGAATTGCTGGGTATCAGGATATGCAAATGTCTAACTACACTATATAATGTAAAACTGTTTTCCAAAGAAGTTTAACAAAATTATGTTCATATGAACAGCTTCTGGAAAACTCTACTTTTGCTGATCCTCAACAACATATAGCTTTATCATACTTACTCAAGTAAAATCCTGTGAATCTGCTGGGCATTTAATGGTATCTCATTTAGTTTTACTGTCCATTTTCCTAAGTACTAATGAAATTATAGATAATTTGATACATTTATTTGCCATTTTGTTACTCTTTTCTAAGCTACCAGATTCACCTACTGTTGTTTTTCTCTTAAGATAGTCTTTATTTAGTCTGTATACAAGCATTTTCATCCTATGTATTTCTTATTTTTTCATTCTCTTTAATGTGTCTTTTGATGACACATAATTAGACTATTTTTTAAGAGGTTGCTATAAAACACATGATAGTTTTCATACATTATACATATATATGTATTTCTATGTACATTTGTATGTACATTGTATATATTTATAAAATAAATATGCATTTGTATGTATTATACATACAAATATGCATATGAATATGATGAGTTCCTAAAAACATTTTGAATTATGCATTTTGAAATAGCATGAATCTATATTTTATTTCTGAAGTGTTAAAATATAAAATAATTCATCTCTAACCTATTAACAACTACATCAAGCTTTCCCAAATATCACTAAGATATATTTAAACATTTATATAACAATGCACTTTTTGATGCTTGCATAATATAAAATATTTGTAATATTAGCTACCTAATTATTTACCATTTAATGAACTGATCAGTAGATATGTTTCTTTGCACGCAAATGATATTGAACAATTTATTGTAGAATAAAGAAATGGTGAAAAGGTATCAAAGGCATGTAAAAAATAGAAATTATTTTTGGTCAAAATGAGCCAACAAATGAGATTATTGACAAACATTTATTATTAAAGATTTGTCTAAGGAGAAGTTTCTTTGTAAGGAAGAGGATCCAGCTCATTGCTGTTTAGTTTTAAGATGAGCAAGAGAAAACTTTTAAACTAATAAGTAAAACAATACATGCCTGAGAGTTCATTATGTCCAATATAAAGATATTGTGGAAATAATTATCTTTTCACTGAAGACTCCAGAAGAATAAGTAGATCAACCACATTCTCAAAACTATTTGAGATAGACAATCAGAAAGAAAAATAAAAATGAATGCACATACTCAAATACCTAATGTGGGTGTATATACATATGATTATTTATTTCCTGATAATGTGAGGCTACAGTTGTAAAGGAGTTTGAAAATATGATACTTGTGTTTAAGTCATAGTCATAACATTTGTAATTATCAACTGGGTGTATGACATGTTTTTTTTTTTTTTTTTTTTTTTTTTACCAAAGATTCGGTGCCTAGAATGTGTGGTTCCTCTATAACAGAAGTTGCTTTGGACAAGTATGCAGGTTTTTCCATGTATTATTTCTCTTGAATCATCTAATACCGTCTTTTAAACTTAACTTCCTGAGCAAAACATTTACCTCACCAAGGATCACTTTCAAATGTTCAAATGTCTGGTGTCATTGCTATACCGACATGGTAACACATGAAATTATTCAACAATTGCTATCAATGCACTGCACATGATGTTTCTCTAATTTTGTAAAAATTATTATACCATGCTAGAAACTTTAGCTTTCAACAGATATTATTTTATTTAATTTATCAGTAACAGAAAAAATACGTACTTGAAGGTTACATGCATGGCCAAGCCTACCTCTTATAGCGATTAACTACTCTCAATATGCTTTATCACTTTTATTTTTCTTCTAATCAGTGGCTTTTATAGGACTTGAAGCCTTTCATGCTTTGTTTACAAACTTTTGTACTTCTCAGAAACTTTTGGTTTACTTAAAAATATGGAAAGATGAGCATGGTAATGCACACATGTTAAAACAATCTGAGCATTACTTCCTATAAAGAGAACATCTACAATAATATAGCAGCTCCTTCTATATCCTTGATATGCATCATGTTTAAATTTTTACATGCAAATCTATTATGGAGGAAGTTACACTTCCGTGTAGAATATAAATAGTCACAAAGAATATTGCTCTCACCATAGCAATGAGAACGGGCACAAAAATTAACTTTTTCATTAAATAGCATCCTGTAGATAATGTCACAAAGCAACCCGGTAAACCAGAGTGACAAACCTCTCAGAAGAAAGATGGGACACTAAAACTTTTTATTTTTGACAGAACATGGGAGAAAAAAGTAGTCACCTTGAAAATAAATATGAAAATAGGTATATTTTCAAACACATCTTAAAGAACAATCTAGCTAACGTGACAGTGTACAATCTCAGGTAACTGTTGACAAAAGGGAGTTTGCACAAAGAAGTCTGCTTAAAGAACAATGCTAGCTAGTGTGACAGTGCACAATCTCAGGTAGTGGTGGATACAAGGGAGTTTGCACACATTTGCTAGATCTTTTCCATGAGCAACTTCCAAGCAATAAAGATTGAGATCAGGGCCGAATACTTGAGAGAGCCTTCTTCAGTGGTGCAGGTATGCAGGACCTTATAGTTCTGAGGTTGGATTAGTAGATTGTTGAGGATCCCAATCACTTTATAGGCCCCATGTGAGTATAAGATTGTTTTCATCTGCCCCTGGGGACAGGTGAAAGACCTACACTGTAACTTGCTATGACATCAGAAAAACCTGCATATTGCTAAGGGAAAAACAAGAAGTGTCCCACACCAGGACTCTGATATGAACCCAGGAAAATGTTTACTGCCCCTTGGGTAGGGGTAGGAAATCTGTCTGTGGCTTTGACCTGCATAAGCAGAGACTGACTGATTCCAGGGAGAGGGTGAAGCTGAGGAGTCCAAGCCCACCTGTCCAGCATGCTGCTTGATACTAGGCAAAAGCTATCTGTCACCAGGGACAGGTAAGGAGACCTGCTGGCCACAAGGTTTCTGCACTCATAAATATAAAATATGCTACAGCATATATACTAGGTACAGTATATATACTAGGCAAAGGCTATCTGTCAATAGGGACAGGAGAAGAGACCTGCACATGTCCAAAGCCCTCCACCATTTCAAAGCAAAGATTAACTTCTGGGGAAGGATAGGAATCCTGCCTGTATTCTAGAACTTAACAGAGTAGTTACAAGAGTTTGTGTATCTATAGGATAGTCAAGATTGCTGAGTCAAGTCAAATTTTGGGTCAGGCATACAAGACTTGCCTTATACTTCCTTTGCCAACTGTGGACCTTGCACTTAACATTTGCAGCAGTCCATCTCTTTGGGGAGGAGGTTGCTTGAAGAGAGACACTGCAAATAGTGAAAGATAATTTTAAAATACTACAAAGAAATTTATAAACAAAAGCTTTTCAATTACATGTATTATATCAATTTATTGAAAGATACACATTATAGTAGAAGCCTGTAGAAGATTCTTTAATCTATTAAATAATTTGAACTTGTAGTTGTAAATTTTCACAAAAGAAAACCCCAGGAAGTGCTATTTTTAGGAGATATTTCCAGAAAAGATAAAAGATGTCAAATGTAGTTTCAGGAATTAAGATGAGTTCAAAGAGCAAGATGGACGAATAGGAAGAGCTCCAGTCTCCAGCTCCCAGCGCGAGCGACACAGAAGATCAGTGATTTCTGCATTTTCAACTGAGGTACGGGGTTTGTCTCACTAGGGAGTGCTGGACAATCAGTGCTGGTCAGCTGCTGCAGCCCGACCAGCCAGAGCTGAAGCAGGGCGAGGCATCACCTCACCCGGGAAGCGTAAGGGGGAAGGAAATCCCTTTTCCTAGCCAGGGGAACTGAGACACACAACAGCTGGAAAATCGGGTAACTCCCACCACAATACCGTGCTTTACCAAGGGTCTTAGCAAACGGCACACTAGGAGATTGTATCCCACACCTGGCTGGGTGAGTCCCACACCCATGGAGCCTCCCTCATTGCTAGCACAGCAGTCTGCAATCTAACAGCAAGGCAGCAGGGAGGCTGGGGGACGGGCACCCGCCATTGCCGAGGCTTAAGTAGGTAAACAAAGCCACTGGGAAGCTCAAACTGGGTGGAGCCCACAGCAGCTCAAGGAGGACTGCCTGTTTCTGTAGACTCCACCTCTGGGGACAAGGCACAGCTAAACAAAACAAAACAAAAAAGCAGCAGAAACCTCTGCAGATGCAAACAACTGTATCTGACCAGCTTTGCAGAGAGCAGTGGATCTCCCAACATGGAGGTTGAGATCGGAGAATGGACAGACTGCCTGCTCAAGTGGGTCCCTGACCCCCAAGTAGCCTAACTGGGAGACATCCCCTAGTAGGGGCAGACCGACACACCACACCTCACACAGCGGGGTACACCCCTGAGACAAAGCTTCCAAAGCAAGAATCAGATAGGTACACTCACTGTTCAGCAATATTCTATCTTCTGCAGCTTCTGCTGCTGATACCCAGGCAAACAGGGTCTGGAGTGGACCTCAAGCAATCTCCAACAGACCTACAGCTGAGGGTCCTGATTGTTAGAAGGAAAACTAATAAACAGGAAGGACACCCACACCAAAACCCCATCAGTACGTCACCATCATCAAAGACCAAAGGCAGATAAAACCACGAAGATGGGGAAAAAGCAGGGCAGAAAAGCTGGAAATTCAAAAAATCAGAGTGCATTTCCCCCTCCAAAGGAATGCAGCTCATCACCAGCAATGGATCAAAGCTGGGTGGAGAATGACTTTGAGAGAAAAAGGCTTCAGTCCATCAAACTTCTCAGAGCTAAAGGAGGAATTACGTACCCAGTGCAAATAAACTAAAAATCTTGAAAAAAGAGTAGAAAAATGGATAACTAGAATAATCAATGCAGAGAAGGCCATAAACGAACTGACAGAGATTAAAAACCGTGGCACGAGAAATACGTGACAAATGCACAAGCTTCAGTAACTGACTCAATCAACTGGAAGAAAGAGTATCAGCAATTGAGGATCAAATGAATGAAATGAAGAGAGAAGAGAAGTCTAAAGAAAAAAGAGGAAAAAGAAATGAACAAAGCCTTCAAGAAGTATGGGATTATGTGAAAAGACCAAATCTATGTCTCATTGGTGTGCCTGAAAGTGACGGGGAAAATGGAACCAAGTTGGAAAACACTCTTCAGGATATTATCCAGGAGAACTTTTCCAACCTAGTAAGGCAGGCCAGCATTCAAATTCAGGAAATACAGAGAACACCACAAAGATACTCCTCGAGAAGAGCAACTCCAAGACATATAATTGTCAGATTCACCAAAGTTAAAATGAAGGAAAAACTGTTAAGGGCAGCCAGAGAGAAAGGTCGGGTTACCCACAAAGGGAAGCACATCAGACTAACAGCAGATCTCTCAGCAGAAACACTACAAGCCAGAAGAGAGTGGGGGCCGATATTCAACATTCTTAAAGAAAAGAATTTTAAACCCAGAATTTCATATCCAGCCAAACTAAGTTTCATAAGTGAAGTAGAAATAAAATCATTTACAGATAAGCAAATGCTTAGAGATTTTGTCATCACCAGGCGTGCCTTACAAGAGACCCTGAAGGAAGCACTAAACATGGAAAGGAACAACCGGTACCAGCCATTGCAAAAACATGCCAAAATGTAAAGACCATCGATGCTAGGAAGAAAATGCATCAACGAACAAGCAAAATAACAGTTAATATCATAATGACAGGATCAAGTTCACACATAACAATATTAACCTTAAATGTAAATGGACTAAATGGTCCAATTAAAAGACAGAGACTGGCAAATTGGATAAAGAGTCAAGACCCATCAGTTTGCTGTATTCAGGAGACCCATCTCACATGCAGAGACACACATAGGCTCAAAATAAAGGGATGGAGGAAGATCTACCAAGCAAACGGAGAACAAAAAAAAAGGAGGGGTTGCAATCTTAGTCTTTGATAAAACAGACGTTAAACCATCAAAGATCAAAAGAGACAAAGAAGGCCATTACATAATGCTAAAGGGATCAATTCAATAGGAAGAGCTAACTATCCTAAACATATGTGCACCCAATACAGGAACACCCAGATTCATAAAGCAAGTCCTTAGAGACTTACAAAGAGACTCTGACTCCCATACAATAATAATGGGAGACTTCAACACGCCACTGTCAACATTAGACAGATCAACGAGACAGAAAGTTAACAGGGATATCCAGGAATTGAACTCATCTCTGCACCAAGCGGACCTAATAGACATCTAGAGAACTCTCCACCCCAAATCAATAGAATATACATTCTTCTCAGCACTACATCACACTTATTCCAAAATTGATGACATAATTGGAAGTAAAGCACTCCTCAGCAAATGTACAAGAACAGAAATTAAAACAAACTCTCTCTCAGACCACAGTGCAATCAAACAAGGACTCAGGAATAAAAAACTCAATCAAAACCGCTCAACTACATGGAAACTGAACAACCTGCTCCGGAATGACTACTGGGTACATAACGAAATGAAGGCAGAAATAAAGATGTTCTTTGAAACCAATGAGAACAAAGATACAACATACCAGAATCTCTGGGACACATTTAAAGCAGTGTGTAGAGGGAAATTTATAGCACTAAATGCCCACAAGAGAAAGCTGGAAAGATCTAAAATTGACACTCTAACATCACAATTAAAAGAACTAGAGAAACAAGAGCAAACATATTCAACAGCTAGCAGAAGGCAAAATATAATAAGATCAGAGCAGAACTGAAGGAGATAGAGACAAAAAAAAAAAAAAACCCTCCAAAAAATCAATGAATCCAGGAGTTGGTTTTTTGAAAAGATCAACAAAATTGATAGACTGCTAGCAAGACTAACAAAGAAGAAAAGAGAGAAGAATCAAATAGACCCAATAAAAAATGATAAAGGGGATATCACCACCGACCCCACAGAAATACAAACTACCATCAGAGAATACTATAAACACCACAACGCAAATAAACTAGAAAACCTAGAAGAAATGGATAATTTCCTGGACACATACACTCTCCCACGACTAAACCAGGAAGAAGTTGAATCCCTGAATAGAACAATAGCAAGCTCTGAAATTGAGGCAATAATTAATAGCCTACCAACCAAAAAATGTCCAGGACCAGATGGATTCACAGCTGAATTCTACCAAAGGTACAAGGAGGAGCTGGTACCTTTCCTTCTGAAACTATTCCAATCAATAGAAAAAGAGGGAATCCACCCTAACTCATTTTATGAGGCCAACATCATCCTGATACCAAAGCCTGGCAGGGTCACAACAAAAAAAGAGAATTTTAGACCAATATCCCTGATGAACATCAATACAAAAATCTTCATTAAAATACTGGCAAACCAAATCCAGCAGCACCATGATCAAGTGGGCTTCATCGCTGGGATGCAAGGTTGGTTCAACATACGCAAATCAATAAACGTAATCCAGCATATAAACAGAACCAAAAGACAATAACCACATGATTATCTCAATAGATGCAGAAAAGGCCCATGACAAAATTCAACAGCCCTTCATGCTAAAAACGTTCAATAAATTCAGTATTGATGGAACGTATCTCAAAATAGTAAGAGCTATTTATGACAAAATAGCTATTTATGACAAACCCACAGCCAATATCATACTGAATGGGCAAAAACTGGAAGCATTCCTTTGAAAACTGGCAGAAGACAGGGATGCCCTCTCTCACCACTCCTATTCAACATAGTGTTGGAAGTTCTAGCTGGGGCAATCAGGCAAGAGATATAAATAAAGGGTATTCAGTTAGGAAAAGAAGAAGTCAAATTGTCCCTGTTTGCAGATGACATGATTGTATATTTAGAAAACCCCATTGTCTCAGGCCAAAATCTCCTTAAGCTGATAAGCAACTTCAGCAAAGTCTCAGGATATAAAATTAATATGCAAAAATCACAAGCATTCTTATACACCAGTAACAGACAAACAGAGAGCCAAATCATGAATGAGCTTCCATTCACAATTGCTTCAAAGAGAATAAAATACCTAGGAATCCAACTTACAAGGGATGTAAAGGACCTCTTCAAGGAGAACTACAAGCCACTGCTCAGTGAAATAAAAGAGGACACAAACAAATGGAAGCACATACATGCTCTTGGATAGGAAGAATCAATATCGTGAAAATGGCCATACTGCCCAAGGTTATTTATAGATTCAATGCCATCCCCATCAAGCCACCAATGAGTTTCTTCACAGAATTGGAAAAAACTGCTTTAAAGTTCATATGGAACCAAAAAAGAGCCCGCATTGCCAAGACAATCGTAAGTCAAAAGAACAAAGCTGGAGGCATCACACTACCTGACTTCAAACTATACTAGAAGGCTACAGTAACCAAAACAGCATGGTACTGGTACCAAAACAGAGATATAGACCAATGGAACAGAACAGAGTCCTCAGAAATAATACCACACATCTACAGTTATCTAATCTTTCACAAACCTGACAAAAACAAGAAATGGGGAAAAGATTCCCTATTTAATAAGTGGTGTGGGGAAAATTGGCTAGTCATAAGTAGAAAGCTGAAACTGGATCCTTTCTTTACTCTTTATATGAAAATTAATTCAAGATGGATTAGAGACTTAAATGTTAAACCTAATACCATTAAAAACCCTAGAAGAAAACCTAGGTAATACCATTCAGGACATAGGCATGGGCAAGGACTTCATGTCTAAAACACAAAAAGCAATGGCAACAAAAACCAAAATTGATAAATGGGATCTAATTAAACTAAAGAGCTTCTGCACAGCAAAAGAAACTACCATCAGAGTGAACAGGCAACCTACAGAATGGGAGAAAATTTTTGCAATCTACTCATCTGGCAAAGGGCTAATATCCAGAATCTACAAAGAACTCAAACAAATTTACAAGAAAAAAACAAACAAACAACCCCATCAAAAAGTGGGCAAAGGGTATGAACAGACATTTCTCAAAAGAAGACATGCATACAGCCAACAGACATGTGAAAAAATGCTCATCATCACTGGCCATCAGAGAAATGCAAATCAAAACCACAATGAGATACCATCTCACACCAGTTAGAATGGCAATCATTAAAAAGTCAGGTAACAACAGGTGCTGGAGAGGATGTGGAGAAATAGGAACACTTTTACACTGTTGGTGGGATTGTAAACTAGTGGGAAAACAGTATGGCGATTCCTCAAGGATCTAGAACTAGAAGTACCATACGACCCAGCCATGCCATTACTGGGTATATACCCAAAGGATTGTAAATCATGCTGCTATAAAGACACATGCACACGTATGTTCATTGCGGCACTATTCACAATAGCAAAGACTTGGAATCAACCCAAATGTCCATCAGTGACAGACTGGATTAAGAAAATGTGGCACATATACACCATGGAATACTATGCAGCCATAAAAAAGGATGAGTTCGTGTCCTTTGTAGGGACATGGATGTAGGTGGAAATCATCATTCTCAGCAAACTATCACAAGAACAGAAAACCAAACACCGCATGTTCTCACTCATAGGTGGGAACTGAACAATGAGATCACTTGGACTCGGGAAGGGGAACATCACACACCGGGGCCTATTATGGGGAGGGGGGAGGGATTTCATTGGGAGTTATACCTGATGTAAATAACGAGTTGATTGCTGCTGACGAGTTGATGGGTGCAGCACACCAACATGGCACAAGTATACATATGTAACAAACCTGCACATTATGCACATGTACCCTAGAACTTAAAGTATAATTAAAAAAAAAAAAAAGATGAATTCAAATGTTCTTGTTAACCCTTTATCAAAATCCTTTAGCTATTAGAAAAATTAGGGCATGTCATATAGACATGAACATATATGTTATGTTTATACACATATATCCACACATGTATGTGTGCATATATGTAAATACATAAAAAATTTTGTGAATAAGTCATTTCTGGCTATGATTCAGGTACAGTTTACTTTTCAGTAGTTAGACAAATTTTAAAGGTAAAATATATCAGTGTCTATCTTCTGCAATAACATACGATGAATATACATCATAAGACATGTTAGAGAAAAAGATTACTTATGTATCATCAGATCAGTAGGGAAAAGAGGTCAGGGATACTCTCTTAGCAGTAATGGCAAATGTTCTTAAATAAACCAGTCATGTGAAATCAATATTGGCATAGCAGTTCATTAATTTCTGAAATGTATAACAAATGCTTGCTTTGTATGAGACGCACAGAGTTAGTCAGCAGTCTACAATTAGTATAATTTCAAAAAACAAAGACTGCTCAAAAACCTCTAAAGAAAGATGACAGGAACATTAACTACAGATTTGAATTAAAATATTAAATTTTAGCTCCACTTATTGTTCTAGCATTAAAGATTCTTCTGTGTTGCTCCTCTTTTTCTTTTTCTTGTTATTTAACATATGTTCTCAAGAGCCTGATTTACAGTAATCTCTATCTCCATCCATTTATCACTTGATGGGTATTGGTATATCTCATCAGATAAAATCCACTTTTAAATCCAATAAAGAGTATTATTAAAACTCTAAGTACTAATAATGGCTGTTATGAAAATATAGAATCTGTGAATTTTCATAAAAATATAATGTTACAAAATGTTCTTATATAGACTGGGTACAGTGGCTTAAGCCTGTAATCCCAGCACTTTGGGAGGCCGAGGCAGGTGGATCACGAGGTCAGGAGATCGAGACCATCCTGGCTAACATGGTGAAACCCTGGCTCTACTAGAAATATAAAAAATTAGCTGGGTGTGGTGGCAGGTGCCTGTAGTCCCAGCTACTCAGGAGACTGAAGCAGGATAATGGCAGGAACTCAGGAGGCGGAGCTTGCAGTGAGCTGAGATCGTGTTACTGCACTCCAGCCTGGGTGACAGAGCCAGACCCCCAACTCAAAAAAAAAAAAAAAAAAAAAAAGTCTCATATAATATTCTTCTTATGTTCTTATTATATACAGCACACTATTTTAATAACATTTTCATTGTAAATAAACACACTTTTGTTGTGACTGGAACTGTGATATTGAAAAGTCTTAATTTTACTAAAACTTTACATTCTATGTTGAGTATATTTAAATGATTATTTTTCTCTGTAGTCAAAAATATTTGAATGCTGCAAAGCAAATACCTCTTTTCCCAGCCTCAAGGAAACAAAAAAAAGAAAAACTTTATATTAAAAAAACACTTACAACATTAAAATTAAAATCACCAAAATAATTCAGTCAAATAAAAATATGCATAATTTGAAAGAGTACAAAACAAATAACTACTTAACTACTCTTGTTATCACAGTAGTCATTTGGATCTTGAAGTAAAGACAATTTCTTAGAAATGTAACAGACAAATTAGTGTCAATTTCACTTTCACTGGAAAACGCAGATGTTACCTAAGAGTGTCTGATTTATATTTTCAAGATTTACCAATTGTTAATTGTTTACCTTATGCACTTCTCTTTCTCTTTCCCCATCCTCCATTTTGTTAAGATTGGAAGTAAAATCCTTCACAAAATTATCATGTGAGTATAGGTAAGTGTTAGATTTTCTAGGTCTAATCTGTTGTAGACTGGCTATGCTCTGGAGTGAGCACCTACATAAGAGACCCAAAAGTCTCCATCATTAACTGTGATTTGTTTCCACAGTTTGTGATTTCAAAGAAAGAGATCTCTAATATGCCAGGCTATGGTTTTCCAAGTGGCAGTTCAATCACTAGGCTATTGACAATAGTCCAAGAGATAACAGACATAAAATAAGTTTCTTACAAGGGAGCATTGGTCATAGTTATCAGAATGACCTTGAGTTCTTCTCAGTGGGAAGGCATGACCACATCTATTTTTGGTTCTTACAGAGCTGATGCAGAGGTTGAAGAGGCATAGTAGTTCAGTAGATACCATTTTGTTTCCGCTTAGCTGAACCATCAGTGAACCCAGCGTAGACATTAAGAGGAATCTTTGTGAATCATGGACCTACTGAGCCCTAACTTTGCTTAATGCAGTAGAATGGGAAATAACATTCACATTGAGAAAGAGCTGCCACTTTACTGTGGACAGATGAGATGTTTCTGAGCCAGCCCAATGAGTTTCTTAACATACTACTTCCATTTGTCAAGTGAGGTGCTTCCCTCTGTTTTGTTTTTTTTGTTTTTTTTGTTTTTTTGTTTTTTGAGACGGAGTCTAGCTCTGTCGCCCAGGCTGAAGTGCAGTGGCCGGATCTCAGCTCACTGCAAGCTCCGCTGCCCGGGTTTACACCATTCTCCTGCCTCAGCCTCCCGAGTAGCTGGGACTACAGGCGCCCGCCACCGCTCCCGGCTAGTTTTTTGTATTTTTTAGTAGAGACGGGGTTTCACCGTGTTAGCCAGGATGGTCTCGATTTCCTGACCTCGTGATCTGCCCATCTCGGCCTCCCAAAGTGCAGGGATTACAGCCCTCTGTGTTAATCATCAAGTCTAAATTGAGCCACCCCAAAATGGGAATATAATAATAGAAAAAAAGCATCTCTGGGTCAGGTATTTAGTTGTGAAAAGCAAACAGCAAGCTATAGTTGCTTTTCAGAAGTTAGACTTTGTGTACAAGTCAGAGAAGCGAGGAGTAAAAACTCCTAGGAGGAAATCCTAGGTAGAGTCTGCATCTCTTTGCCAGATAATCCAACTGGCAAAATCATCAGTCAAAATCATTAACAGATGTGCAGCTCAAAACTGACATTAGTATTGTGGTACCTAAAGCTAAAGAGTAAGCCATAGCTTCCTGGAGAGTTTCTTATGCAGCTTGTTGGTTTATGCACAACTTAAAGGATATTGATATATGGGTTAGCTGATATAAAGGACCAAGTAAAATGTCCAAGTGAGGCACGTACTGTCTCCAGCAAATGGTCCAATGAGGTGTTGAGCTTTCTTTTTTGATTGTTGAAGCGTGAAGAGAGAGCAGTTTTGCCTTGACTGCTAGAGAGTTCAAACTTTGTGAATTCCCCACCTGGTCCCAAGGAAGTTTACTTGGATATCAGGCCCATTTGTTTTAGAGTTGTCAGACACCCTGATGGCAGAGATGTAATAACATCACAGTCAGAGAAGTTAAGGCTGAGGCATCTGATATTCCAATTGACAAGATATCAGCCGTTTAGGAGAGCTTTGGAAACTACAGGGCAAAACCACTTGTAATAAATTCTTACTCACTCACATGTAGAAAATGATAGGAAAGTTTGTTCCACTAGAACTTGTATACCTGCAGCTCTTTTGAATCCCTCTAAATTCCCTCTGGAACTTACAGCATGGTAAAGTACCAGTTTATAAACATCAATTATTATTTACTCATATATAAAATCAATAAGAGCAGTACACTGAATTAGCCAAAGGACCACACCCACAAGAATGCATTGGCTTCCCTTTCACGCTGTGAACTCTGCCCAAATGCCCTGAAGTTGAAATTGAATGCCATGTCCCCAGCTGAATCTGGAACTAGGATGGTGAATTAACCTAATGTTTCCAAGGAAGCAATAGAAATCTGAAGCCCTCCTCCATTTTCCCCAGAATGCTCAGATGAACATATATGGTTGTCAGTTCCCTTTAGAGAGAGTGGGAAGACACTTACTGTCTGAATTGTTTGAAATGGCCCACTGGTTGATTTTAGCTCAACCAATTTGAACTTCTAATACTTTTTATCCTCTCAAAGCTCTATATTGTCATTGTTGACACCATTTACATAATCACTGGGGACTCCTTAAGTAAGAAGCTACCTCCACGTGGCAATTCACTTGGAGCCATGGGACTTGCCACCTCATTATCATAATCATATCTTTTCTTCTGCTCACCCAGAGGAGAGTAAAAGCCAAAGCATTATTTGGGTTGCTTGTTTCAACCTTACCACGTGATCAGCCTCTAAATATTTAACAGGTAAGACAATGGAATTCCCTTACCTCCCCTCCTTGTCCACTACTTAGACAAGAACATTTGCTACCAGTCTTCTCACATTCTGTAACCTGACCCAAGGGGACTCTTGCCTTATCCTTCTACAAAACCATGTCTCTCTCAGCATCCCATCCTCATCTCCAAAATCCATCAGAAACTATGAAGGGTCAGATATTTTACCCTACTTGCCAAATTACAAGAGAACTTGCTGTAGTTTCATGTGTGCTGGCAGAAGACATTAGATGCCTGGGTCAGAAAAAGAACCTTCTTACTTATGGCACAACAAGCAGCATAAGCTTTATGTTCACATCAATTACACTTGGCCCCAAATCTCACAGGGGTAATGAGGAACAGCCCAAGTGGAGGCTGTGAGGGTAATAAATTTGCAACACAGCTAAGGAGTCTTGAGTTTAGGGAACCAGCAGATGAAATGGGTTTATTATACCGTGCAGAAACAAACTTCTCTGTCTAGAGGCAGACACTATCTCTTTCTTCCAAGGTTGCTCAGTATACAATATCCTTTAAAATTTAACCCAGAGCAAAGATTATCAGTGTCTATCTGTGCTCACAAAATGAGAAAAATCATAGAGACTTGGAAAATTCTCTTCCAGTATAATACCTTCAACTATTTGCATGCATTAATATCTTTCCTGTATCCTATAGGACATCAATGATATAAAAATTGGACTTTTGGACATTTCATCTGACTTCCCCGAGGCTCTGTTCATTTATTAAAATCTTTCTATTTTTCAGATTGGATCATTTCTATTGATTTATCTTCAAGTTCACTTTTCTCAGTCTCCTCCATTTTACTCTTGAGCCCATTCAATGACTTTAAAAAAAAAATTCAGTTGTTTTTCAGTTTGAAATTTTCTAATTATTTTTATAATACTTATTTTTCTTTCAATACATCAAAATTTTCATATCATAATTTCCCTTACATCATGCATCATGTTTAGGATATCTGCTTCAAAAGTCTGGCAATTCTAGCAATATCAGAGTCATCTTAGGTTTGAAATCTGCTGATTGTCTTTTCCCTTTAAAGTTATTGAGATTTTCCTGCTTTACTGTATTACAAATGATTTTGGATTACAACTTGAACATTGTGAATATATTTACAGTTTAGTCCTTTTGAGATCCTCTGGAGAATGTTGTTTTTTGTTTTATCAGGGAATTAACCCAGTTAAGTCCAGTCTTCTGTGGACTTTGGTTCTAATGATAGTTTAATTTTAAAAGTTTTTGCTGCACCATTCAGGTGTGTCCCATGTATGTGCTACCCAAAAGCCATTACTGGTCTGGGTGGGACTCTACCTTTGTTCATAAAGACCTTAGTAGACTGCTCTGGGCCATTTTCATGCATGCAAACTCAGGGTGAGCCCAGGACTTTCTTCGTAGACTTTTCAGCTCCTCCTTCTCCGTGATTTCATTCCTGAGTTCAGTCAACTTTTAGTTTATTTCTTCCTATTGGGGAATATGTTCTTCTTGGTTTTAATCATTTTGATAGAAGATATTTTCCATTTTTGTAACTTCACAGTTGAGAATATTCAATTCAGTTTCAACTGATATGTGTAATGTTATTCAGCTTTGCATTGTTTTTTGGAAAAACAACTTTCATAATCAGAAAGGCTTTTGTTTATATTTTCTGATGGTTTAAAATCGTTTTATATGTATTTTGCTATTTTTATTTCATATACAGGATTCCCAGTTTAAGAATGTCCTCTTCTATCAGTTTTCTCCTCTTCTACTCAGTAACTTTCACAGATGGTTCTGGTTTCTTTCTCTTCACTACCTTATCTCCAGGGAGTATCACCTCTTCTCTATACATCTAATTGTTTTCCAGCAATGATTCTTCTTTGAGTCTTGCACTTCTACTCCTGCAGATTTTCTAGGCTTTTCTTTGTTGCCAGTGCTGTGACTTACAAGTCTTTATCAGTATTCAATAGTCTAACACTGACTGTTTATCTTGCTCTTTATTCTGGTAATTTTGTAGATGCTTTTTTCAGAGCCCTCTGCTACTTTCTATGATTCAAGATGAGATTTTGGTGAGGATACAACCAAACCATATCAGTGTATATATTTATGGTGTACACGAGATTTTTTTTACACCCATGCAATGTGAAATAAACACGTCATGGAGAATGGGGTATCCTTTTTCTCAAGCATTTATCCTTTGAGTTACAAAAAAAATCCAATTACACTCTAAGTTATTTTAAAATGTACAATAATGGCTGGCACGGTGGCTCATGCCTGTATTCCCAGTACTTTGGGAGGCAAAGGTGGCCAGGTCATTTGAGGTCAGGAGTTCAAGACCAGGCTAGCCAACATGGTGAAAACTCATCTCTACTAAAAACACAAAAGTTAGCTGGGCATGGGGGCATGCCCCTGTAGGCCCAGTTACCCAGGAGACTAAGGCAGAAGAATCACTTGAACCCAGAAGGCAGAGGTTGCAGTGAGTTAAGATCACACCACTGCACCCCAGCCTGGGTGACAAAGCAAGATTCTGTCTCAAAAAACATAAAAGTATAATTAAGCTATTATTGACTGTAGTCACTTTGTTGTGTGTGAAATAGCAGGTCTTATTCATTCTTTCTAACTGTTTTTCTGTACTCCTTTAACCGTTCCTGTGTCCCCCACTACCCTTCCCTGCTTCTGGTAACCATCTTTCTACTCTCTATGTCTGTGGGTTCAATTGTTTTGAGCTTTAGCTCCCATTCTTCTCCCTCCACACATGAAAACTTGGACATTATGTGGTGGACATGAAAATTTTGTTGGAACACTTTTTTTCTACTTACAAGTTATATAAATGTGTGATGTTCTCTATCTCCTAGAAAAATTAGCAGACACATCAAAATCATTGGGCCACAACTATTGTCCATATTCAGAATACTATAGTTATCTTTTATCATTGATTTCTAGCATTTTTCTATTGTTATCAGGGGTACTGCTGTATAATTTCACCTTGTGACCATTGTGTGACATGCTATCTAGCCAAGCACATGATCACTTTTGACAAATGTCCATGTATATGTCAAAAGTGGGAATTCTGCAGTATTGTGTTCTATGTATGACACTTATGTCCATATGTCAGTTGTATTGTTTGAATTATTCATTGTCCTCTACAATTTTTGGTCTGTTTTTCTATTATTTACTGAAGAAAATTTGGTAAAATTTTATACTATTGTTTTGAATTAGCTAATTTCTCTTTTAGTTATGTCCATTTTTGCTTTGTATATTGTCAGGCTATGTTATTAGATACATGAAATTTGAATTCTTTTATTATCTAGCCAAAGTGTTTGTTATATGAAATTTGCCTCTCTGTCTGTAGCACTGTATCTTGTCTCAAAAATCTATTTTTACTTTATGTTTAAAATGGGTTTTGTGGGCTTCATAACTTTTAATTTTTGTGTTTTATCCCATCAAAGTCTTTATCTTTTATCTGGAATTGTCTGTGCAAATTTATCATCTTTACTATATTTTGTAGTTTACATTTGATCTTAGCCAAAAGGCTGAGAAGAGATATATTTTGTAGTTTAAATCTGCCAACTAGTCATGTTCTATTTATCCAGTTTCTCTATATTTCTTTGTTTCTATTTCTTTTTGCCTCCTTTCAAATTAAGTACTTTTCACTATTACACTTTCCCCTCATAGGCTTCTTTTGATATACTTTTCTTTTAACTATTTGTGTAAGGCTTATCCTAAAAATTATAATTTGTATTCATAATTTAATAGATCTAAAATATTTGAAATGTTTTACAGCTTTGATATGTTAACTGTACTTACCTCCTTATTGCCTGTTTTGTTGTTCCTATGCATTTTAATAATACTAAATTTAAACTAAGATATTAGTATTACTTTGAACAATGCTCAATTAGATTATCCTCGTTTTACTTCTTATTTTTTCTTACATTTGGATTTCAAAATGGCATAATATTCATTATGCTTAAATACTTATTTAGAATTTTCCCAAGTTGGAACATTTAGTGATAAATGTTTTCAGATTTTGTCTGAAGTTATCCTTATCTTTATTTTTGGATATTATATTTTGATAGGCATAGAATTCTAAATAGACATGCATTATTTCTTTTGAGAGTTCAGCTGCCATTTTTATTTTTACTCATTGTGTGTGGTTGTCAGCTGTTTTATAATAATGTGGTTCTGTGTGATTATTCTGTGTTTATCCTACTTAGGATTCAAAACATTTCCTGAATTTATGGGGTGATAAATTTCAACAGTTTTGGAATAATCTTAGTTGCTGTTTCTTTATTTATTGTGTCTGTCTCATTATCTATGTCATCTCCCTTTAGTATCCCAATTATACACCTACTAAACCCTTTAACTGCATCGTATATATTATTAAAGCTATGCTTAACATTATTTGACCTCTGTAATATAGACCAGAAATTTTATACTGGATGGTCTTCCAGTAAAATCCTTTGTCTTCAGCTTTATTTAATCTTCTGCAAAACTCCTTTTGTATTCTAAATTTTTATTAATTATGTTTTTATTCAATACTTTTATTTGAAAACTTTTATAGGTTATAACCCTCTTTGGAATTCTCTGTCTTGTCTTCTATTTTTTATGAGCACATTTAAGTACATTTCTGAAACTTCAAATGAATGGATTTCCTGTGAATCTGTTTTTATTGTTTCTTTTTTCACTATTTTTTTTTCAGGTACTTTTTCTTGAGTTCAAGAATGTCAGGTTTTTATTGAATGCCAGACATTATAAAAATTGTAGAGATCATTTGAAACTCTAGATGATACTGTGTGATTCCAGAGAGGATCATTCTTTTGCTCTTAGCATAAACATGAAGTAAAAGCAGATAGTTTTGATTCAGTCCTGCATTATGTTAATTTGATGGAAAGAGTTTGCATTTGTTAAGCTGGGCTATTATTGGATAATATTAACTCATATGAATAACCCTTCGTGAATCACAATGGACAGTCTGGGGTGTTTGTCTTGGCTAATCTGCCTTGGCTGCTCTTCACTCCTAGGTTCATGAAATTGTCTACAGCTCTACTCAGCCTATCAATGTCTTAGTCACCAATTTTACTCAGCGTCTCTGCTTCCCTATTCATTTCGTCTGTGCTTCTTCATCTTATTTTTTCTCACATAATTTAAGCTACTTGGCATATATACTGGCTATTTCAGCTTAGAAATCATTTCACTTCAAAGTAAAAATCTACTCAGAATGTTGTACTCAATTCTAAACTTAAACTCTTTCCTAGATCTGGGACCGTGTTCTCGGTGCTTTGGTATTTCTCCTATATATCATGTGCTATTTATAAAATTATATCCGGATTTTTCAATCATAGACTATGAAGACTGACACAAACTATGCCTACATATCTGGAAAAAATGCATGCATTTTAAAATATATTTATTTATTCACCAGTATCTTTTGAACATTTACAATTTATCTATTCAATATAAATTTATTGAGAACTTACTAAATGTCTGGTACTCTTCAAAGTACTAAAGATACCTTAGTTAAATAAAGGCACACCCCGTCCTCATAAAATTTACATTTTAGTATGGGTGCATGAACCAAAACAGCCCAAATATACATACATATAATATTATTTTTATAGGTAGGGAACATTGAGTAATTAAAAGTAAAGAAGGACATGAAAATAGGTAATAAAAAGGAGAGCATTTAGACAGATTGGTTGTAAGTTTTTCTTTGTGGAGGTAGTATTAAGAGCAACCTGATCAACTTAACTATTTGAGGAAAGATAATATTACATAGGTAATATTATATAGAGAAAAGAGAAAGTGCAAAAACCTAAAAGGAGTCTGTTGTTTTGTGCTGAGATCAGCAAAAATTCCAATGTGCCAGAGCAAAATTATTAAGGTTCATAAAAACAGAGATTTAGGAAATGAGCCTAGATAGATTTAGGGGACAGAGCATGTAGGAACTTTTAGGTAACAGCAATAACATGGCACTTTATTCTAACTGTGAGGAGAAGCCATTAGAGGGTGATACAATGTGGCTTAATGTTTCAAAAATATTTCCTTATCTGTTTTGTTGATGATAGACTGAAAGAGGCAATATAAGATATAGGAAGAGTTCTTAGGATACTATTCTAACATACCAAGCAAGATCTTATGTTGACTTAGACAAGGATGGTACTAGTGGAGGTGGGTGAAATGGTTAGATTTGGCTTATCCTTACTAGTTAAAGCATCCTAGTTGAAGTTATGAATAGATTGGAAGTGAGTTTGAGAGAAAGGGAGAAGTTGAAGAGAATTTCCAAAAATGTATTTGAAATATTCTAAGAATGATGATGTGGGAAACTAGGGTGTGTTTATTTTTGGAAGATTGGGGTTTCAGTTTTGGTTTGTAAAGTTTGAAATGATATGAGTTGTTCAAGAGGAGATATTGCATAGGCAATGGGTGACACTCAAACTCAGCTTTCAGGAGGGAACTAGGGATATACTTTTGAGATACACACACACACACACACACACACACACATACATACACACACACATATCACTAGCTCTGTACTCATATGTACACAATAACGTGTGTGTGTCCCTTTAAAACTTTAAAAGTTATAAATTCCTTAGGTAGTGAACAGATAAAATATATTGAATGAATACTGAATATTAGAGGTTTAAATTTTAGGGATTTGAGGTTGAAAATTTAGCAAATGAGTCTGAGGAGAAACTCTTGAGACAGGAATTCAAGAGAATGTGATGTCTTGAATTACAACTTTGTTATTTCAAGAAGATAGTGTCAAATAGTACAAAGTATTTGAATAAGGTGAGGACTGGTAATTGACCATTGACTATAGTTTTCCTTACTGATGGATGCATGGTTCACAATGGGAATTATGAAAAGACATGGCTTGTACCTTCGAAAGGTTTGTAATCTGGTTTGAGTAGAAAGACAGTCATCACATGAATACCAAATAAATGAAAATTGCATTGGTGTAAAGTTTTCCAAAGTAAGGAGTTTATAGTGTTAAAAGACGAAAATTTAATCCAGCTATGTAGGTCAGACAATAATTCATTTCAAAAATGATAGGCTAATAGCCAAAGGATGAATAAGAGTTCGAAAAGAGTTAAATAGGGAAAGAGGAGAGAAGGAAGAATAGAACAGCTATAATAAAGTATCAGTGCCAAGAAAGGGTACTGAAATAATGAAGGATTGATAGACCACAGTGTGACTATAAAAGAGGGCATGCAATGTGAGGCTAAAAAGCTCGAGAGAGACCAAATCATGTAGGACTCATTCATTCACATTAATAAGCTTTCTCTACATTCAAGGTAATAGAAATCCCTATAAGGATTTAAAGCAGGAAACAAATGAAACCAAAATTGCTCTTTTAAATCAATCACTGTGACTGAAATGTGCAGGACAGTTTGTAAGAGAGGTTAGCATGGGTAAAGATAGACTCTTAGGAACTGATGGCACTGGCACTAGCAAGAGAGCCTGGTAGTGAACTAGGACAATAGGGGTGGTAATGAAGATAGATTGAAATGGACACAGTTAAAACTGTATATTTCATTTTCCATTTTTCTCCTTTCAGACTTTTGGCAAGGCATGAACTGAATTAGAATCTTATATTTTTATGGATATATCATAAGACAGAAAGTATGGACTGAGATAAAATACTTTCAGAGTTTTATTATTATTTCACATTGACTTATTTTCCAAAAACTTTGCCTCATGAGAGAAATGGCACATAAAACCCTTAATATAAATAAAAATATTAGTAACAATTTATTATAGAATAATCAATGTAATTTATTCATAAAGGTTAATTTTGAAGATTAGAAACTAGATTCAATACAATGTCAGTAATATGGAAGTGAACACTATAATTTTAATATATGTATTGAGTGTTATTAAGTGTTATTAAGCACCAATTTATTAAGTGTTATTAGCACCAATTAATATTATAAGATATTATTTTTCTTCTAAATTACTCTATGAGATATGAGCTGTCATTATGCTCTTTATTTTGGCAAGAAAGCTGAGGTTAGAGAGTTTAAGTAACATGCTGAATATCACACAGCTACTAAATAAAATCATCAGGATTTTAATCAAGGAAGAAAGAGTGTTCTAAATTATTACATTCTAGCGCTTTCCAATGCAAAGTGAAAAAAAGAGATAATTTTACAAAAGAACTGGATGTTCCCAACCAGTTTTTAAATTTAATTGTCCAAATAATGTAATTTCCTTACTCTCTAATTCATGTTCTTTGTAAGTACATTTAATAATAAAACTGAAAAACTACTTGTTTGTAATAATGGTCCTTCAGAAACATTTATACATCTTAATGTTGCTGAAATATATTTTTTCATAAAAATATTTTTTTTAAATGCACATACATTTTTTTAATTGTAAAAGTTCAAAGGATGACTGCTTCACATTTAACATGCCAGGAATTGGGCTATCACCAAACACCAGCTGCCCCTGAGGGGAAGACTGTAGTCTGGCATGCTTGCCTAAGGGCATATATGTTGTAGAAATGAAATGGCTAAGAGGGGACCAAGTCATCCAGGGACAAGGGAGGGCTTTCGCTGAAAAAAGAAGGTTACTCTAGTCTTAGCATTCTGCAACCCTCACCCAAGGGTGGCATCAGTCACAGCTTAGTGGTCATCGATCCAATTAGAAGGTCAGTTTATGTATCCATACAAGGGACCAGACCTCCCCTCATGAATCAGAGAACACCACTTACCCTCTACCACAAAGGTAATATAAGACATCTAATGTATGCATACACAGAAGAAAAATGAACATGGGTAGGTGAAAACCTGTGAAGGATTTCATATGGGTCAGGCAATTAGAGCCTAAGTTACCTAAATAAGCATATTAAATTACCAGATTTAAGTAAAGTTTAATATAATTTTTTCAATAGACACTGTATTAGTCCATTTTCATGCTGCTGATAAAGACTTGCCCAAAATTGGGCAATTTACAAAAGAAAGAGGTTTAGTGGACATATAGCTCCACATGGTTGGGGAAGAGTCACAATCATGGCGGAAGGCAAAAGGCACATCTCACATGGCAGCAGACAAGAGAAGATAACTTATGCAGGGAAACTCCCCTTTATAAAATCATCAGATCTCATGAGACTTTTTCACTATCACGAGAACAGCATGGGAAAGACCTGTCCCCATGATTCAACTATCTCTCACTGGATCCCTACCACAACACGTGGGAATTCAAGATGAGATTTGGTTGGGGATACAGTCAAACCATATCATTCCACCACTGGCCCCTCCCAAATCTCATGTCCTCACATTTCAAAACCAATCATGCCTTCCCAACAGTCCCCAAAAGTCTTAATGCATTTCAGCATTAACTCAAAAGTCTGCAGTTCAAAGTTTCATCTGAGACAAGACAAGTCCCTTCCACCTATGAGCCTGTAAAATCAAAAGTAAGTTGGTTACTTCCTAGATACAGTATGAGTACAGGAAGGCGTTGGGTAAATACAACCATTCCAAATGGGATAAATTGGCCAGAACAAAGGGGCTACAGGTTCTATGCAAGTCCAAAATCCAGCAGGGCAGTCAAATCTTAAATCTCCAAAATGATTTTCTTTGACTTCATGCCTCACATCCAGGTCATGCAGATGTAAGATGTAGTTTCTCATGTTTTTGAGCAGCTCCACCCCTGTGGCTTTGTGGGGTATAGTCTCCCTCCTGGTTGCTTTCACAGGCTGGTGTTGAGTGCCTGTGGCCCAGCCAGGTACATGGTGCAAGCTGCTGGTGGATCCACCACATATGGAGGACGGTGGCACTCTTCTCACAGCTCCAGTAGCCAGTGCTCCAGTAGGGACTCTGTGTGGGGGCTCCAACCTCACATTTCCCTTCCACATTGACATAGCAGAGATTCTTCATGAGGTCCCCACCCCTGCAGCAAACTTCTGCCTGGGCATCCAGGCATTTCCATACATATTCAGAAATCTAGGCAGAGGTTCCCAAATGTAAATTCTTGACATCCATGTATCAGCAAGCTCAACAACACAGGGAAGTGGCCAAGACCTCTGTAGCCATGGCCCAAGCTGCACTTTGGCCCCTTTTAGTCACAGCTGGAGTGGCTTGGATGCAGGCCACCAAGTCCTTAGACTACACACAGCATGGGAACCTTGGGCTTAGCCCACAAATCCATAATTTCCTTCCAGTCCTGTGGGCTTGTGATGGAAAGGCCCAGAGGCTTCTGACATGTCCTGGAGACATTTGCCCCATGGTCTGGGTGATTAACATTTGGTTGCTCATTACTTATGCAAAGATCAACAAAATTGATAGACCACTAGCAAGACTAATAAAGAAGAAAAGGGAGAAGAATCACATAGACACAATAAAACATGATAAAGGGGATATCCCCACTGACCCCACAGAAATACAAACTACCATCAGAGAATACTATAAACACCTCTATGCAAATAAACTAGAAAACCTAGAAGAAATGGATAAATTCCTGGACACATACACCTTCCCGAGACTAAACCAGGAAGAAGTTGAATCCCTGAATAGACCAATAGCAGGCTCTGAAATTGAGGCAATAATCAATAGCCTACCAACCAAAAAAAGTCCAGGACCAGATGGATTCACAGCTGAATTCTACCAGAGGTACAAAGAGGAGCTGGTACCATTCCTTCTGAAACTATTCCAATCAACAGAAAAAAAGAGAATCCTCCCTAACTCATTTTATGAGGCCAGCATCATCCTGATACCAAAGTCTTCCAGAGACACAACAAAAAAAGAGAATTTTAGACCAATATCCCTGATGCACATTGATGTAAAAATCCTCAATAAAATACTGGCAAACAAAATCCAGCAGCACATCAAAAAGCTTATCCACCATAATCAAGTGGGCTTCATCCCTGGGATGCAAGTTTGGTTCAACATATGCAAATCAATAAACATAATCCAGCATATAAACAGAACCAAAGGCTGAAACCACATGATTATCTCCATAGGTGCAGAAAAGGCCTTTGACAAAATTCAACAGCCCTTCATGCTAAAAACGCTCAATAAATTCGGTATTGATGGGACATATCTCAAAATAAGAGCTATTTATGACAAACCCGCAGCCAATATCATACTGAATGGGCAAAAACTGGAAGCATTCCCTTTGAAAACTGGCACAAGAGAGGGATGCCCTCTCTCACCACTCCTATTCAACATAGTGTTGGAAGTTCTGGCCAGGACAATCAGGCAGGAGAAAGAAATAAAGAGTATTCAAGTAGGAAAAGAGGAAGTCAAATTGTCCCTGTTTGCAGATGACAAGATTGTATATTTAGAAAACCCCATTGTCTCAGCCCAAAATCTCCTTAAGTTGATAAGCAACCTCAGCAAAGTCTCAGGATACAAAATCAATGTGCAAAAATCACAAGCATTACTATACAGCAATAATAGAAAAACAGAGAGCCAAATAATGAGTGAACTCCCATTTACAATTGCTTCAAAGAGAATAAAATGCCTAGGAATCCAACTTACAAGGGATGTGAAGGATCGCTTCAAAGAGAACTACAAACCACTGCTCAACGAAATAGAAGAGGACACAAACAAATGGAATAACATTCCATGCTCATGGATAGGAAGAAACAATATCATGAAAATGGCCATACTCCCCAAGGTAATTTATAGATTCAATGCCATCCCCATCAAGCTACAAACAGCTTTATTCACAGAATTGGAAAAAACTAAAGTTCATACGGAACCGAAAAAGAGTCTGCATTGCCAAGACAATCCTAAGCCAAAAGAACAAAGCTGGAGGCATCACCTTACCTGACTTCAAACTATACTAGAAGGCTACAGTAACCAAAACAGCAAGGTACTGGTACCAAGAATTATTTTCTGAAAATAAAGAAGAAGTGAGCGTATATGAGAACATAGAAAAGAGAGGAGTAAGATAGAAGAGATTTTTCCATATAAAATCTAGAAGCTAAAAAGAATCAACAATCAAATTTTAAAAAGTCAAAACTACACATACTTTAGAAAAATAAAGTATAATTTGTGATATTTTTGATAAAAATTCGTCTTCCTTTGTTGAAAAGAAAAAGCTGAACTTCAGCCAAGATGATGTGCTCTGATCAGAAGGGGAACATCACACACTGGGGCCTATCATGGGGAGGGGGGAGGGGGGAGGGATTGCATTGGGAGTTATACCTGATGTAAAGGACGAGTTGATGGGTGCTGACGAGTTTATGGGTGCAGCACAGCAACATGGCACAAGTATACATATGTAACAATCCTGCACGTTATGCACATGTACCCTAGAACTTAAAGTATAATAATAATAATAATAATAATAATAAAAGAATTTGTGAAGAAACGGGCATGGACATTCTTTGTAAACAATAAAATACTTTACAAAATAAAAAAAAAAAAAAGAAAACAGGGATTACCTAAATAATTTGGAAAATGTCCCTTTAAAAATTGTGCAGCAATAAGCAATATTTTAGAAGTTAAATGTTTTATTTAATTACAAATCTTATAAGGGCAGTGACAAAGGTATTTGAAGAAATTTTATGATAAAACAACCAAGCAGTAGTTATAGCGTTAAACATATATGTTTCCTAAAGGTAGACAAAACATATTTCCTTTAAAAGTATATGCAGCAGAGCATCAAAGAAACAATTCAGACAGACTGAAATGCACTTAAATAAATGAATGAGGAAGTATAAGTTTCTTCATTAACCCAAACATGAAGCAGTACAATGCGGTCTCAGAAACATACACCCCGGTCTCAGACTGACTAGTCACTGTGTCTCCTCCCTTACATGATGTTGGAAACAAGACAGGGTACTCAACTCTATATCTTTAGTTTCTTTTTTTTTTTTTTTTTTTTTTTCGGTGAAAAGAACACTTAACATTAGATTTACCTTCTTAGAAAATCTTAAGCATACAATACAGTAATGCTAGCCATCAGTTGTGCAGCAGATCTCTAGAAATTACTCATCTTGCATAACTGAAACATTATACCCTTGGAACATGAACTTCCCATTTTCTCCTCTCCCTATCCCCTGGCAGCTATATTCTATTTTTTTTTTCTATGAGTATCTATTTTATATACTTCATGCAAGTGGAATCATGCAGTATTTGTCCTGTGACTGGCTTATTCCACTTAGCATAATGTCTTCCAATTTCATCCATGCTGTCATATATGGCAGGATACAGATTGCCAACATGTGTATGAAAAGATACTTAACATTATTAATTACTGGGGAAATGAAAATTAAAACCACAATGAGCTATTACCTCACATTTGTTAAAATGGTTATTATCAAAAAAAGCAAATGTTAACACAGATGTGAAAATGTTGGAACCCTTGTGCACTATTGGTGGGAATGTAAAATGGTACAACTGCTATGAAAACATTATGAAATTTTCTCAAAAAAATGAAAAATTGTATTATCATATAATCCAGCAATCCCACTTCTAGGTATATATATCCAAAATAATGGAAATAAGGATCTGAAAGAGATAGCTGCAGTCCCAAGTTTAAGTCAATGTTATTTACAATAGCAAAGATATGGAAACAACCTAAATGTCCATAAATGGATGAATGGAAAAGAAAAAGTATACATACATGTAAGAGAATATTTTTCAGTTACATACAGGAAGGAATTCCTATCTTTCCCTCTTCTATGGTTTGGATATGACTTCTTTGGCTCATCCAAGTATCATGTTGAAATTTGATCCCCAGTTTTACAGGTGGGGCCTTGTGAGAAGTGTTTTGACTGTGAGGACAGATCCCTTATGAATGGTTTGGTACCATTCTCACAAGACTGACTTTTAACTCTTTAGTTCCCATGAGAACTGGTTGTTGAAAGATCCTGGCATCTCCTCCTCTCCCTGTTGCTTCCTTTCTTGCCATGTGATCTGCACAGGCCAGCTCCCCTTCCCCTTTTGCTATGAGTGGAAGCAGCCTGAGTCTTTTACCAGAAGCATATGGTAGGACCATGCTTCTTGTACAGACTGCAGAACTCTGCACAAAATAAACCTCTTTCCTTTATAAATTATCCAGCACCAGGTATTTATAACAACACAAGCAGACTAAGACACCCTCCATTTCTTCACTGGTAAAACAAGGAGTATTATATAGTATGTGCCTCCCAGAGTTGTCATGAGCATTTAATAAAAATATACATGTTAATGATTTAGCTCAATTTAACCTGCCTCCTGTTAAATATAAGCAATCAATAACACTTAGATGTGATGATGATTATATGATTTTCAGTTGAATATAACACTTTTGAAACTCCCTATCCTATGTTTTCATAGCAGTTGTACCATTTTACATTCCCATCAGTAGTGCACAAGGGTTCCAACATTTCCACATCTGTGTTAACATTTGCTTTTTTGATAATAACCATTTTAACAAATGTGAGGTAATAGCTCATTGTGGTTTTAATTTTCATTTCCCCAGTAATTAATAATGTTAAGTATCTTTTCATACACATGTTGGCAATTTGTATCCTGCCATATATGACAGCATGGATGAAATTGGAAGACATTACGCTAAGTGGAATAATATATTTTCTGGAATATAAGTAATATAATTTTAAGATAACAGCCCCCCAAAATAGTATTTTTGTCTGTTTACATGTTAACCAGCCCATGCATGTATTGCAAACAATTTGTGTTTTAAATTCAGACAATTAACATCTAGCACAGTCTCATTTTTTACTGTATGTTAGATACTTTCTTTTTTTTTTTTTTTTTTTTTTTTTCAGACGGAGTCTCGCTCTGTCACCCAGGCTGGACTGCAGTGGCCGGATCTCAGCTCACTGCAAGCTCCGCCTCCCGGGTTCACGCCATTCTCCGGCCTCAGCCTCCCGAGTAGCTGGGACTACAGGCGCCCGCCACCTCGCCCGGCTAGTTTTTTGTATTTCTTAATAGAGACGGGGTTTCACCGTGTTAGCCAGGATGGTCTCGATCTCCTGACCTCGTGATCCGCCCGTCTCGGCCTCCCAAAGTGCTGGGATTACAGGCTTGAGCCACCGCGCCCGGCCTAGATACTTTCTATGTAAATAAATAAAAGGCATTTGATAAATGTCTGTCGAATGACTGAAGGGAGAAGAAGAGAGAAGAAATTAGAAAGGAATAAGTGATTTGACACTATTCCAATATACTTAATTTATGTTAAAATGTATAGATAAGAGTTACACTAAGATCTTATATGAATTCTAAACAGCCCACATTAGATACTAACCTAAGTTAGGCAGATAACTAATATATAATAACAATTCAATATTGAGAGTGCTATATATTAGAAAATATCCTAGCCACATTATATAGCACTTTTCAGAGCCCGTTATATACTTAATTCATAATTAGTATTTGCAAGCTATATTATGAATATAAAAAATGAGAAATAAGATCCTCATATTTAATCTAAAATTAAGTATATAGTGATATCTACATATTATTTTAAGCTACACTAATTATTGATAAAACATATTTCTCAAATTAATTCTATAATAAAAATGATAACAGTTCCTGCTGCTTGTATTCTAAAACATGAGCAGGTGAGTTATACAACAATATACATCCTATACTTCAGTTTTCAAACATGGTATGAAATATTTGGAAGCCTAGAACAACTAGTAGGTAAAAGTTTAACAGTGAGAGTTAAAGTGATTAGGAAGAACAATACCTCAGTTAGGAAAAAAAAAATTTGAGCCAATTTTGATATTCATTGTTCTATACAAGATGCCTCATAATTCTCAGAGGAGAAATCAACACACAGCTTGAGAAAATGACCAGGTGGGAGCATTAGCGAAGTTATTCTCATAAGTAACAACTCCAGAAAATTCTGACAGATGGTTTCACTGCTGAATTTTACTAAATACTTAAAGATAATCTAATATCAATTCTACTCTATTCCAAAAAATAGAGGAGGAGGAAATACTTCCAAACTCATTTTACAAAGCCAGTATTATACTTATGCCAAAACCAGACAAAGACACCTTAAAAAAAGAAAGAAAAGTACAGGTCAATATTCCTGATGAACATTGATGCAAAAGTCTTCAACAAAATACTAGCAAACCAAACTCAAAAACACGTTAAACAGATCATTTGCCATGACAAAGTAAGATATATCCCATGGATGCAAAGATGGTTCAACATATGCAAATCAATCAATGTGATACATCATATCAACAGAAAGACAAAAACCATATGATTATTTCAATTGATGCTGAAAAAGCATTTGATAAAAATCAACGTCCCTTCATGATACAAAAAAAAAAAACCTCAACAAATTAGGTATAGAAGGAACATATCTTGATACAATGAAAGTCATATATGACAGACCCACAGCTAGTATTAAACTGAATGGGGAAAAACTGAAAACCTTTTCTTTAAGATCTGGAATGTGACAAGAATGCCCACTTTCACCACTATTATTCAACATAGTACTGGAAATCCTAGCTACAACAGTTAGACAAGAGAAATAAATAAAGTACATCCAAATTGGAAATGAAGAAGACAAATTATCCTTTTTGTAGATAATATGATCTTATAGTTGGAAAAAAACCTGAAGAATGTTTAGAATTTTTGATGCCATACTCCTACGTATGAAAAATTTTCTGAAATTGTGTGTGATTCCGGGGCCTGTTGTGGGGTGGCGGGAGTGGGGAAGGATAGCCTTAGGAGATCTACCTAATGTAAATGACAAGTTAATGGGTGCAGAACACCAACATGGCACATGTATACATATGTAACAAACCTGCACTTTGTGCACATGTACCCTAGAACTTAAAGTATAATAAAAAAAAAAACTGAAAAAAAAAGAAATTTTGTGTGATTATGTGTTTAGATTTGAAGATAGCCAAGTGTAGTCAATTTTACTTTTTTAATGGAGTGCATATTATAATTCTAATAGGAGAGACTGAAGAAAATAGAAAAGCAAATAGTTTGCAACACATGTATCTTATTAATTTCTCACTGAGGTAAGAATGTTTTTTTAAGTAAACAACAGAGAGGGATACATTTAACAGATGGAACTATAGAAATACCTTGATTAAAAAAAAAAAAACACACAAAAACTTTGATGATCAAGTTTCAATAGTGAAAAATATGTGTGGGTTAAAAGCATTCTCAAAATTTTCTCTTTCTCAAAGCTATTTCCTCTGAGGAATCCTGCAAATACTGGAAAGCTTTCCATGAGTTGGTGGAATAGTGTACACAAGAGAAATAGTTCTATTTGTGAGCCAAAAGGTCTTATCAATATTTTACCAATTCATTTATTTTTAATCATCTAAAAACATGGCTCAGGAGCTTTTAAAATGTGTGTACTTTTAGCAGCTTAACTAAGTTTTGCCAAGGAGGCGGTATCAAAGCAAAAAGGACTGTTAATTGAAGACCTCAATACTAATCTTATTAACAAGTTAACTCAGTGAGATCATTAAGATAATTTTAAACACTTGTTAGCTGTAATCTCCTTAATATATAAACTTCTTACTGGGTGCAACACTGGGTTTTTGCAAACCTGGACACATATTTTATAGGAAGCTCTTTCTGGTCTGTGTACCATTTTCTGAACGCTTTATAGAGGTATCACTGATTCTTATTCCATAGTTTCTTCAACGCTTATCATGGTTCTGCTGTTCTATTTTATGTTTGCAGTATTAATTTTAAAGCAAGTTGCAAAATATTGTATTTCTCCATAATTATGTAGTGCTTAGGTTATTTGTAAAATTTTGTATTATCTGAGAGTGTTTGACATATTCAAAAAAAAGCTACTAATAATTAGCTAATGAAATATCTTATATTGACACTGTAGAAAAAAATGTTCTGTAAATTGATGCTTGACAAAAATACTAAAAAAGGAGACCGGTAAAAAGATTTGGAGTGTTTCCAGCACAAAGAATGATAAATATTTGCGGTATAGATATCCTAATTAATATGATTTTATCATTACATGTTGTATGCATATATTAAAACATCACAAGTACCCCAGAAATATGTACAATCATTATAGATTTATAAAAAATAAAATGTGGTCTTCTGTCTTAGATAGGCCTGATTCTAAAGCATAGAGCATTATAACAGGTGACTAAATAGTTTGCCTTATGTAGTTTTAATTTACATTGAGTTATATTAAGAATTGGGAAATTTGGTATTTCCTTTTTGTACAAATAGAGAAAGGACTCAAAATTTTAATGGATTCACCATCACTAAGCAAAATCAACAAAGGATGTGGAGAAATGCACTTGCCACAAAATATCTCTAAAATTATTTTCTGATGGGAGTATATTGGTAAATAATTTATTGGATAGTAAATCACATTGCTAAGAAATTTTTTAAAATAGTGTACAAGACTAATTAGCTAACACTAAGAAGGACTATTCTGTCCATTTTAATGAGAAAACAAGTACAGAAAGATAAATCTCTTTCTGTAGAAGGTCAAGGTAATTAATCACAAAGTTGATTTTTTTCTCCTCCAATTGAGAAATTAGGAGGTAATTTTAAATATCACATAAAAGGAGTGAATTACTTAGTGAAGCTATACTATTGTAGACTTAGACAGTTTTAGGACAAATTATATAAAATAGTATAAAATGGTATCCAAATGATCAAGTGTTATAGACTGAATGTTTACGCCCCTCCCAAATGCATCTATTAAACCCTAATCTCCAATAAAACGATATTTAGATATGGTCCTTGGGGAGGTAATTAAGTAACAAGTTTTAAGCCCTCATGATAGAATTAGTGCTCTTATAAGAAGAGATAAGACATGAAAAAGAGTACACTCTCCCTCTTACTCTCCCTCTCTGATATAGCTAGAAGGCAGGTGTCCAAAAGCCAGGAATCAGACTCTCACCAAGCACCAGAACTGCTCCTCTTTTTGGAGTCTAGTTTAGGCACATGATTCCAAAGTAGTTTCAACTTATACTGAGTTATAAATTAAACTCAGTAATTTAATTTGATCATCCTCTAATCAAGAAGCACCTCTGTAAATGACCTCCATCCATATTTCTGCATCCTATGTTGCATGGATTTGGGGCATTTTCAGAGTTAAAGTTGTTCAAAACAATGTACAATTTAAATACTATAGTGCTAATATAGTTATGTTTAATATTTGCCCTTTTATTGATATATACATATTTACATATTTATGTGGTACCTGTGAGTGTATACTACATGTATAGAATGAGTAATCATCAAGTCAGGGTATTTAAGGTATTCATCGCCTTACTGTTTATCAATTTAATGTGTTGGTATCATTTCAAGACCTATTTTCTGGTTACTTTGAAATATGCATAATATTGTTGCTATATATATGTGTATGTGATATATGTGTATATACTATATATGTGTGCTATAGGCACACATATGTTCATTGCAGCACTATTCACAATAGCAAAGACATGGAATCAACGTAAGTGCCTATCAGTGATACACTGGATAAATAAAATGTGGTACATATACACCATGGAATACTATGCAGCCACTAAAAAAAAAAAAAAAGAAAACCACAAGATTGTGTCCTCTGTAGGGACATAGATGGAGGTGGAGCCCATTATCCTTAGCAAACTAATACAGAACAGAAAACCAAATACCACATGTTTTCACTTATAAGTGGGAGCTAAATAATGAGAACACGTGGACACATAGAGGGTAACAGCACACACTGGGACCTATCAAAGGGTGGAAGCGGGGAGGAGGGAGAGGATCAGGAAAAATAACTAATGGTTACTAGACCTAATACCTGGATGATGAAATAATCTGCACAGCAAACCCCCATGACACACATTTTCCTATGTAATAAACCTGCACATGTACCCCTGAACTTAAAATAAAATTTAAAAAATAAAAATAAATATCAAATATAAAAAAAGAAATTGAATCTGTTTCTTCTACCTAACTGTGTACGTTTGTACCTATAACCAACCTCTCTTCATTTTCTCCTTTCCCACACCCATCCTTCCCAGTCTCTGGTATTTATCATTTGATTGTCTACATCCATGAAATCAAGCTTTTTAGCTCCCATATATAAGTGAGAACACTTATTTGTCTTTCTGTGCCTGGAGTATTTCACTTAACATAATGACCTCAAATGTACACATGTTGCTATAAACGACATGATTTCATTCTTTTTATGGCCCAATACTATTCTCCTGTGTGTATATGCCACATATGTATCCATTCATCTATTGATGGGCACTTAGATTGATTCCATATCTTCACTTCTAAGAATAGGGTCATGATACACATGTGAGTTACCCTTTCTCTACATCTTTAAGCATCTGTTATTTTCTGTCTTTTTAATAATAACCATTCTAACCAAGGTGAGATGACAGCCATTGTGGGTTTGACTGGCATTTCCCTGATTAGTGATGTTAAGCATTTTTTATACAACTGTTTGCCATTTGCATGTCTACTTTTGAAAAATATGTATTCATGTCTTTTGCTCATTTCTTAATGGGATTGTTTTGTTATATTCTTTTGTTTTTACTACTGAGATGTTTGAATTTCTTGTATATTCTGAATATTAGTCCCTATTAGATGAATAATTTGCAAACATTTTTCTGATTCATCAGAATGTCTCTTCACTTTATTGTCTCTTTTGCCATGCAGAAGTATTTTAGTTTAATATAGTGTGATTATTCTATTTTTGTTGTTGTTGTTGTTTCTTTTTCCTTTTTTTGTTTTGTTTTGAGACAGAGTCTCACTCTTTCACCCAGGCTAGAGTGTAGTGGCATCATCTCAGCTCACTGCAACCTCTGCTGCCCAGGTTCAGGTGATTCTCCTGGCTCAGCCTCCTGATTAGCTGAGATTACAGGCACCTGCCACTGTGCCCAGCATTTTTTTTTTTTTTTTTTTAGTAGAGACGGGGTTTCACCATTTTGGCCAGGATGGTCTTGAACTCCTGACCTCATGACCCACCAACCTCGGTCTACCAAAGTGCTGGGATTACAGGCATGATTCTCTGTACTTCTGAGGTCTTAACATCTTTGCCTAGACCTGTGTCCTGAAGAGTTTTCCTATTTTTCAAGCAGTTTTATGGTTTCTAGTTTACATTTAAGTTTTCAATCCATCTTGAGTTGACTTTTGTATATGGTGAGAGACACAGGTCCAGTTTCTTTTTTTTACTGGTATAATTATCCAGTTTTCTCAGGACCATTTAAAAAATTTAATTTTTAGTTGTTTATATGTACATAGTAGATATATATATTTATGGAGTACATGAGATGTTTTGATACAGGCATGCAATGTGAAATAAGCACATCATGGAAAGTGGAGTATAAATCCCCTCAAGCACTTGTCTCTTGAGTTACAAGCAATCTTATTACACTTTTTAAGAAATTTAAAATGTACAATTACGTTATTATTGACTATAGTCACCCTGTTGTGCTATCAAAGAGTAGGTCTTATTCATTCTTTCTAACTATTTTTTTGTGCCCACTAACCATTCTCAATTCCTTCCCATAGCCCCCCACTACCATTACTAGACTCTGGTTACCATACTACCACTCTCTATCTCCATGGGTTCAGTTGTTTTAAATTTTAGATACTACACATAAGTGAGAACATTCAGTGTTCGTCTTTCTTTGCCTGACTTATTTCACTTAACACAATGATCTCCAGTTCCATCCACATTGTTCAAAATGACTGTGTCTCATTCTTTTTGTGGCTGAATTGTACTCCACTTTGTGTATGTATGACATTTTCTTTATCCATTCATCTGTTGACACTTAGGTTACTTCTAAATCTTAGCTATCGTAAACAGTTCCGCAACAGACATGGGAGTGCAGATATCTCTTTGATGTACTGATTACCTTTCTTTTGGGCATATACCCAGCAGTGGGATTGCTGGATCTTATGATAGCTCTATTTTTAGTTTTTTAAGAAACCTCCAAACTATTCCCAATAGAGGTTGTACTAATTTGCATTGCCACCAACAATGTATGTTATTACCTGTCTTTTGGATAGAGGCCATTTTACCTGGGGTAAGATGATATCTCATTGTAGTTTTGATTTGCATTTCTCTGAGGCTCAGTGATATTGAGCACCTTTTCATATTCCTGTTGGTCATTTGTATATCTTCTTTTGAGAAATATTTATTCAAATCTTTTTGCCCATTGTTTGACCATATAATTAGATTGTTTCCTATAAAGTTGTTTGAGCTCCTTATATATTCTGCTAATTAATCCCTTGGCAGATGGGTAGTTTGCAAATATTTTTTTTTCCCATTCTGTGAGTGGTCTCTTCACTTAGTTGATGGTGTGCTTTGCTGTGCAGAGGCTTTCTAACTTGTGATCTCATTTGTCCATTTTTGCTTTGGTTGCCTGTGCTTGTGGGGTATTACTCAAGAAATATTTGCCCAGATCGATGTTCTAGAGAATTTTCTGAATGTTTTCTTGTAGAAGTTTCATCATTTGAAGTCCTAGATTTAAGTCTTTAATCAATTTTAATTTGATTTTTGTATACGGTGAGAGATAGGGATCTAGTTTCATTCTTTGGCAAATGGATATCCACTTTTCCCAGCACCATTTAGTGAACAGACTACCTTTTCCCCAGTGTATGTTCTTGGCACTGTTGTTGAAAATGAGTTAACTATAGATGTATGGATTTTCTTTGGGGTGCTCTCTTCTGTTCCATTGGTTGTGTCTGTTTTTATGTCAGTACCATGCTGTTTTGGTTACTACAGCTATATAGTATAATTTGAATTCAGGTAACGTGATTCCTCCAGTTTTGTACTTTTTGCTCAGGATAGCTTTGGCTATTCTGGTTCTTTTGTGGTTCATATAAATTGCAGAATTTTCTTCTATTTCTTTGAAGCAAGTCATTGGTATTTTGACAGAGACTGCATTGAATCCTGTAAATTGCCTTGGGTAGTACAGACATTTTAAAAATATTGCTTCTTCCAATCCATGAACATAAAATATCTTTCCTCTTTTTTGGTGCCCTCTTCAATGTTTTTATCAGTGTTTTATAGTTTCCATTATAGCGATCTTTCACTTCTTTGGTTAATTCCTAGGTGCTTAATTTTAGATGTGGCTATTGTAAATGGGATTACTTTTTGAATTTCCTTTTCAGAGTGTTCACTTTTGGCATACAGATATTCTACTGATTTTTTATGGTGGTTTTGTATTCTGCAATGTCACTAAATTTGTTTATTGGTTCTAATAGTGTTCCTGTAGAGTCTTTAGGTTTTCCAAATATATAATCAGATTATCTGCAAACAAGGATAATTCGACTTCCTCCCCTCTAATTTGGATGCCTTTTATATCATTCTCTTGCCTGTTTGCTCTTCCTTGGATTTCTAATACTATGTTGAATAACAGTGGTGACAATGGGCATCTTTGTCATGTACTGGAACTCAGAAGAAAGGCTTTGAGTTTTGCCCCATTCAGTATACTAGCTGTGGTTCTGTCATAAATGACTTTTATTATGTTAAGGTAGTTTATTCTATCCCCAGTTCCTTGAAGAATTTTATCATGAAAGGATGCTGAATTTTATCGAATCCTTTTTCAGCATCAATTGAAATGATCCTATGATTTTTATCCTGTATTCTGTTGATATGATGTATCACAGTAATTGATTTGCATGTGTTGAATCATTCTTGCATCTCAGGGATAAATCTCAGTTTGTCATGATGAATAATTTTTCTAATGTATTGTTGAATTTGGTTTGCTAATATTATGCTGAGTATTTTTGCATCAATAGTCATCAGATATACTGGTCTGTAGATTTTGTGCGTGTGTGTGTCATTTTCTGGGTTTGGTATCAGGGTAATAAAGGTATCATAGAATAAGTATGGAAGTATTCTTTCCTTCTCAATTTTTCAGAATAGTTTCAATAGGATTGGTATTAGTTCTTCTTAGCAGAATTCAGCAGTGAAGCCATCAGGTCCTAGACTTTTCTTTACTGTGAGACTATTACAGCTGGGTGTGGTGGTTCATGCCTCTAATCCCAGCACTTTGGGAGGCCGAGGCAGGTGGATTACCCGAGGTCAGGATTTGTGACCAGACTGACCAACCTGGTGAAATCCCATCTTTATTAAAAATACAAAAATTAGCAAGGTGTGGTGGTGGGAACCTGTAATTCCAGCTACCTAGGAGGCTGAGGCAGAAGAATAACTTGAATCTGGGAGGCAGAGGTTGCAGTGAGTAGTGATTGCACCATTGCACTCCAGCCTGGGCGACTAGAGCGAAAGTCTGTCTCAAAAAAAAAAAAAAAAAAAAGAGTGAAAAGGCACCAAATAAACAGGTAGCAGATTATAATAAGTGCACAACTGGATCTTCAAAGTTCCTTTTTCTGTTGTATATATAAGGAGAACAAATACAGTATAGCTTCTATGAGAAACAAAAGTCAGAAGACAGGACTGTATTTCTAAATTCAGAGAAAGATAACTTTGAGTGAAAATTATTAATTGCATACTCATAAAGAATGTTCTAGAAAGTTACTTAGTATTTTTGTTAGGTTGCAAAAAGTTAAAGAAATTTAAAGAATAGTATTTTATGTTATATAAATAATTTTATGTTCTATATTTGATCATGCATGTGACAGAATGGTGTTTATAAATATCACTGGGGATAATTTCCATACTATCCATGTAATATAGTCTAGATGTGTGTCCCCTCTAAATCTCATGTTGAGATGTATTCCCTAATGTTGGAAGTGGGGCCTTGTGGGAGGTGATTGTATCATGGGGGCAGATTCTTCATGGTTTGGTACTGTCTTCACAATAGTGAGTTCTTATGAAATAAGGTTGTTTAAAAGTGTGTGGCACCTCCACACTTGCTTGCTCTTGTCTTTGTCATGTGACCTGTCTGCTCCAGCTTTGCCTTCTTGCCATGGATAAAAGTTCCCTGAGGCTTCCCCAGAAGCCAAGCAACTGCCAGTGCCACGCTTCCTGTACAGCTTGCAGAACTGTGCACAAATTAAACTTATTTTCTTTACAAATTACCCAGGTTCAGGTATTTATTGATAGTAATGCAAGAATAGCCTATCCCACCATGCAAAATGGAACTCCTTGCTTCTCTGTAGAATTACAATGTGTAGATTTTCCTGAGTTTCTACCTATCTCTACATCACCTATAATATTTACCACACTTGGATCATTTGCCTTGTCCCTAATGCATGGCAACTAACTTATCATAAACAATCAATATAGCATCAATATTGATAAAATAGGCCAAATGTGGTGGTTCACACTTGTAATCCCAGCACTTTAAGATGTTGAGGCAGGTTGATCACTTGAGCCCGGGAGTTCTAGGCCAGACTGGGCAATATGATGAAACCCCATCTCTATAAAAATATATATATACAAAAATGTGCCAGGCATGTTGGCACATACCTGTAGGCCCAGCTGCTTGGGAGGCTAAAGTAGGAGGATCACTTGAGCACAAGAGTTTGAGGCTTCAGTGAGTCTTAATTATATCACTGTACTCCACCCTTGGCAACAGGGTGACACTCCATCTCAAAATATTTATATCTATATAAATATAGATATCTTATATCTATATATTTGATATAGATATATAAACAGAGAGAGAGAAAATAATCTGTTGCTTCAATGAAAAAATTTCCTTTGAGTGTGCAACCATCAAGAAATTATGGTTAATAATCTTAAAATTTATATAGACTTACAAAAGACTCATAATAGCTAAGCCATCTTCAGCGAAATAACTAAACTGGAGGAATAATATATCTTGACTTCAAATTATACTACAGAGCAATTGTAACCAAAACAGCATGGTACTGGCATAAAAACAGACACAAAGACCAACGGAACAGAATAGAGAATACAATAATAAATCCATACATTTTCAGTGAACTAATTTTCAACAAAGGTGCCAAAAACATATATTGGGGAAAGGTCAGTCTCTTTCATAAATAGTGCTGGGGAAACTAGATATCCATACACAGAAAAATGATACTAGATCCCTCTCTCTCACCATATATAAAAATCAAATCAAAATAAATTAAAGACATAAATCTAAGACCTCAAACTATGAAACTGCTAAAAGAAAACTTTGTGACAACTCTCTAAGATATTGGTCTAGGCAGAGATTTTTTTTATTAATATCCCAAAATCAAAAACAACCAAAGCAAAAATGGACAAATGGGATCACACTAAGGTAAAAAGCTTCTGGACAGCAAATAAATCAATCAACAAAGTAAAGAAATCACCCATAGGATGGGAGAAAATATTTACCCATTTTACAAGGGATTAATAACCAGAAAATATAAGGAGTTCCAACAACTTTATAGGAAACAGTCTAATAATCCAGTCAAACAATGGACAAAAGATTTGAATAAACATTTCTCAGAAGACATACAAATGTCACTTAGACATGCTGAAAGATGCTCAATATTACTGAGCATCAGAGAAATGCAGATTAAAACTACAATGAGGTATCTCACCCCTGTTCATATTCAAAAACAGGTAACAACAAATGCTGGCAAGGATACGGAGAAAAGGGAACCCTCATACACCGTTGGTGGGAATGCAAATTAGTACACCCACAATGGAGAATAGTTTGGAAGTTCCTCAAAAAACTAAAAGGAAACCTACCATATGATCTGGCAATCCCATTGCTGAATATATACCCCAAAGAGAGGAAATTATTATATTGAAGAGATATCTGCACTCCTATGTTTGCTGGAGCACTGTTCACAATAGCCAAGATTTGAAAGCAACCTAAGTGTCTATTAACAGATGAGAGGACAAAAAAATAGTTGTACATATACACAATAGAGTAGTATTCAGCCATAAAAGAGAACGAGATTCTGTGATTTTCAAAAACATGGAAAGAACTGGAGTTTACTATGTTAACTAAAATAAGCCAGTCACAGAAAGACAAATCTTGCAAGTTCTAGTTCATTTGTGAGAGCTAAAAATTTAAACAAATGAACTCATGGACATAGAGAGTAGAATGATGGTTATCAGAGGTTGGGAAGGGTAATGGGGTAGAGGAAAGTGGGAATTGTTAATGAGTACATAAATATAGTTAAAACATATAAGATCTGGTAATTGATAATGCAACAGGGGGATTACAGTCAATGATGATTTGTTGTAAATTTAGAAGTAACTAAAAGAGTGTAATGGATTGTTGTATCACAAAGAAATAATAACTACTTGAAGTTATGGATACCCCATTTACCCTAACATTATTATGCATTGTATGCCTGTATCGAAATATCTTATGTACCCCACATATATATATGTGTGTGTGTGTGTGTGTGTGTATGTGTGTGTGTGTGTGTGTGTGTAATCTGCTATGTACCCATATTTTTTTTAAAAAAATAATATGATTACAAAATTTCTCAGAGTTTCAGTCTTTATGTTTCTGATGATAAGAATATCTAAAATAAGAGCTGTGTTAGGAATTGCAGGTCAAATTATATTATGCCTCTAGGGTAGAGTAAGTTAGAAAATGGGAACCGTGAAGACACAATGTGCTCCTAGACAGTGAATTGTAAAAGTGAACAATTTTGCATTATTGGTTAATGGCAAACGAAATTCTAGAACTGAACATAAATTAAAGAATCTGTAAACCTACTACTGAAGCCATGTAATAGTAATTTTATTTAAAAATTGTATTTTTCTTTTTCTATTTGTATAAATTTAAAGGGTACAAGTGCAGTTTCATTACATGGATATATTACATAGTAGTGAAGACTTGTACAAGGTCAGGGTTACAATGTTAGATTAATGCATTGTAAGCAGCAGAAATAAGTGTTAGAAGAGATTTGGATCTTCAGAAGTATCTATCAACCTTGTAGTTATTTTCTTCTTTCCGCCTAAGAGAAAATTGGAGATGGTAAACAATAGAGTTTTGATTGATGCAGTAGTTACCTTTCTTGTTTGATCTCATTTTTTTAATAAAAATCTTTTAAACAGAGACAATTTCTACCACCTGTTCAGATTAGATATGTTTTTGAAAATGAAAATAAATTGCATGATAACCACAGCATACCCCCACAACAGCAGTTAGTTGTTGAACAAATTGAAGGCAGTTCTCCAATCTGTACATTTCTTAGAAAAATGTTGACAAACTTCAGCTGTGCTCTCAATTTCATTCTCTAACTTGCATGCTCAATCTTTGTCATCTTCTCTGAAGGGGCCTTTCTCAATATGTAACCAAAAGAAGAACTAAAATGGAAAATGGAAAACATTTTCTCAAAAGAGGCACCATGAATTGGGGGCACTGAGATTGATAACAATTAATCTCAAATGATCCTTCTGCATCAAATAAAAGAGGACAATGGCAAATATAAATGCTCTTCACTGAAGAATAACACTAACTCTTCTCAGAACTATCTTTGTCTTACATTTCAGTTCATCCTATGTCAGATCAAATCTAGAGAAAGAGCAAGCCACAGTGACAGAGAAACCAACTTCCTTCTAGAACCCGGAGTTGTCAGAGCTGTTCTAATTCTTGAGGTCTGATTCTTAGTTTTATTAAATTCAGGCCTTTAAGACAGTATCTTTTTAAATCTTAGATCTAGAAACTGATAACTATAATGTCCAGAAAAGTGAAACACAATTTTTTTGGCTAAGTTTATGAATCTTTGAAAAGGATGCACAACTCAGTAATTTATTTACTTAGCATTGACTCCTAATGTATTATCCTATTGTGCTTTGCAAATAATCAGCTTGGTTCATCCAAGAGAGTATGCATGGTTGCAGAAACAGAATAGGGTCAAAGGTCTTGCATCCAGAAATTGGTCTCATGAGAATGTGACAGATCTGAATATACTTTCCCCAAATTGAACAGGATACACCAGAAACTATAGTTTTGTGTTGAATTTTGCTCACATTTTAATGTAGGTAACATTTAAGAAATGCTTTCATTTGGCTCTTGTAGTGCATTAAAAAATCACATTAAAGGGCAGAGCAAGATGGTAGAATAGAAGCCTACACCATTTGTCTCCCAGCAGAAACATGAAATTTTAACAACGATCTGCACACAGAAAAGCACCATCACAAGAACCAAAAATCAGATAAGCAATCAGAGTACATGGTTTTAACTTTATATCACTGAAAGAGGCATTGAGGCATTGAAGAGGGTAGGGGACAGTCTTGTACCACCAATGACACCACTCCCCTGTCCCCTAGAAGTGACTGTATGGTACAGAGAGAGTCTATGCACTCGAGGGAGGGAGAGTACAGTGACTAGTAGACTTTACATTGAAATCAGTGCTGTTCTGTCATAGCAGAGAACAAAGCCTTGCTGACCCCAGCCAGTGTCGATGCACTGAGGGAGCATTTGGACCAGATCCAGCCAGAGGGTAATCATCCACCCCTGTGGTTGGAACTTGAGCTTCTGCAGGCATCAGTACCATAGGCCAAATCGCTCTGGGGTCCTAGGTAAACTTGACAGGCAGTCTAGAATGTAAGGATTGCAATTCCTAGGCAACTTCTTGTGCTAGGCTGGGCTTAGAGCCAGTGGACTAGGTAGCATGTGACCTAGAAAGTCACCAGCCAGAGAGGCTAAAGAAGTGCTTGTGCTATTCCTCCCCCAACCCCAGGCAGTGCAGCCTGAAACAACAACAACAACAAAAAATGTGACAACTTCCTTCTGCTCTAGGAGAGGATAGCAAAGAATAAAAACCACTTTGTATTGCACCTTGAATAACAGCCCAGCCACAATAGGAGAGGGAACTAGGCAATGTCACGAGGCCCCCATTCCAGGCCAAGGTCATGGACATTTCAAGACACACCCTGGAACAAAAGAGAAACCAGTGTCTTGATGGGAAAGACCAAGTCCCAGCAGGATTCATCACCTACTGACTAAGGAGCCCTTGGACCCCTAGTAACCATCAGTGATACCTAGGTATTATGACATGGGTCTTGGGCTCTGAGATGTGCTGGCTTTAGGGGTGACCTAGCATATTCCCAGCTGTGGTGATTATGGTGAAAGACTCCTTCTGTTTGAAAGAAACAAAAGAAAAAGTAAAGGGGACTTTGTCTTGGGCCTTAGGTACCAGCCTGAACACAGTGTATAGGGCAACAAGAAAACAAGAAGGCTCTTGGGGTCCTTAAGTCCAGGCCTAGGCTCTTGGATAGTATTTCTGGACTTTCAATGGGCCAGAAGAGGGCCAACTGCCCTGAATGGGGAGCCCTTGGCTCTAAATGAACAACAGTGGTGACATGTCAAAACCCTCTGTAGGACAGTAGTGGATGTGGCCACGAAGAGAGGCTCCTCTGCCTACAGAAAGAGGAGGCAAAAGCAGACAGGACTTTGTATTCTGATTTGAGTGCCAGCTTAGCTGCAGTAGAATAGAATATGAAGTACATTTCTAAGATTTTTGACTCTAATCTCTGGCTCCCAGATAGCATCTCTGGACCTGCCTTGATCCTGGGGGAACTCACTACTCTAAAGGGTATGACATAAACCTGGCTTGCCTTGCTACCTGCTAATTGTAGGGGCCTAGGTGGTAGCCAGGTAGTAAACACAGGTGGTAGCAGGTAGTGGTTACAGTCTTTTATCCAAAGATACTAGGCCTTAGCTGAGACTTAGTGCTATGCTATAGGTCTTGGGTAAGATTCAGTTTTGTGCTGGCTTCATGTCTGACCCAACACAGCCCCAGTTGTGTTGGCCACAGGTGTGCTTATGTCACCCCATCCCCAGCTCTAGGCAGCTTAGGAGAGAGAGGAGGGATGGAGAGAGGGAGGGATGGAGAGAGGGAAGATGGAGGGAGGGAGGGACGGGGTGGGGGGAGAGAGAGAGAGAGAGAAAGAGAAAGAGAAAGAGAGAGAGAGTCTGTTTGGGAGAATGTAAGGGGAAATGAACAAGAGTCTGTCCTGGTAATCAATGCAATTCTTCCAGATCTCATCTAAGACCACCAAGGTAGTATATCTATGAGTATGCAAAAAAACATAGCACTATTGGACTTAGGGGCGAGTCCCTTTGAATACCTGGAAAGCTTTCTCAAAAAGGATGAACACACCAGCCCAGAATCTGAACACTACAATAAATTCCTAACTCTACAATGCTCAGACACCAATGAATATCTACAAACGTCAAGATCATTCAGTAAAACATCACTTCATCCAATGAACTAATAAGGCACAAGAGCCTAATTGGTATAACAGGGACATGTAAGTTTTTAGGCAGAGAATTCAAAATAGCTGTTTTGAAGAAACTCAAATAAATTCAAGGTAACACAGAGAAGGAATTCAGAATTCTATAAGGTAAATTTAACAAAAAGATTGAAATCACTTTTAAAAAAGCAGAGATTCCAGAGGCAAAAAATGCAATTAACATACTGACGAATTCATTAGATCCTCTTAATAGCAGGATTGATCAAGCAGAATAAAAAATCAGTGAGCTTGAAGACAGGTTATTTGAAAACACAGAGTCAAAGAAGACAAAAAGAGAAAAAAAAATTAAACACACCTAAAAATCTAGAAAATAGCCTAAAAAGGGCAAATCTGAGTGTTATTGGCCTTAAAGGGGGGTAGAGTAAGGGATAAGTGTAGAAAGATTATTCAAATGAATAATATCAGAGGACTTCCAAAACCTAGAGAAAGATATTAACATTCAAGTATGAGAAGGTAATATACCACCAAGAAGATTTAACCCAAAAGAAATTACCTCAAGGTCTTCAATAATCTAATTCCAAAGGTTAAGGACAAAGAAAGTATTCTAAAAGCAGCAAGAAAAAAGAAAAGAATAGCATAAAATAGAGCTTCAATACGTCTGGTATCAGATTTTTCCATGGTTATCTTACATAACAGGAGAGAGTGGCATGATATATTTGAATTGCTAGAGGAAAAAAAAAGCACATACATCATGAATAGTACATCAGGCAAAAATATCCTTCAAGCCTGAAGAAGAAATAAAGACATTCAGAAACAAACAAAAGCTGAAGGATTTCCTCACCAGACCTCTCCTACAAAAAAATGCTAAAGGGGGTTCTTCAATGTGAAAGAATAAGATGCTAATGAGCAAGAAGAAATCACCTGAAGGAACAAAACCCAATAGTAATAGTAAGCATACAGTAAAACACAAAACATTATAAATTGTGATTGTGGTGTGTAAACTACTTTTACATTAAGTAGAAAATTTAAATGATGAACCAATCAAAAATAATAGCCACAACAACTTTTTAAGACATAGACAGTACAATCTGAACTAATGAAGAAAAAAGTTAAAAAGTGAGGGAGATGAACTTTAAATGTAGAACTTTTATTAGTTTTCTATTACATGTTTGTTTATGCAATCAGTGTTAAGTTGTCATCGGTTTAGAATAATGTGTTACAAGATAGTATTTGCAAACCTTATTATAACCTCAAATCAAAAACATACAAGGGATACATAAAAATACAAAGCCAGAAACCAAATAGTACCACCAGAGAAAAATTACCACCACTAAAAGAAAGACATAAAGGAAGGAAAAAAGGAAAAGAACACAAAATAACTAGAAAAAAAAATAATAAAATGGCAGGAGTAAATCTTTATTTCTATATAATAACACTGAATGTAAATGGACTAAATTCTCCAATAAAAAGTCATGCAGTGGCTAAATGGATGAAAAAGCAAGATACAATGATGTGTTGTCTACAAGAAACACACTTCACTTATAAAGAGACACACGGACTGAAAATAAAGGGATAGAAAAAGATATCCATGCCAAGGGAAATGAAAAAGAGAGCATGAATGAATATAATTATATCAGAAAAAAATAGATTTCAGGACAAAAACTATAAGAAGAGACAAAATAGGTCATCATATAGTGATAAAGGTGTCAATCAAGCATTAGGATATAATGATGATAAATATATATGTATCCCACACTGGAGCACCCAGACATATAAAGCAAATATTATTAGAGCTAAAAAGTGGAATAGACTTCAATACAACAATAACTAGAGACAACACCCCACTTTCAGCGTTGCATAGAGCTCCCAGACAGAAAATAAAGAAACACTGGACTTAGAATGAAGGGACTTAATAGATATTTACAGAACATTTCATTCAACAGCTGCAGAATCCACATTCTTCCTAGTATATGGATCCTTCTTAAGGATAGAGTGTATGTCAGGTCACAAAACAAGTCTTACTGCATTCAAAAAAACTGAAGTAATACCAAGCATCTTCTCTCACAACAATGGAATAAAACTAGAAGTCAATAACAAGAGGAATTTGAGAAACTATACAAACCTATGGAAATTAAATAATGTGTTCCTGAATGACCAGTTGGTCAATGAAGAAATTAAGAAGACATTGAAAAAATTCATGATAAAAAGGATAAAGAAAACACAGCATACTAAAGCCTATGTAATGCAGCAAGTGCCTACACCAAAAAAAGAAAAAAAAATAATAAAATAAATTACCTAATGATGCATCCTAAAGAATTTGGAAAGCAAAAGCAAACCAAGCCCAAAATTTTTGGCAACTATCATTCTCAGCAAACTAACACAGGAACAGAAAACCAAACACCACACGTTCTCACTCATAAGTGCGAGTTGAACAATGAGAACACATGGACACAGAGAGGGGAACATCCCACACTGGGGCCTGTCAGGGGCTGGGGGGCGCTAAGGGAAGGATAGCATTAGGAAAAATAGTTAATGTGGATGATGGGTTGATGGGTGCAGCAAACCACCATGACACATGCATACCTATGTAACAAACCTGCACGTTCTGCACATGTATCCCACAATGTAAAGTATAATAAAAAAGAAAGAAAATAATGAAGAGAGAAGGAATGAATGAATTTCAACTTAAGAAAACAAAACAAAATATCAATAAAACAAGAAGCTGTTTTTTTTTTTTTTTTTTTTTTTTGTAAAGTAAAATAAAATTGACAAACCTTTAGCCAGACTAACAAAGAAAAAAGAGAAAAGACCCAAATAAATAAAAATCAGAGATGGAAAAGGAGACATGACAACTGATACTGCATATATCCAAAAAATCATTAGTGGCTACTATGAGAAATACAGGTCAATAAATTGAAAAATCTAAAGGAAATGGATAAATTCCTAGACATATACAACCTACCAAGAACCGTGAAGAAATCTCAAACTCCAATAGGCCTACAACAAGAAATGAGATAAAAACTATAATAAATCTCTCCCAGTAAACAAAACACTACGTTGTGATGACTTCACTGCTGAAATCTACCAAACATTTAAGGAAGAACTGATAGCAATCTTACTTAAACTATTCCAAACAACAGAGGTGGAGGGATTACTTCCAAATTCCTTCTATGAGGCCAGTTACCCTGATACCAAAACCAGACAGAGACACATTTAAAAAAGGAAACTATAGGCCAATATCTCCAAGGAATATTGATGCAAAACTTCTCAACAAAATATTAGCAAACACAATTCAACAATGCATTAAAAAGATTATTTGTTATGACCAAGTTGGATTTATCCAAGAGCTGCAAGGATGGTTGAACATATGCAAATCAATTGATATGGTACATCATATCAACAGAATGCAGGACAAAAACCATATGATCATTTCAACTGATGCTGAAAACCATTTGATAAAATTCAACATCCCTTTGTGATGAAAACCTGCAAAATATTGGGTGTATAAGAACTATAACTCAATATAATAAAAGCTATATATGATAGACTCACAGCTAGTATCATATTGAATGGGGAAAAACTGAAAGCCGTTCCTCTAAGATCTGTAACATAACAAAGATGACCACTTTCACCAATGATATTTGACATAGTACTGGAAATCCTACCTAGAGCAATCAGACAAGAAAAAGATAAAAAAGGCATCTAAACTGGAAAGAAAGAAGTAAAATTATCCTTGTTTGCAGATGATATGATCTTACGCTCAGAAAAATCTAAAGTCTCCACAAACACACACACAAAAAACTATTAGAACTGATGAAAGAATTCAGTAAACTTGCAGGATACAAAATCAACATACAAAAATCAGTTGCATTTTTACATGCCAAAAGTGAACAACCTGGAAAAAATAGTAATCCCATTTATAATAGCCACAAACTAAATTAAATACCTAGGAATTAACCAAAGAAGTGAAAAATCTCTATAATGAAAACTATAAAACATTGATGAAAGAAATTAAACAGGACACCAAAAAATGGAAAGGTATTTTATGTTCATGGATTAGAATGAATATTGTTAAAATGTCCATACTACCCAAAGCAACATACAGATTCAATGCAATCTCTATCAAAATACTAGTGACTAGCTTCACAGAAATAGAAAAACTAATGCTAAAATTTATATGAACTACAAAAGACCAAGAATAGCCAAAAGAACAAAAAATAACAAAAAGAACAAAACTGGAGGAATTACATTACTAGACTTTAAAGTATACTACACAGCTATACTACAGAAAACAGCATGGTACTGGCATTAAAACAGACACACAGAGACAATGGAACATAATAGAGAACACAGAAATAAATCCATACATCTCCAGTGAACTCATTTTTGACAAAGTTGCCAAAAACATACATTGGAGAAAAGACAGTCTCTTCAATAAATTGTGCTGGAAAAAAATTGTATATCCTATGCAGAAGAATAAAACTAGACCTCTATCTCTCACCATATATAAAAATAAAATCAAAATGGATTAGTGACTTAAATCTAATACCTCAGACTATAAAACTACTACAAGAAAACATCGGGAAAATGCTCCAGACCTTTGACTTGGAAAAAAATTTCTTGATTGATGCCCCAAAAGCACAGGCAACCAAAGCAAAATTGGAAAAATGGGATCGTATGAAATTAAAAAGCATCTAAGCCTTCTACACAGCAAAGAAAACAATCGATAAAGTCAGGACACTACCCACAGAATGGGAAAAAAATATTTGTAAACTATTCCTCTGACAGGGATTAATACTCAGAATATCAAACAACTTTATAGGATAAATTTTAATAATTTAAATGATAAATGGGTACAAGATTTGAAAAGATATTTCTCCAAAGTAGAAATACAAATGGCAAACAGGCCTATGAAAAGGTTTTCAACATTACTGAGCATCAGAGAATTACTAATCAAAACTACAATGAGATATCATCTCACGCTAGTTAAAATGACTTATATCCAAAAGACAGGCAATAACTAATGCTGGCGAGAATGTGGAGAAAAGAGAATCCTTGTACACTGTTTGTGATAATGTAAATTAGTACAACCACTACGAAGAAAGTTTGGAGTTTCCTCAACAAACTAAAAACACAGCCACCACTGCTGGGTATATGCTCAAAATTAAGAAAATTGGTATTTCAAAGAGATATCTGCACTCCCATGCTTGTTGCAGCACTGTTCACAATAGCCAAGATAATGGAAACAACCTAAGTGTTCATCAATAAATGTATGGATAAAGCAAATGTGGTACTTATATGCAATGGAGTACTATTCAGTCACAAGAAAGAATGAGATCTTGTCAGTTGCAACAACATGGATGGAACTGGAGGACACTATAAGTGAAATAAGCCAGGCACAGAAAGACAAAAGTGCATATTCTCATTTATTTGTGAAATCTGAAAATCAAAACAATTAAGCTCATGGTGATAGAGAGCAGACTGATGGTTACCAGAGACTAGGTAGGGTAGCAGGGGTTGTGGGTGGAGGTGGGGGGTAATATTTGAGCACAAATATAATAATTAGCATAAAATAAGACAGTATTTGATAGCACAACAGGGTGACTATAGTCAATAATAATTGTACATTTTAAAATAAATAAAAGAGTGTAACTGGATTTCTGTAACAAATAATAAATGCTTGAGGGATGGTACCCCATTTACCCTGATGTGACTATTACGCATTACATGCCTGTATCAAAATATCTCATGTACCTCATAAATATATACAGCTGCTATGTACCCACAAAAATAAAAAAAAATTAAATTTAAAATAAAAAAAATCACAAGCAAGAAATGGCAAAGCATAAGGCCTTTAAGTGAGAAGATCACTAACACTCAATTGATATTGCACTTAAGTTCAAGATTGTCCAGTGTTCAGATCAGTATCAGGAGTGTTTCCTGTAAGTGGGAGAAAATCACAATTATGATCCTTCTCATAGGAAAAGCACTGCTTAGATGTTGAGGAGTGCTCAGGGCAATTCCCAATTTTATTTTATTCACAAAACATACCTTCATCAGTAAAAGTAAGCAATGAGCTGGTAGAAAACTATTATTTCTGTAAAATTCACTAAGGCTAAAATGAAAGAATACTGTTTTATGATAAGAGTTCAAATAGGTGAGGGAGGGACATTATATTAAGGTATCCAATTGACTATATATGAAAAAATATCTTTATACAGATAGTTGTCTAGTATTAAAGATTCTATCTCTAATATAATTTCTTTACTTCTATTATTACAAACAGGAATGAAAACATATTTAGATAAGTTAAGAAGACTTACGAAATTAAAAGTAGACTAGAAGAAAGACTGATAATGAGAGCTACATCTGGAAATTATTCTGTCATGAGAAGTTAATAGCATACATTTTATACTAAGGCTGAATAATATGTCACACAGACTAGAGTAATACAAAGGACAACAAGAAGGCCCCTTTCATCCAACTAAAATCAATTCTCTACTGGATTCCTCCAGTGCATAACATTTCAATGTGGTGTAGCCTTTTCCTCTCTGATGTCTTCCTCATAGTTTATATTGCAAATATCTAACCAAACTCTCATAGGATTTTTGTTACGACAACCATCAAATTGTTTTATGCCCACCTAAGACCATGGATATGTTGGCAAAGGAAAATGATGGAGGCTAGGGAGGGACTAGTAACTTAATTACACAATATGTTTACAACAGCAGTCAGCAGAATGTGGTTGGGGAATGTCAAGGTTGTGTTTCCAGGGAAGCTGACTTGCTGCTGAGATTTCCATTTAAGTTTATCAGAGTGTGCTTTCAGAAGCCACATCCACGGAAGAGAGAAGAAAGATTCTGGAATGTGCAGATGATGAAGCAATGAAGTCCCAGCAAGGTCTCTTTGAAGAGACCTAACTCTGAAGTGACCTCTGATGCTACAATGACCCCTCAGAGTTGTCAGGATTCAAGTTTGAGGCCTGGGTCTTTAGGCTCCTGTATCAAAAAGTCATTGTATGCAGGCTGTCTCTGAAAAGGGTCTTGATTTTGGTCTAGATGTCTCACTTCAACTAAGTCAAGCTCTCTGAAAAAACTGAGAACTGTCAGTCAAGAGCAGCAGCTGGGATATACAATCTCAGTCCCAGTGTGGGTCTTGGGTGGCACAGACAGCATCCACAACAAAGATGAACTATGTTTTTCAAATTTAGCCAACATATTCATTATTATTCTCTGATAAAAAATTTCACATTCACTCTTTTACAGTCTCTTTTCAACACAAACTACAGGTTTATAGGACTTTTCTACCATTTTCCTATTTCTTTTCTCCTTAATGAGTCCATCTTACAGCATTTTGAATGTGTCTATTCAATGTCACATTGTATGCCAAATATTAAAGTAAACCAGGTAAAATTATATAGAGACAATGAAATTTTTTCCATTCTGTTTTTTAAAGAGAAATTATGACTGGTATGCATTTTCCATTTTTATGGTTTCTAGGTTGTACTTTCTTTGTTCTAAATATTACCATACGCGTGAGTCACTGCACCCTTTGTGTGTATATCTTAACTGCTATTCTCACTTATATGACCTACATGCAGAAATGCATGCCATCATTCTTCTTCAATATATTAGTTGAATTGTAAATATTAAAAGTAGCTATGTTTTTATGACAGAACTAGGAAAGCTTACTTCATTATGATAAAATAAATGCTGCCAAATCAGTAGCCAACAATAAAGAGGACTGCTGAGCTTTCTTTCCACATACTCACGTCTTAGACTGTCTGAGAAAATACAATATTCAGAATGTAACACAACTATTCACCTTCTATGGTATATTCGTTGATATCCTAATAAAAAGAGAAGGTTTTAGAATTGGGAGTCTTAAACCAGTAAATCCAAAAAATAGAAACATCAATTGAATTCTCATTTTATGTATGGTATTTGAGAATTTTAGAGATGTATGAGTAATTAAACAGTGAATTCAAAAATTTCTCACAGATTAGTCGATTATTACTCTCTCTGATAAAATTGTTATGAAAATTGAAACAATGTATTTCAAAAATGAATTTTGCCTGGCAGAATACTTGATAAGTATTCCCTAAACACTCTTTCCACCTTCCCCCAACACTACCAGTTCTATCAGAGTAACTGAACCTCATGATTCTGGGGTCAGTCTTACATGAAATAACCAGTCTCAATACTAAACTGTTTCATCATTAACATTCCATTATATTGCAACTTAGGTCCTTGAATATCCCATAAAACATGCACATAAGTTGAATATTAATATAAAGTATTTATTGGTATACTTGTTTATTGATTGTCAATCTTGTACAAAGAGCTGCAAGCTACACGGAGAACTATGCAGGGTGCTTATCACTGTATCCTCAGGGTCAAGAACAGAGCCTCACACATAAAAGGCAATTAACGAGTAGCCACATAATTTAAATATGAGTCAACTCCTTAATTCATGGTCTATCAAATCCACATTTATAGAAATTTTGAAAATAAACTGTTACTCTTGTTCCAAAAGAAATTGATAATAACATTAATGCAGTCTCTTTGCTTTATTTAATTTATATTTGATGTATGCCTTCATGTAACAACTACTTATTTCAACTACTTATTTCACAATTAATATTTGCTAGGCTGTACGTATACAATGGGGAGCAAAACAGATCCCGTCCCAGCTCTCAATATATTATATCCCACGAGGAAAGTCAATACTGATCAAGTACTTACACAAATATCCACATTCAGAGTACTATGAGCACCATAGAAACACAACAACAAAAATTGTAGGGATCTAGGAAAGTGTATAAATACCAAATGAGATTAAGGAAACTAAGAAAGCCTTTTCTCAAAAATCAGCATTGGAGTTGAGATCCAAACAGCGTGTGTGAATTAATAAGGTGTGAGCATGGGTATTCTCATGCACTCATGCAGTGTACTATACAAACATCCTGGGGCAAAACCAGTGTTAACACCTGTGCTGATGGAGCAAGTCAGAAGGATCCAGTGATGCACAGTCACCTATTCTCTCTGAACCTTGAAGAGCAAAATGGTATGCAGAGTGTTGTGGGGCCGGGTTTTATCAAGGATCTTGCTCCTTCACTGTGCTTCCATGATACGGGGTTAACAAGAGTCAAGTACAAGTGCTCAGGTTAACTACAGGTATTAACAAGAGTTAAACCCATATCTGTGCTTCCATGATATGGGGTTAACTGCAGGTGCTCACCACCATGCCTGAATAATTATAACTGCAGGAGAAGTAGACTGCTAGAACACCAAGCAGTCTAAGCTTAAGTAGAGCTATACAGGGGAATGCTGAAAATGCTATTTGCCCAACATCTTGGAGCACAGCCCTGTGGAAAACTGAATTCAGGTACAATCACTCAAAAGAGAGAGTATCTTCTTTCTAAGGTAGCTTTTTGCCAGGAAACTCCAATATATCTCTAGGGTCAATCCTGCTTTTCTCCAGGTAGAAGTAGGGAAGTAGCAAAGACTGTACAGTAACAAAAAGAAGAGGATACCTACAGACATGAAAGAAGGCTGCTGAAGCTGGAGTAAAGATCATGGGAGATTTATACTTCATAATATTTTATGCTTAGGGTTATATTCATTTTTAATCACAGTGTATTCATATGTTAGTGATTTTGTTATAAATATTCTCCATGTGGCCGGACACAGTGACTCACACCTGCAATCCCAGCACTTTGGGAGGCCGAGGTTGGCAGATCACCTGAGGTCAAGAGTTCCAGACCAGCTTTACTAACATGGTGAAACCCAGTCTCTGCTAAATATGCAAAAATTAGCCAGGTGTGGTGGTGGGCACCTGTAATTCCAGCTCTTGAGGAGTCTGAGGCAGGAGAATCACTCGAACCTGGAAAGCAGAGCCTGCAGTGAACTGAAATCATGCCACTGCATTCCACCCTCCACCACGTGACAGGAGAAATAAGTGGGCTTTGGCAGTAGAAAGACCTAAAATTCTGTTTGGGGAAAGGATGGGTAGGAAAATTCTTACAAACTCTTTGGAGAAACCTAAAATCACCAGATTATATATAAAATAAAACTTCCTAAAATCATCATCTAACAAACAGGATAGTGAAAAGACATTTGAGAAGAAAAAGAATCCAGAGAGGTGAATGAATAAGGTGTTTTGCATCACTTTTGCACAGTGGGAATTAGCTGATGCAGCAGAGGTGGTCTAGAAATCCCGCATCACTTTGAACAGCGTCTCAGACACTGCAAATGGAGTTCATGTCCTACCAAGAGTGAGGACTAGATTGTCAAATCGCAGACAAGTACACATTTGAGATTTTACACGGTGTCAAGGTAAACAAATAATTTTAAGAATATGGGAAGACATACGTCTCAGAACGAGCAGGAAGTACTTGAGATCCTCAACACAGAATACCAGGTCTTTTCTTAATATACTCTCTGGGCCAGATTAATTAATATCTGAGGTGTCCAAGTTATGTATGTGATCACATCATTCACACAAAAGGAAACTGTCTTAAGCAAAGCATATCACTATTTTGAATTCTGATAGTAAAAGTTACATTTGTTATATGATCCATAAATATACAAACTCCAAGTTTCTTAGCCATGAATATTATGGACAAGTTACACACTGCTAAAAGCTGACTAAACATAATGACTGTATCACAGAAATATCATTAGTTTATTTGCTAGGAGGTCTTTCATTGGAAGATTTTCAAGATTTGTCTGGTTCACTTTCCTTCTTTAATTCTTGGGGGCAATCTCCTGGTAAAGGCAGAGACTAGATTCCAAGTCAACTGCTAACCATTTTCTTCCTATTTTCTTATATTTCTTATAGCTTAGGTGACATAAATAGGAAGATGTTTGTTACTCCAGCATAATAAAATAAATTACGTTATGATTTGATTGTATTTAAGTATTAGTTCCTTCTGGATATTATGTTTTATATAAGGTAAGAGATGTGGATCTAAATGTGCCATACAATTATCCCAGTATTATTCATTGCATACTAATTTGCAGTTAAAATTCATTAATATTTTACCTTATGAAAATATATAACATGTACTATATATGTATAATATTACATTATTATTTTGCTTCAATAAAAACTTGCATTTCTGAGTTCATTAAATTCTTAATTTGCTTTAGCAAATAATAAAATGTTTTTATTTTGATGATCTGTTGTGTATTCTATGGTTTCTAATAATTGTCTTTATGGGAAGAGTACAGAATCCTTCCATCCAGAATTTAATTGGAAGTGGGAAGGAAGGTGTGGGGAATCATAAGCAACACAAAGAATCTTTCCATTTGTTTTTCTTTTTAATACAGAACTTTTACAAACAAACAGAATATAAGGAATAGTAAAATGAAAAGTTATATATACATTACCTTGACTTGAAAATTGTGTGTTTATTTGTTTGTTTTGAAATAGAATCTCGATCTGTCGCCTAGGCTGGAGTGCAACGGCGAGATCTCAGCTCATTGCAACCTCCGCCTCCCAGGTTTAAGCGATTCTCCTGCCTCAGCCTCCCGAGTAGCTGGGATTACAGGTGCACACCACCACACCTAGCTAATTTTTGTAATTTTAGTAGAGACAGGGTTTCACCATGTTGCCTAGGCTGGTCTCAAACTCCTGACCTCAGGGTGATCCACACACCTCAGCCTCCCAAAGTGCTGAGATTACAGGCATGAGCTACCCTGCCCAACTGAGAATTGTTAACAAAAGGATTTGCTTCAAAGAGCCTTTATGTTAAAAGTAATTTAAAGTAAATTACATGCATCATTACATCTCAATAATAAATACTTCACTATAAATCTCTAAAGAATAAAAACTCTTTTTATAACCATTATCTATCATACTCACAAAAGGGTCAATAATTCCCTAATTGTTTTTAATACCCAATCTATATTTATATTTCTCCATTTTCTCAGTATCATTTACAGCTGGTTGAATGGATAAGCATCCTCTCGAAAGCAAGCATATACCTTGCTTTTGGCTGCCACAGCTCTTAAGCCTCTTTAAACCTAGAAGAGTCTTCCCTTTGACATGGCAATGCTTTGTTGAAAAGGGATGCCATTTGTTCTGTGGATTTTTCCTACCCTCTGCACTGAACTGTTTTCTCAAGGTGGCATTTGACTTTTCAATCATCTTTTGTTACCTGCAAAAATGGACTTTACAAAAAGGCTCAATTAGATTCGTGCTAAAATAATTTTGTCAGGATTACTTCAGACATGATGCTGTATACTTAGATTGCATCACATCGGGAGATTTGCCATGCTTTGTTGTACCACTATTAGTGATGCCGAGATTTATCTGTGACTTAAAGTAGCGACAGTCATAACTCCCAACACAAACAGGAAGTAAGCTGATGATGAGACTGTACTTAGACACTAAGAGTTTGACATCAACATTTGACCTAATGGTTTTAACATGCATTAAAGATCCTTCCCAAATCAATATTTTAGATGTTGAAAAATAGAAAATTTGAAAATGTTTTTCTCTCATTCTATTTACATTTATTCACTGCTATTCTTCAGTAAAGAAGAGCTTTTTCTAATCAACTGCATGATTTGTAACTTTGAAAATAATTCCTACAGGAAAGGCAGTATTAGTGTGTAATTCTTTCCCTTTACCAACTTTCAGAGAGGAAGACTCATTTCTAATGATGGCAAGAAGATATTTCTTGTCATTGTTGGTTTGCTTTTATTTTCTCTTTTTGAATATTATTATAAACTCATGGATTTGTAAATATTTATTGTGTTTCAAGGAACTCCAGGATTTATCTCTTTGATGCTCAAGTAATTCTACAATTGGCCAATAAAGAGGGGTTCAAGCTGGCTTCTGTATTTTTAGCACCGTCACATTTATGTTTGCTGGCTTTTTGCTTTTCTCACAGTGAGGTATTCCATGCCTTTCTCATATACTCCCTATCTAGAACTAGAGTGTGCCAAATCTCCAAGAAATTCAGGTTCCTCTTAACAAAGAATGGGATTTAATGGTACTTAGAGATTATAGTGTCCATTGTCAATGGGTATTATTGCTTCAAGATGCTTTTGGCAGTCAGACTGAAAAATATAATATAACTTACTTTCAGTTCAAATTTAACATTACCTGGTTTGAATTATTTTAATGTGGATCTATTTTATTTCACCTAGAAATTTAATTTCCAAAAACATCAATATAATTATTTGCTTTTCATACCACGTAATTAAAATAGTTTCAAAATGACCATAAAATATTACCATTAACAGCAAGATTATGGAAAGAAACATAGGATATTTTCACATTTCTTTTTGTCCTTGGGCACCATGTTGACTTATATTATCTTCTGTTCATTGAAAAAAATTAGATCTCGACATGTATTTTCAAGCCTATATCATTCACAAGTGTGCTTATACAAAAGAGAAATTATACATAAAATAATTTAGTTAAGATACTTTTAAATCCTTCTATATTCCTGGTCTTGTTATTCTGAATCATTTTTAAACTTAGTCATCAAAGGCTGTGTTGTTCCTGTTCTGTTCTATGTTGCCCTTTCTGCCATGTGGGGAAAGCAACGTTTCTTTCTTTTCTTTTCTCTTCCTTTCCTTTCCTTTCTCCTTTCCTTTCTCCTTTTCTTTTCTTTTCTTTTCTTTTGAAACAGAGTCTCACTCCATCGCCAGGCTGAAGTGCAGTGGTGCAATGTCAGCTTACTGCAACCTTCGCCTCCCAGGTTCAAGCAATTCTCCTGCCTCAGCCTCCTGAGTAGCTGGAATTACAGGCGTATACCACCACGACTGGCTAATTTTTGTATTTTTAGTAGAGATGGACCACAGTGTTTCACCATCTAGGCCAGGCTGGTCTCAAACTCCTGACTTCACATGATCCACCCGCCTCAGCATCCCCAAAGTACTGGGATTACAGGCATGAGCCACCGTGCCAGGCTGCAACTTTTCTTTAAATGATGTGAGTATCTCTGGGTTTTTCTTCCGAGCTGTTGGCACCTGTTCAAGTGCATTATTGATTATTCTTAAAATTTCTACATCAGGAAGCTTTTGACGAATTGATGCACACAGTTTTAAAGATAGTTCTCACTTACGTGTGAATAAATTAGTCAGTCACTGCAGCCAATCATTGCCTTAAATGTCTTCAACTGTACTGATAAATTTGGCAAATGTTTTGGTTTCAGTAGCATTGGATGGTATGCAACACCAACATGTACAATACCAACTGTGCAAGCAACTTCACTTAGGTGAAGAAAAACAAACCTATTAATAGGTTGACATATATAGGCAGTGATAATTAGAACATGATCAACCCATTACTCAAGGAAAAGATGACATCATATGCAACATACAATCTGATTTTAGAGCTATGAAAAAACATGCTTGATCAGAAATAATAAAATAAGATTTTGCCAAATCCCCTCCATTTGGGATAAATAAAAGGATCTCTTTTATTTTAAGTTTGTTGTCAAATTTTCTGATCTTTATCAACTTGAGAGGTGAGAAAATATATTCAGTATTATTTTAATTTGATTTTCTATTATCCAGGGTAAATCTGAACATTGTTTTCACAGTTTTAAATGTTATTAGTATTTCTTTGTGATTTTTTTTTTCATGTCATTTTTCATCTTTGTATCTGGAGTTTGGGCTTTTAAAACACTGATTTCAAAGAGGCTGTAATGAGTCTGTGAAATTAGCCTTTGCGTATGATGTAAGTAGAAATTATTTTCCTGTATTTTTGTTTTTTAACTTTGCTTATCATATTTCTTCTTTTCTATAAAAACCAGTTAATTTTATAATCAAAATAGTTTACTGTATTTCTTCTGGAATTTGAATCATAATTAAATGTTTTTCCACTCAAGTTTATAAAAAATTAAACAAATGTTTTTTTTCTAAAAATTGTATGGTTTAAGTTTATATTTAATCTGTGACCCATGTAGAAATGATCCTATTATGGATGCAATGTAAGGTGACATTTTACAAATATTTATTCAGTTGCTTCAACATCATTTATTTAAAAGTCCACTGTGCTCCCATTGATTTGAAATGCCACTTCTATTGCATACAATTTTTTCTCACATATTGAGTTCTCTATATGGATTTTATATTCCATTCCATTCATCTGTCCCTATACCTGTGCTATATACAGTGATTGTATTATTGAGGCTTCACCTTTTGTTTCAATATCTAGTAGTTTTTTCAGAGGTGTTACCCAGTTATTCCAGCACTGCTGGAGCCTACTGTTTTTCTCAGGACCTACTTACCACATTCTTCATGTAAGTTTAACATGTTCCCTATTGTTGTATTTCTTTTTTTTATATATATATAGAAAATCAGGTCTTCTTTTCCACTATGTCTTCTAATTGATAGTGTTTGTATACATAAAGACAGAATATAAAGAGATAGTTAATAGATTTCTTTAAGTTAATTTTATATCTTGCTCCCTTACTAATTTTACTATTTTTTTATGATTATAGTATATTTTCAATGGATTCTTTCAGTTTTACAGTTGTATACTTTTACCTCTTCCTTTATAGTATTTATGCATCTATTTGCTTTCTTTTTTCTAATTTCATTGAACAATATCTTCAGTACATGTTTAATTTTTTATATTTTAAGTATAATGTGCTCAGAAATCCACATTAAGCAAGCAAACAGATCAATACATTATCATCAAGTGGCTACGTTTGTGGTTCCACCATGTAAAAGAATATTGTCAGACCTTGCCTTTAAAAAATTACTCTGACCTCTGCAACAATTATTGCTATTTCTTATTTTATGGAATCACTTCTTTTCTTGACAGTTTCATAAACTAAGGTGTACATTAAAATTAGAATTTAATTTTCTCTGTTTATAAGTTTCTCACAATTTGTTTTTCTCCCTACTATTTATTATTGAATAAATTGAATTTTGCTGACTACATTCCTGTACTTGGCATGTTCCTCTGTACTCTGAATTTTGATATATGAATTTTTAATTGGATTTAAAGGCCTAATTGAATTCAGTTTAATTTTTTTTCAGGATGTATTTGTTTCTTAGGGCTTCCATAACAAATTACAATAAATTTGTTGGCAAATTTATTGTAAATAAATTTGGATGGCAAAAAATAGAAGAAATTATTCTCTCACAGTTCAGGAGGCCAGAGATCAAAATTCAGTTTTTGGCAGTGTTGATTCCCTATAAGCACTCTAGAGAAAAACCTTTTCTTGTTTTTTTTTTTTTTAAGACAGAGTCTTGCACTGTTGCCTGGACTGTAGTGCAGTGGTGTGATCTCGGCTCACTGCAACCTCCACCTCCCAGGTTCAAGAGATACTCCTGCCTCAGCCTCCCAAGTAGCTGGGATTACAGGCACCTGCCAGCATGCCCAGCTAATTTTTTGTATTTTTAGTAGAGATGGGTTTCACTATGTTGGCCAGGCTAGTCTCGAACACCTGACCTCATGATCCACCTGCCTCAGTCTCCCAAAGTGATGGGATTACAGGTATAAGCCATCGCACCCAGCCTTCTTGCTCTTTTTAACTTCTAGTGGTTGCTGGCAAGCATCATTGTTCCTTGGCTTATCACTCCAACCTCTGTCTCTATCATTCCATGGCCTCCTCTCATGCACATCACCTCTGATCTCTGTGTGTCTGTCTCCTTATATAAGAACAGTGATTGGATTCAGAGCCCATGAGGTCATATTGATATTGAGCATCAATTATTCTCAATAGCCCATCATAATCCTAATCCAATATAACCTCATGTGCCTCTGCAAAAACAACCTATTTCAAAAAAAAAAAAAAAAAAAAAAAAGTCACAGTCACAGATAGGAGGGGTTAGGACTTGAACACATCTTTTCCAGAGACAGAATTCAACTCATTACAAAAGACTACTTCATAGGTGCTCTTATTCATCATCACTAAGTACATTATATCTCATTGCCTCTCTTTGTAATAGTAGCAGTACTTGATGATCGATATCTGGATTCTTAATTCAATATAAGTTGCAAAATTGTGATATGCCAATTTTATCATTTTGTACATATATGTATGTGTGTGTTTCAAATATTTCTTCTAATAACGCTTTATAGTATTCATTGCCTGGTAGAAGATATTTGTGATGAAGTAAATGAATGCTTGAATCTTTCTATTTATTTACCAGTGTCATTTACATTGGAATCATGGATTTTTGTTGGTGCTCTATATGTGCTTGGAAAGGGTGTCTATTTTCCATCTTTGGCATAATACTCTCTATATATATCTATTAGATTAATTTGGCTTAATAGTATTTTTCAAATCATGTATGCCCTAATGAAATTTTGTCTATTTGTTCTATAAGTTACTCAGATAGCATTGTGAAAATCTCCAATGTTGTGAATTTATTTCTTTGATTCTATCAGGTTTTGCTTAAATAAGTTAAAGATTTATAATTATTTGCAAAAACTTTAAGGATTGCATGCTTCCTTGATATACACATGCTTTTTTTCACGTTAAATGCCCTCCTTTATTTTTGGTCATATAACTTGATTTAAAGACAAACACTAGTTGATATCGATGTAGCCACACAAGCCTTCTGACTAATGTTTGCATGGTATTTCCCATCCCGATATTTTAACATCCGTTTATTTAAACACAGGGTTTTAAATATACATCTTTGTCTTATCACAGTATGTCTCTAAATCAGACTTAAATATTATGTAAAAAATCATAACTATATTTTTATTTTCCTATACATTTTATTTTTACATATGTCAAAAATTACACAAAAATATACCAAAACTGTGCGGTAAAATCACTTATACTCATTTTAAACAATCATTGTTTAAATGGTTTTATAAATAAAAGAATATATATGTTGAATAATAGAAATATTGAATAATTCCAGGTATAGCAAATATGTGGGAGCTCCCACATCTCCCCGATTAGACCCTCGGGGACTTGTACAATAATAACTAGCTCTCTAGCATGTATTTCAGTGGAGACTCAAAATGGAGAGTGAAAACAGGGGAAAGAATATCTGAAGGAATACTGGCTGAATGTTTCCCATATTTGATGAAAAGTATAAACCCAGAGATTAAAGACAAACTCACCCCAAAGTGTCTCCATCATTCCATGGCCTTCTTTCATGTGCGTCACCTCTGTATCTCTGTGTGTCTGTCTCCTTATATAAGAACAATGATTGGATTCAGAGTCCATGTAGATGTAAGTCCTCTAAGGAATAATTTTGTTTCTACTTAAAAGAACATTCTTTAAACTTCTTTTCAATTTCAGGTCTGTTGACAACAAATTTTCTTTACTTTGATCTGTTGAAAATATTTTTTATTGACATTGAAAGACATTTTTGCTGGAATAAAATATGGCTTGGTAGTTGCTCTTTCCACTTTAAACATGTAATTTCATTTTCTTCTGGCTTTTACAATTTGAGGTGAAGAGTCTATTAATTCTTATCTGTGTTCCTCTGTTTAATGTGGTTTGTTTTTCCCTCTATGGATATTGTAAATTTTTTTTCTTGTCATTCATATTAAAATATTTTACTAATATTAGGCTTGGTGTATTTGTGTTGTCTTATTAGGAGTTTTTGGATTGTCTTTAATTTCCGGTTTATACTTTTCATCAAATATGGAAAACATACAGCCAGTATTTCTTCAGATGTTCTTTCCCCTGTTCTCACTCTCCATTTTGAGTCTCCAATAACATACATGATAGAGAGCTAGTTATTACTGTACAGGTCCCCAAGGGTCTAATCTTTTTTTTTTTTTTATGTTTTTAAAGTCTGCTTTTCCTCTGTGTTTTAGTTTGCATAGTTTCTATACTTATATCCTTAAATTCACTGACATTCTCTTCTAACCACACTTACCTGCTGTTATTCTCATCTACTAAGATAATCATTTTGAATGTTGTATATTTCCTGTCTAGAGTTTGTATTTGATTATTTTCTTTATATTTCCTACTTCTTTCCCTCATTATATTCATGTCTTTCTTTTGATATTTGTGCATTTAAAACATATATAAAATTACTATAGTAGTTCATGTCTGCAAATTCTAACATCTCTGTCATTGCTACTTCTGTTTTTGATTGACTTGACTTTTATGGGTCAAATTTCCTTATGTCTTCATAGGTCTAGTAACTTTTTATTGACTGTTGGACTCAGTAATATTCCATTGTTTACTGCCTGGATTTTCTAACTTTAAATGTGATATTTTGTGTGGCAGAAGTTACTTACAAATTAGCTTGATACTTTCAAGATTCATTTTCAGGCTTTTTTGAAGGAAGGATCCAGAACAGCCTTACTCAATATTTTAGTTTGCCCTCATTACTAAGTTGTGATCCTTCTGGGGTCACAACTGAATGCGCTGTGTTCAACAAGGTCACCCAGACAGGTGGAAACTCAAAAAATTGCAATCCTTGTGAGAACTCTGGTAATTATTTGACTTTAAGTTCACCCAATTTTTTTATTTATCTGGAAGTTATTCTTTGCCTGGACTTCCGGAATTTTACCATATGATTTTGCATATTGGTATTCATACAGAGACTGAAGTGAACTTTTATACAGATTTCTGGAACTCTTTTTCTGCATAACTTTTCTCACTCAAACCTGACCCACAATTTCTAGCCACCTTAGGCTCATCAAACTCAAATCTGTTGGTCTTTGTTTTGGTTCCCTCTCCTGTCTACAGCTCAGAAACTGCTCTAAGCAAAAAGCAACTGTAGGGCTGACCTCACCTTTTCCCACTTCCACAGGATAACAGTTTTGTGCTGTCTCATGTCCAATACTTCAAAAAGATTATTTTATATATTTTTGTGCACTTTTAATTCATTTATTGTTGAATGGTAATTCTAGATGTGTTTTCATTTCTTAGCAGCACCTATCTTTTTATTGTCTATTGCGCTGTACTGTTTAAAATCCAGTAAGTAATACAACCTGAAAGCTAATTGACTGCTCCAAGATTTTGTTTTCCTCTGAATCTTGCTCCCTTTTTGGGTCTGTGTCTGTATCTACATATATAAAATATAAACTATATTTATAATATAGATTATTTAATATTTAAAAAGTATAATACAGTATATTATAACATTTAGTATTATATAACATTTATATATTATAAATATTAATGAAATATATAAAATATATATATATTTCATTTGCATTGTTAATATTGAAATATATTTTTCCCAAACAACCCGTTAGGAAGAGTGTTGTAGAGGATGGGGCATTTTACAAGGCTCTCCATGTTTCTTTAAATAACTGCCATGTATCTTCCTTTCATTTCATCCATATTGCAACATTTCTAAGCTCTGCTTTCCCAGAGATAGGCTCAGTAGTTTCCTTTCCGAATGAGGACTTCTTCTGGGAATGAACATTTGCTGTACCTATCTGGGTTCTTCCATAAGTAACGTGTCATGCACTAAATGTCTGTGTCACCCCACAATTTATATGTTGAAATCCTAATCCCCCAGGAGCTGATACTAGACTGTTGTCGATGAAGCCAGAAGCAGTTCTCACCAAAGGCCGAATCTGCTGGCATCTTGATTTTGAACTTCTCTGTCTCCAGAACTGTTAGAAATAAATTTATGTGGCTGAGCGTGGTGACTGACGCCTGTAATCCCAGCACTTTGGGAGGTCAAGGCTGGTGGATCACAAGGTCAAGAGATCGAGACCATCCTGGCTAACATGGTGAAACCCTGTCTCTACTAAAAATACAAAAATTAGCTGGGTGTGGTGGTGCGCACCTGTAGTCCTGGCTACTTGGGAGGCTGAGGCAAGAGAATCGCTTGAACCTGGGAGGTAGAGGTTGCAGTGAACTGAGGTTGTGCCACTGTGCTCCAGTCCAGTGACAGAGCAAAATTCTGTCTCAAAATAATTAGTTAATTAATTAATGTTATTTATCAGATATCCATTCTATGGTATTTTTTTCTATCACAGCCTCACAGGACTGACATAAAGCTTTACTGCACTCTCTATTTTTCTGTGCATATATGATCAGACTCACAGCACTTCCATGTAAATTGACCCTGATTCTGCTGGTCCCTAAACCATGTTAAGCTTTATAGCTTTCTCTGTCATCTAGTTTCTCTTTAGAAGTAGGTTATGTTTATCCTTGCTTCATAGTATACATTTTGGAAGAGGTATGGGGATAATTGGATCTTAGACAAATGTCATTATTCCAGAGCAAACCATACGACCCATCTTGTAAAATCTAATGTGGTCACAGAGAGTAAATTTCATTAAGGTTTGCCAGATATCAAAAGACTCAACAAAGTATGCAGATACGGCCCATGTTTGAATCTGCCTGTGTGAGTGGGGTAGAGAAGAAAGCTGGTCATGGTAAAACCACCTATTGTAATGCAATAATGTAGAATATTTTGTATAGCTCCATTATATGCTTGAGCCACATGTGTCTTTAAAATCGGTATCTAAACAGTGCTTACAAATTTGAGAAGCAAACATAGCCCTTTGGAAAGGGAACTGACAGTGGACAGGTTGAGTGTCAATACCAATACCAGGGATCTGGTATTAGGTATAAGACAGAAGTCTTAGAAGGAAATTGCACTGAGTTCCTTGGAAGAACAGGGCGTAATTATCAATGAAGAAGCTAATTCTGTGCAATAAATCATTACAGAAAATTAAATAAATGGAATATATAAGAAATAAATACTTATTAAATATTTTCTGCATGTTTGGTAATATACACACACAAAAAAATGTGATCGAACATACTTCTAAACTGTTCCACGATACTCTGGATCGTAGTTTTGCTTAACAAAGCATCTTAATTCTGGCAACATTAGGCAATGGTGCTGAAGATCCATACATTTCCTGCTGATACCTCTAAAAGTTGGGCATTCCTAATCTGCAGAAAAGAAATACTACTATTGCTATTAATGTGGAGCTATTAGTCATTAGGTGTTTACATCGTTGTAATGTTCTAGTCGTACTATTATATACTCATTTATATATGAAAACATAGGATTGCATAGGATTTATACCTGATGTAAATGACGAGTTGATGGGTGCAGCACAGCAACATGGCACAAGTATACATATGTAACAAACGTGCACGTTATGCACATGTACCCTAGAACTTAAAGTATAATAAAAAAAATTAAAAAAAAAAAGAAATGTAAAGTAATTTACTCAATATTAAACCACTGGAAATGCCCAAGTCTGCGACACTCCAAATCTAATGCACTTAATTTCTACATTTGACTGCCTTCAGGCAGACCACAGCAATTTTAATATAGTTCCAATAATCAGAATTATAAGTACAGAATTATCAAGATAAAATAACTTCTCTAATAGTGGCAAGGTATCTTCTTTTCAAAGAGGTTTTTCTTAAATTTAATGGCAGCATTGTACATTTCTTTCTGCCAGTATAGAAATAATTATGGAGAATGGTTAGTAAAAGATATGCTGACCCAGTTAAAAACAGAGTTCGGGGAGATAAGATGATAAAGATAGAGAAAAAAGAAAGAAATCTAAATTGGATAGTTAATCTGTAAGTGTGTCCTTCCTTTAAAATATGGATAAATGCAATAGCAATATATCCTAGTGTTGTAAATCGGTATGTCCTTACACCCTCCATCTTTATAACCAAATAGTTTATATCTTTCAATGTGCTAAAAAATTAAACACAGCCTTTCTGCTTCCAACTATTTTTGAAGTTCACTATGTGGTTTCATAGATAATAGTCTCATTGCAGTGCACATAACCTTTTCATAAGGTGTATTATTTGCTACCAAAAATTAAATGATCTCATTTTAGTCTAAAGTTAGGTATTGATAGCTAATATAGAATTTTAAAATATTCACATCTTCCCTTCAATTCTAATTCAGCTAAGCTAAGGGAAGTTAGAACAGTGACTACATTAAATTTAAGCATGAAAACTGAATAAATTATAGATACAACTGTATATACTGCTATCAATAAAGAGCTACTAATTTCTGAATGTTTACAGGTACTTTTCTTTCTAGAAACTTTGTAGTACTCTATAACAAAATTTAGTACTTGTGATTAATATGCTTTATAAAAACTAAGGAAAGATAGTTATGGATAATATGACAAAAATAAATACATGTAAATAAGGCAATTTTATCTTTTCTGAACTGATAATTTCAAACATCTATTGTATGACATAATAGGGTCTCTTAGTTAATAGCAGTATAATGCAGGTTTAATGGATGCCATTTTTCAGACATTTGGATTTTTAATTGCTTCCTTTTCAGCTTCATTAACGCAATGGCAACTCTTCAGTCATTCCAATTTTAAGCCAAAAAAAAAAGAAAAACACTCCTATAATTTTGTTGTTGTTTCAAGAAAATGTGCTATTAATCGAAGGCATCACAAAAATCTAAAGATTTATACTTAGTACATTTCAGAGTGGCTAAAATAGGCACCTATTGCTATGCACTCCCAGTGATTATTTCCCTGTAATATAATAAAACAGACTTTTTTTTTTCCCCCCTCTGGAAATCACCTTTTCATAGATCCATCTCTTTTAGATGGAATGTCTATCATGGTACCTTGCCCAGCCCCCTACCTCTACTACCGGTATGGTTCAGAAGAATCCTGAGATCCAGAAAAAAATAAAATAAAATAACAAATAAAATAAAAAATAAAAAAAAAATCAAAGAAGCCCACTTTGTTGGCCATGAGCTATAAGAATCATGTATGTATAAACTGGTTGATAACCATTTTCTCCAGCCATATGTAAGAAGCTGTGTCTACACAGAAGAATGCAGAGGAAAGAGGAATTTTTTTAAATAGACAAATCACTATATTGTTTGGTTCCTTAACTCTTTCACTCATTAAGCCAGGTTAACCTCTGGCCTTCCCAGTTATGTGAGTCATTATATTCCTGTGCTAATATTAAATTAGCACAAATTAGTTTTCAGACATAGTGATACAAAAGCATCTTCACGAAAACAATAATTTCAGCAAAGTGTCTTGGCTTCAAAAGTCATAGTGAACAGCAATAGCATCACCAGCTAATAGCCTCAAAATGCCAAGGTTGGATAGAATGGCTCCTGCAACTGAGTACACACCACAAATTCTTCGGGAAGTGACAAAATGATAGCAATTTGGTGAACCATATGTTTTAATTTTTCTGCAATTCCCTGGTTATAAGGCATTGACAGATTGATACTACTAAATCAAATTTACTAATTCACTGACCAATACTTCATTTAAAAGATTATATTCAACAAAAATACAAAATAATTATTTAACTATATTTTCTATTGCACTTGTCCCTAATCAATAAATAATTTTAGGGTCCCAGAGGCCATGACAAATGTTAAAAAAATAACTCTATGGGGGCCATAAAAAATTGCTTTATAAGTTGCTGCTATACCTTTCAATTTAGAAAAATGTAGTCCTAAAAAGGAGAAAATGACATTTCAGAATAACTGTTTCATTACACAGGGTAGGAATGAACAAAATTGGCATAAGTCTATGGAAGAAAACCAGAGAGAAAAGGAAGAATGAATCCTAAAAACAGAAGTTATAACTTTACTTGAGTGTTATAGAAAATAGAAAATAAGTCAATACAAGAGCCACTAAAAATATTTGAGACAATGTGGCTATGGTAAATATGACATAAATAAAAATAAAGCTATTTTATCTTTACCAATCTGATATTCCTACATCTATTTTACTAAATAAAAGAATGTTATTTATAGTAGATAGAAAGGAAATGTTAAGAAATGTTTAACATTTACGTGTATGAATTAACTCAAGTTAACTTATTGTAATGATTATTAACAATTAAACTCTTTTGTAGTGGTCTAAATAGAAGTATAGGCCAGGCACGATGGCTCACGCTTGTAATCCCAGCACTTTGGGAGGCCGAGGCGGGCGGATCACAAGGTCAGGAGATCAAAACCATCCTGGCTAACACAGTGAAACCCCATCTCTACTAAAAATACAAAAAAATAGCCGGGTGTAGTGGTGGGCACCTATAGTCCCAGCTACTCAGGAGGCTGAGGCAGGAGAATGGCATGAATCCGGGGGGTGGAGCTTGCAGTGAGCCAAGATCATGGCACTGCACTCCAGCCTGGGCAACAGAGGAGACTCTGTCTCAAAAAAATATTAATAATAATAAAAAATAAATATAAATAAATAAATAAAGGTATAATAAATGTAGCAAATTTTTAGAAAGTGAACTATTATATAGGTATGTTGTCCTGTATTTATTCTGTCCTTTACAATTGTTTTCTAACTTTTTAATTTCTCCATATGACAATTTTTTTTTACAATAATGAATTTAATTGTGTAATTCAAATATAAATAGAAACATGGAAAAGTTCTAATAATGTATGGCAGCATATCTACAGTTTTCCTTACATTTTCCAAGTATAACAGAGCCTACATCTTTTGTTCTACTGGGGGTCCCTTTTGAGGCTCTGTGTTAGTCTGCTTGAGCTCTTGTAACAAATACCAGAGAACGAATGTCTTAAACACAGATTTTTTTTTTTCTTTTTTTCACAGCTCTGGAAGCTGGAAAGTCCAAGATGAATGTGCCAGTTAATTCAGCTTCTGGTAAAGGCTCTCTTCCTAGCTTGCAGATGGTGGCCTTCTTGCTGTGTTCTTACATGGCAGGGAAAGAGAAAGAACATGAGCTCTCTTGTCATCTGTTTTTATAAGGTCACTATACTATTATATCAGGAGACCACCTGTGCGACCTCATTTAACATTCATTGCTTTCTTGTAGGACCTATCTATAAATACAGTCACATTGGGAATTAGGATTTCAACATATTAATTATCAGAGGGATAAAAATCTGTACATTGCAGCCAAGTATTTAGGCAGCAATCAACAGGAAATAAAAAGCTTTTTCAAGAGCCTCAATATATTTTACTTTTCTCTTTGTTAGTCTCTATACAGCTTTCTCTCAGTCTCACTCCCTGCCCTTCTGTTTCTCTCTTTCTTAGTCTTTCTCCTGTCTGTTGTCCTTTCCTCCCTTCCTCCTCTTGTGTAATCTCAGGTACATTACCTACCTGTCATAGGAGGTGATAAAGTGTCGCATAAGCAGGAGGAGCTAAGAGAGGAATTTTGAGGGCCTTGCTCAAGATTATAAAACCTACAAATGGCAAGGACCAGAGCAACTGCAGGTGCCTTTCAAACCAAAGTAAATGCAAATTTAGGATGAAAAGTGCTCTAAAACTTGAACAAAATATATAGAGAACTCTTCAGAGGCTATAATGCCATTAAGTTGCCATCTTATAAATGACCTAGACTCCTTTGAAAACAGGTTTTCTAACAGTACTTCATTTCCTGAGACACAGTCTTATAGTCTTATAACACATTCAAAGAGAATTACTAACACTAATAAAACTTAAATAAGCAACAGTTTTTCACCAGCAATGAGCTTCTCTTCTTCAGTAATATTTTTGATAACTCCATTTCTACCAAAGTGTCTCATGAAGTGGAATGAAATGGAATGATACTGTCTAAATTCTATAAGAAGACTAATCTCAGCAATGGAAAAAAGTCACATATAAGAAAGTGATTTGTGTAATTCAGGGCACTATACAAATTCAAGATACAGATAACTTTATGCTTCCTTGCCATTCTCCACAGGTGAATGCATTCAGCTATATATAGTCAGTTACTCCCATAACTATAAATAGTAAGTTCATACCTATCTTTATTGATGTATTAAATTTAGTCTGAATCAAGTAATCTATCATTGAAATATGAGAAACACATTTCCCATGAATTACCTACCCATATTTATATCCTGACTCATGTTAATACTATTTTTTAGATATTCTAGGAAGTATCAGATTGTTTTCTTCCAGACAAAATTCTTTCTTTTATATACATAAGTGCTATAAAGACAAATACAAATTAAAAAGAAAAGACTTAATTCTGCTTGTTCAAAATAAGGAAAGAAACTTTTCCCCTTTCATCCAGAGGAATTACTTTAGAAAATAGGCCTTTTGTCAACTTTATGATCCAGGAATGTCTTTTCCAGAGCCTGGCAGCCATCTCTTTGAAATGTAAACATCAAGAAATAGCACCTTTTACTCAGTTTTTCTGGAGAGCAGGAATCTGTCTTCAGTGGGCAACATGTTTAAAGTTCCAAAATTACCTTCTGCTATAAACGTATGACAAGCTTATTTCTCCACTAACAAAGCCAATAAGCTAAAACAGATGGTCACTCCAATTGCCATGTAAGGTTAGGATGAACTATGTGTAGTAAATTGAACCTTCAAGTCCTCCTACTTAAGGACTAGTTACTGTTTAGCTTAAAAACTTGTATGTAATTAGTTGTTTCTGCCTAGATAAAAGATTCAGATTTCTTGCTGTCTTTGCATCTCTGGGCAGATGACCAGAGATCTCTGGGCAGATGTCTCTGTCTTTGCATTTCTGGGCAGATGTCTCTAATACCTTTATGGAGAGATTTTCTGGATTGTGAGATGAGTTTGTTTTTTAATTACATTTCCTTTACGTTGTGCACACATGCACATGCACTTATATACACACACATTTTGCATTCAATATGTTTCCAAATTTGTCTTACATTTCTCTTTATTATTTACAGCCTTAATATTGGCAACTCTGTTCAGTTCTTCCATTTGCTCTGATACAATGTGGGGAGATTCTTCTTGACACCTTCCCATTTAAGATCCTTATGTCATCTCCATTCTGGCTGTACATGGGAGCCAGGCATTATGCAGCCTTCCAAGAGCACGTTGTTTGTGTCATGGACTGGCTCAATATGCCGTCAGCCTTTCTATCATTGGATGGGTTTAGTAAGTCTTTCATATTCTTCTCATTTCATTTCTTTTCCTCACCTCTATATTTCTTTGCGAATGCATGACAGAATTATCTGTTACTTCACAACCCTACTTGGATGTTGACTTTTTAAGGTTGTATACTTAATTTTTTTGTCTTGTAACTAGTAAGCTCATTGACTACTTTTAATATTTTCACTAATTCAGTAAGGTGATAAGAGAGATATTTCAGTAAAATTACCTTAGTCTCCTGTCATTATTCTAGCATCTTTATATAATTTACTATGTTTTGTAAATTTTCTGTACAAACGTTGAGGGAAGACACTTTCCTGTCCTGGATAGCACTACTTTTTTTCTTATAGCTTTTATACCTTTGGCATGTCTAAGTCAGATCAACAGAACGACAACACTCTCTAGCTGATAAAATATATTATGCAAACACCCCTTCCCTAACTTCTGGTCATTTTTTCTTTTAAATGAGAAATTTCTCCAGCAAATAAATGTCCATTAGAAATCCAGAATGCCTTCCTAATTCTACCATAAATATATATAATAATGCCATGTCATACTGGAGCACTTCCTATAGACTCCAGTCTTACCTAGATCAACAAATCCGTGCAACACAGAGATCTGGGGAAAATGTGTGCACTAATTGTAAGCAGGCACTTCACATGACAAAGACAAACCACTTTTATTAAAAAACAAAAACATTATACACTTAAAAAAACCTCACTAGATTGCAGTTAGCCAAGATCGTACCAATGCACTCTAGCCTGGGCAACAGAGCAAGACTCTGTCTCAAAAACAAAACGAAACAAACAAACAAAGATTCTACCTTCACTATGTTTAAGGGATTATCCTAAAAATAATAGTAAAGCTTCATAGGGTATCATTAAAACAGAAAATAGCTACAATCAAATGGATAATAGATAATAAAATAGATAATAGCTGTCACTGAATTTCTATAAGTCAGAAATAATAGACAGAATTTTAGGAACAAATACTATGTAAGGTTAGCAGAATCATCTCAAAATTTTTGAGCTTTGCTTTCTTCAAAGATATTCTGCATTGTCAATCCCTTATTCTGGCTTGGTTTGTGTTTTTCAGCCAAAGAACAAATTTAAAAGAATTTGTCCTCTGGAGAAAGTGAAGAGGAAGTCATCTATCAAGAGGTACAGTTGTCCCTCAGTATCTGTGGAGGATTGGTTCCAGGATCCCTACAGATACAAAAATCTGAAGGTGCTCAAGTCCCTTGTATAAAATGGGATAGGACTTGCATATATCCTATGCATATTCTTTTTCATACTTTAAATCATCCCTAGATTGCTTATGAACCCTTAATACAATATAAATGCTGGTAAATACTTGTTATAGGCCAGGCGCTGTGACTCATTCCTTTAATCCCAGTGTTTTAGGAGGCTGAGGTAGGAGGATTGCTGGAGGCCAGGAGTTTGAGACCAACTTGGACAACATAAAAAGACCCCTGTCTCTACAAAAAATTTAAAAGAAAATACGTAGGCATGGTGGTTCATACCTGTGGTCCCAGCTACTTGGGAGACTGAGGAGGGAGGAGTTTGAGGCTGCAGTAAGTTATCATTGCACCACTGCACTGCAGCCTTGGCAACAGAGTAAGAGCCTGACTCTAAAAACAAAAATAAACAAACAAAGTAGTTGTATTTTTTTTAATTTTTATGTTATTATATTGTTATTTTATTTTCTGAATATTTTTTATTAGCCATTGGTTGAATCTGTGGATGTAGAGTGCATAAATATGGTAGACCAACTGTATTTTTCTTCATATTTGACAGATGTATATGCCTCAGGCAATTCATGATAAGGCAGAATGATCAAGCGTTGGTTAAGAAGTTATATCTGTATGTTTGGAAGCAGATATTTATTTAGACCTACAATTACAAGTCACTAGTTTTTGTAATGAACTTAAAATATCAGTCAAATAATTACCTTGGAAAAATATAAATGCAAATAACTTATTGCCATTTAAAGTTAGGTTCGATTCATCAATTTCATAAGCAGAATTAGATATGAGATGAAAATCTGGCCTTGTCAGAGTCAGGCCACCCTTTCCCCACACCTATCACTCAGAATCTCCTCGGATTTATCACAGGGTTGAAGTGGTGATACTGGGTTTATGTATCTCTAATTCCTATGAAATATTTTTACATAAGAGCTCCCATTAAATATATTATCTCATTCACTCATTCAACAAATACTGATTAACTGCTTATTTAATCAGGTCACCACTGACTATATAAAGGTGAACTCAGTAAACACAGCTTACAGTTTAATAGGATAGACAAATCTTAGATATAATAAAACAAATACAATATATATTTTTAAATTTTTAAAATACTTTAAAATAAAATTTTTTAAAAGTATAGTCTGAGAGAAGTGTGGGGGACACAAATTTAGATTGTGGGCCAGAAACAGTCTTTCTTCAGAGGACGTTATGAGACTCAAAGAAAGAGTAGGAAGGGCCCCATATGAAGCATGATAGGGATACCAACACGTCTGAAGCAATAGATTACAAAGGTTTTGGAACGTCAGAGTAACAGAACCAAAAATCACCAGTTTAAAGAGAGAGGACTAAGAGATTCAGCTGGAAAAGTAGGCCAGAGTCAGACAATGCAAGGCCGTATATGCCATATATTGATTTAGAATGTTTAATACGATTTAGCTTCTAGAAGAAGTTAAATATTTGTGAACAGAAAAATTATTCTCCTGTCCCTCCTGTTTTCATTTAAACACTCTGCACTGACCTCATTATCTTTGGAAGCTTAAGATTCCTGAGCATCTTTCCTAAAAGCCTATTTGCCCAGGACCTTCTGGTTCCCTCATTCAGTCTCTCTCAAATTAGACCTGTTCTATTTCTCCCTTAAATTCTTATGAAGAGTTAATTTAATGAAGTCATAAGTGCTAAAATGTCATTATGTTGTTTAATATGATAAATCATTATGTTGTTCCATCAATTAATATGTCTATTTACTGATGCTTTTTAAAGTACTAAGATAAAAATTGAAAAATATGAGATCTTCAACAAATTGCCATGGGGAATAAAGATGATATTGTGGCTGAGAAAAGTTGGCCTTATCAGATTACATCTCTGGCCATCTTTTATCCCTGAATGTAAGTGTGTGATCAGTGACATTTCCAGCAAAGCACATTTTAAGCAAAATATACTGCCTAAATAACACTTCTTCCAGAAGCAGGAATCAAATAAATGTTTTAGGTCTAGGGATTAGGAATAAAAGCATTTTAGTTTTATTTCCTCTCCAAGGCAATCATTTTAAAGAGTGTAAAAAGTTAAAAAGTAAAGTATTTAAAGTATTTTAAATTGTTCAGAGCATAAAATGAAGGTCAAAAAACAAACAAACAAAAAACTAACAGCAGTACAGGCAATATCATTATTCCCAATTTAGTGGTGAGAAAACTGAGGACATAGAAGTCAAAGAGTTGGTTAGATCAAACTTGAGTTTCATATTTACAAGTCCAAATTCCAAGCCCTGTGTGTTTTCCATTTTGCAACTCGAAAAAACAATTTTCTTAAAATTTGGCTTATATATATATTATGATACAGGACCTACAGATAGTTTAGATAGATGCATTTAAATTGGATCACTTTTCCTAATCCTTCTTTCTCTTTCTGTAAATTATTAAACACTTGCCCTATAACTTTGCAGTGCTTCCCCAGTGGGAGTGGAGCATTTTTCTCACAACGCTGATATTGACAACGCTGATACTGGGTAGGGCTTTCTGATTTGGATTGGTCAATGAAATATCAGTGGATGTGACATTAGCACAGGCTTTCAGATTTTACATAGTTCAGTTTGCCCTCTTGCATTGCTGAGATCTGCCATAAGTAGAGTCTGGCCTGGGTAGACATGTTCCACTGTTCTACACATATTTAAAAGAAATTGTCTTTACCCAAAAATATTCTAATAGAGGTATTAAAATTAAAAGTTATCATTTATTGTGTGCTACTATTATGTACCAGGCTTTTTTAAAAGTGTTTTATAATCTAAGCCATACATCCTACTTGCCATTTTAGAGTTTAAAACTGGCATTCAGAGAATTGATATAATTTGCTAATAAATAATAGAATTTAGAATTGACCCATGACCGGTTTGACTTTAAATCTTTCCCAGTAATGTTACCTACTGGTATCTAAAATTTACCAAATTTTTTGCTAATATATGAATACAATACTTAGTTTTCAACTCCCATAAGATTCCCAGATACATTAATAGGGATTATTAGCAATATCAATATTTTACTAAAAAATAGAAATTGAATGACTTGCCTTGTGATTTATTGAGGCAATAAAGCTATCAGTGAAGAATTCCCTCATTATTCCAAAATTATATTTAGTTCTCTGCCAAAAATATTTTGCCCTCTTGGACATGAATTCTAGTTTTCTTACCTTTTCAAATATTTTTTCTCCTTCAGTTATCCCTTTGCACTTTCATATTATTAATTTCTCACTTTATACGGCCAACTCAGTCCTACATATCTCTCTCCAGTAGATTTCTCCAATTCCTCCTCTCATAAAATCTGCAATCCAATTTAACTAGTCTTCACCCTTCCCCTGAAACATGCCATCATTCAGCAGCATAAACTTATGTCTGCCTGTACGCTAACTCCAGAGTCACATATCCAGCTGCTTTCCTGGGATCTACAAGTCAGTGATAAATAAGTACCTCCAGGTTAAGACGTTTAAAAGAATCCTTTTGAAATGAAACACTTTCAATTTATTGTGTGCTTAAGCGGGGGATAAAAGGGAACAGAGGTAGAACTGAAATTTCAAGAATCTCTGTAGGCAATAACAATGGACAACAAAATTTACAAGCACTGAATTATATTTTGATGCATAATTTCATTACCATTGTAATATTAGCATACTCAACTAAATCATATATTTAAAATTAATTATAAAATGACAACTAAAATACTCAAAAGCTCTAATTTATGTTTTCATAATTTTGAAGGATTTAAGATTCTTTATTTAAAAGTGAGATGAAGCTATTTCTGCATCTGTATGTATGCATGTGTATATACATGAATGTTTTGCAGGACATATTTGAACTTATATTAGCTACATAGGTAACTATTCTGTTGTTGTTTTGGCATAAAATATAGGACACTTTTTATTTGATCATGACCCATATATTCTTCCAGCTGTAATAATGTCTATTTGTGCTATTTACTCCCTCAGATGGTATTATTGTTATATATATATACAATTATATTTTGCATTTGATCTATATTGGTAACATTTAAATTTTGTTCCATATACAGGACATGAAGATAATTGGCATTGTAAGACAATATGCTCTTCGTATATTTGATGGCATTTAAATTTAGTTCTCTACACAGAAGATAAAAATAATTAGCATTATAAAATAACATACCCTTTTTGAAGAACAGAATATATGATACTAGTGTATTTACCATGATGATTAGTTGAACAGGTGCATTAATATTGGTCATGAAAATGTTGGTTATAAATCAGAGTAAGAAATCATTTTAAATACATAAAATATTTGATGAATTAAATCGATACTCATGCTCAGAATTATTTCTATATGAACAATTACATACATATACAGAGGCAAACAATCATATTTACAAAAGTCAATACCACACTATAGGTGGGAGGCATAATTGTAACATAACCCCCAAGGAGTCACGTTGTTGTACAGTTCTCTCCCTTATCACTTGCTTCTCGCCAATAAAATATGGCAAAGGTGACGGGATAGTAACTACCATAATCAGTTATGTTATATGGCAAAGGTGAAGGAAAGTCATTCCCATGACTGTTGTTATATGAGTCTCTGTCTTGGCAGACTGCATGAGAGATTCTCTGGCTGACTTTGAAGTAAACTGTCATATTGTAACAAGGCCTGTGAGTGGGTCATATGACAAGCTACAGGGGTTGCTAGTTGCTGAGTGGGCTCTGGCTGACCATTAGCATGAAATGGGGACCTCAGTCCTACAACTAAATGAAACTAAATTCTGAAACAACCATCTGAGCTTGAAAGAGGACCCTGAGCTCTAAAGAACACAGTTGAGCCAACACTGTGATTGCAGCCTTGTGAAACTCAGAGAAGAGAACCCAGTTTAGCTGGACCCAAACAGAGATAAGAAATGTAAATTCCTTGGCTCTTAATAAAATGTCAAAAAAAATGACAGATGCTGGCAAGGTTGCAAAGAAAAAGCAATGCTTATACACTGTTAGTGTGAATGCAAATTAGTTCAACCGTTGTGGAAAACAGTGTAGTAATTCCTCAATGACCTAAAAAAAAAATACTGTTCAACCCACTAATCCCATTATTGATATAGCTATATACCCAAAGGAATATATAACCAAAAGAATGTACATCTTTCTAATATAAAGACATATGCATGTGTACATTTATTGCAGCACTATTTGCAATAGCAAAGACATGGAATCAACCTAAATGTCCATCAATGATATACTGCATAATAAAAATATGGCACATATATACCACAGAATACTATGCAGCCATGAAAAAGAATGAGTTCATGTCCTTTGCAGGAACATGGGTGAAGCTGGAAGCCATTATCCTTAGCAAACTAATGCTGGAACACAAAACTGAATACCACATGTTCTCACTTATAAGTGAGAGCTAAATGATGAGAACGCATGGACACATAGAGGGGAACAACACACACTGGGGCCTCAGAGAGTAGGGAGTGGGAGGAGGGAGAGGATCAGGAAAATTAACTAATGGGTGCTAGGTTTAGTACCTGTGTGATGAAACAATTTCTATACCAAACCTCCATGACACAAATGTACCTATATATTAAACCTGCACATGTATCCCTGAACCTAAAATAAAAGTGAAATTTTAAAAAAAGAAATGTAAATTTTTTTAAGCTGCTAAGTTTTGGTCATTTATAACCAGCTGTAGTAAATGAATATACTACATGTAAATTTATACTCTAGTCATTCAATACATTGTTTCCTTTGTAAAATTTCTACTCTAGTTATTAAATACATTGTTTCCTTCTCTATGTCACTATGTTTTTAAATAAGTTCTTACATTGTTATAAAATATTTAAACATATAGAGATGTCATGTATTATTTTACCACTTTGTCATTAAACATACATGTTGTTTTAATTTTTTTTTTTTTTTTTGCAAATAATGCCCCAGTGAACATCTGCAGGTATAAATTGTTTTCTATGCCATCTTAGGTTTGTAAGAGATTCCAAGTAGTGGAAATACTGTGTTCAATGGCAGGACAGTAGAAACATGTCATGGATATTGACTCATGGTCTCAAATTGCAATCCAGAAGAGTTTCACAAACTTATTTGCCTTCTAATAGTATACCAAAGTTTACACAGTACAACCACACTCACTTTAGAAAAATACACATATGCATATATGTGCATATATATATGGTATATAATTATATTAATGTCATTAGTAATTTTATGGACATGCATGACAGGATAACATTGAGATGCATTTATCTGATTGCTAGTGATTTTGAACATATATTTGGTATGTTGTCTGGATGATATTTTTTCTTTTACATTGTATTTATTTTTAGATCATGTTTTGGTTATTATAGATTATATATTTAGGACATTAATCTTTGATCATCTTGTATTTTGGGAGTTTTTGTTTTGTTTCATTTGTTTCTTTTTTTTTCCTTTTTATAAAAGCTGTTTGACTTTAATGTGTAATGTGTAACAAATATTTCATCCTTTTTTATGCTTTTGTATTCAGAACATCACTGCTCAACTTAAAGCACCAAATATATTTTAAAACTTAATAACATTTATATGAACATTAGGTCTTAGTGTTCTCATTTCTTTTCATCAAAGGCTTCTGGACTTTTCTGGAATGTTGTAGAAGTATTTTGCCTTTGAAATTTTTTGAATTGAATTTTTTATTATTTTGATTTCTTATCTTTTACATATTAAATATACATATATATGTTCTGTCCAGAAGTTTTAATAATTTGTTGGTTAATTGTAGCATTAGGGTCACTCTCTTTTCATTGTATTTTCTTACATTATATGTTTTAAGATCTAATTGGCAAGTCCCCACAAACTTTTATAACAAAATATTATTCTTCATTGCTTCATCCCTTCTGAAAAAGTTCAGAATTATTTTATCAAAATCAAATGAAAATGAAATTGAGATTATGTTTGAGGTTATATTATTTAGACAGTATGTATCATACTTGATTTTATCTAAACTAGACATGTTTTACTATGTGAAGGAATATGATTTGATTTCAAGTTGTCTAAAATATGTTTTATGGAGCATTGTTTAAATGACAGTTTCAACATCTGCTGAGCTTATGTCATAGAATTCTTAACAGACCTTTCAAAGTATGTTGTTTGTAAAATAAACCAAATTGATCTTTTTTATTTATCTTTAATGGTACTTTTCAAACTAGGACCTGGCCAACCTTTGAGAATACTGGAGGGGCTTCAGGGGTTCCTGTGTGAGCAAAGAGAAGGCAGAAGAGAGAGATTTAGCTGATGTTAGTTCCAGACCCCTAATTAAAACAAAACATTTCTTTTTAAATCTTAATTAGGTCTCTGAGATTTTTTAATGTTGCAAAGATTTGCATGTTTTATTTTTGGTTTGTGGCAAGTACTGAATTAAAGCTACAGTTCATTTGGTTATTTGAGCCTTGCAAACTTCTAAAATGAATTTTGTAACTTTTAATGTTATTATCAATGTTGGAACAGTATATATGAAATGAGAACTTCCAATTGTCCTAAAGTTTGTAGGTAAAAATTTGTTATTTGAGCTCTGCCAAGAAAAAAAAAAAGTATGTTAAAAAATTCAAGGTATTATTCCAGTGTAATGAATCTGCTCACACATTTATTAATATTATTATAATTTTGATAGGTCATATTGTCCTTCAAATTACCCATTTGGAGACTGTCAACTTATTAATATAAAGTTAATAATTCAGCCACTATATCTGCTCATTAAAATCTTGCTTTTAATTCTAATTTTAATAATGTTATTAATTTTTCCTAGGACATATTTACTAAAGACTTTACCATTTTACTGAGGACTTATTTTTGAAGAATTTAGTACTAAGATTCCAAATTTTTCCAAATCATCCATTATGTTTACTGTTAGGTTTAATATATATGTCCCTAATTTTATTAACTAAGTGGTTTCACTTTTTTTGTTTCACAAATATAGCTCTTAAAGCCATGTACAATTTGTATCATAGTTTATCATTTTGTATATATCATGTCACTTTAAGATCTTTTAAATATTCTATTATTATAGTTTTGATTTATATAATTCAATAATTTATTCAGCAGACACTTTCTATTTTCAGATTTGGTGGATTTTCTGGTACCAATTATTATAATTTCTAGTTTTTTGTATTGTGATCAGAAAATTAGGTTTATACTATGTGTGTTTTAAGAACTTATTTATGATTTTCTCTGTAGCATGCTTTAACCATTTTTTAGGTACTGTATATATATTTAAATATTGTATATATATTTAAAAGATGTCCATGCTCTGTAGATTAAAATATTTAATCTATAATTGAGACTACATTATCCATATTTTCTATAATTTTTGTATAATGATTTGACAAATTTAGTATTGATAATATTTCTGTAAATATAATATTTTTAAATTTACATATGCACAAAATCATTATAGGCTGAAAGTTTTATTATTACAATATCTTCTCTGGATTTTAATTACTACTATTTTAATTAGTATCATAATTAAACTTTTTAATGTTATATTGCTATATTTCTTAATTTTGCCCTGGATTATTCTTTGTTTAGTATACCTAAGGCTACATCTGTTTAAACTTTTAGTTTCCTGATACATCTTTCTTCATTTTCATATTTTTCACATCCTTCTTTTTTAGTGTGTGTACTACTAACATAATATAACTGGATTTTCTTGGAAAAAGTTGGAGAGTGTATTAATAAAAAAGATTAACATGTTTACATAAAACAGATACATTTTGCCTCATGTTTCTCACCAGCTTCCATGCAATTTTTAAACATGACTCCTGGATCTTATTTTGTGCTATTTTATTCTTTCTTGTATTTAAAAATAAATGGGTACATTTTCATTGATTCATTTGTGTTGGTGTTTAAGTATGTATTATTTGAGTAGTTCTAGAAATACAAATTATATTCACACTGCACTTCTGATCCATTAGAATATCCTGCTGGCTCTATGTTCAAAATATATCCACTGCCCCCTCTGCCACTACCCTGTTCTGAGCAGCCTCCAACCTGGATTATACTACTAGCCTCCTAAACAATCATCCTGATTTTACCTTTATCCAGCAGCCAGAATTATGCTTTTAAAACGAAAGTCTGGTCAAGCCACTTCTCTTTAAAAAATTCTCCAACACTTATCTTTTCTTTCAAAGTCAGTGTCAAAGATCTTATAATGTGAAAACTGAAGTCTTACACATTACAGTTGCACAGTTATCTCTCTGATTCATGTCTCATGCTTGCCACATCACTTCCTCCATTCTAACCTCCTTGACATTCTTGCTGTACCTTGGATATGCCAGTCAAATCTCTACCTCAGATCCTCCAATTGGCTGCTCCTGCTGTCTAGAACACCTTTTTCCAGGGAGATAACTCCTTCACTTCCTTCATCTTAAGCTGCAAACATTTAGAGGGACCTCCACTAGAGGAAGGGCAGATAAGGGAGAAAGCCCTAACCTTGAGACTTGGGCAAATAAGAATCTGTTTGTGCTCCCCATCCCCGTGTCTCCCTCCTCCCACCAGGCCAGTCAGCACCTAAGAAACAAGCAAGACCACTGGTGAGAGAAGCGAGTGTGAAGGGAGAATTCTGAGGTGAAGGTGGACAGGGAAACCCTAACACATCAAGGATGGAGCACAGACACTAAGAAAACATTTCTGGCAAAACAACTCCCACTAAAATCACAAGAAAACTCTAGAGGAACTGTCTCAAGGGTAGACTTCTTTTTCATTTCCCCTGTCACTGGTAGGTTTTCACCTGTGCCCTGAGAAAGACAAGGGTTACCTTAAGGCTTTTGCCTGTAGGGAAAAGGGTCTAAGCATGGTTTCATCATTTCCTCCACCGGCAGCTGACATCCCCCTGTAGGTCTGCCCACCAAGGAAAACTTTCTCCAGTGTCCAGCCCTGCCCTCAATCTCAGGAAGGACCTTCTTCAACACTCAAGAAAGTCCATAGTCTGTAACTGAGTGCGAATGCCCCTTAATCTGCTCTGTTTTGTCTTGAGTAAGCCCACATTTGGACATTTGGCCTTCAGTAATTAGTTAAACATTTTATCTGAATTGCTTTTTATCTACTTGCATTACAGCCACAATTTCCCCTTTGCTCTGCCAAGGGTAAGCCCATGTGTGTGTCCTGGTTCTTTTTGAAGACTTCTGTCATTTCCAGTTTCAGATTAGTTGTGTGCTCTGGAGCCTAATCTCTCTGAAGGATTTGAAAAAAAATATGACCTTCCAGATTACCTGGATCTTTCTTATTGCCTAGGTGAGAACATTGCTCTTTCCAGCTCTCCATAAACTGTGTGGAAACCGGAATTTCCCAACTTCTTTATGTAGGCAAATTATGTTTCATGGGACAATTCTGGATGGCTTTCTGTAAGATGAAAATACCACATTCCTTCAAAGTTAAGTGGGTCTGATTTTCTTCATTTTTATGCAAAATTTATGAAAAAAGCTAATATATATTCAGCTTGAGGGGTCAACTTTTCCATTTTAACCAATATCACTTCTTATTTGTGTGTGTGATAGTGCCCTTCTGCATGATTTTTTCTGGTTTTTTTTCTAATTTTCTGGTTAGGCACTGAAATAAATTATCAAGAAACTATTCATTTGGGCCTACTATGTCTTAATTTTTATTCTATTTTATTCTATTTATTTTTCTTCTTTTCCAGGAAGCATTTTTGTTCTCTAGCTTTGTTTCCAAGCAGTCTGAGTTCTCTTCAAGCTAAAAACAGAGGCTGATCTTGATCTTGAAGCATATTAACATTACTTCAGAGAATAACAAAACTCAGGCTCCTATCTTCTTTTTTAAAATTAAAACACTTTATTGAGGCATAATTGACAAACAAAAAGCTGCAGCTATTTGATGTATATAAGCTGATGTGTTTAGAGATCATTATACATCCATAAAACCCTGAAACTCTCATCACTATTAACGCCATAAATTTATCCATTACTGCCAAAAGTTTTCTCCCACACCTTTAGCTCAGTTTCGTTTTCCTTTTGTGGTAAGAACACTTAATATAAGATCAACCCTACCGGCAAATTTGTAAGTATACAACAGTTAATAATAGGTCCGTGTGGGCCGGGCGCGGTGGCTCAAGCCTGTAATCCTAGCACTTTGGGAGGCCGAGACGGGCGGATCACGAGGTCAGGAGATCGAGACCATCCTGGCTGACACGGTGAAACCCCGTCTCTACTAAAAAAATACAAAAAAAAACTAGCCGGGCGAGGTGGCGGGCGCCTGTAGTCCCAGCTACTCGGGAGGCTGAGGCAGGAGAATGGCGTGAACCCGGGCGGCGGAGCTTGCAGTGAGCTGAGATCCGGCCACTGCACTCCAGCCTGGGCGACAGAGCGAGACTCCGTCTGAAAAAAAAAAAAAAAAAAATAATAATAATAATAATAATAGGTCCGTGTATATGGTAGATGTCCAAATCTTATTATTGTATATAATTGAAACTCTGCTATGTTTCTTCCTCCCTTATAATTCCTGGCAAACTCACCTTTCACTTTCTGCTTCTGGGTGTAAGATTTTAGATTCTACATATAAATAAGATCATTCAGTATTTGCCTTTCTATAGCTGGCTTATTTCACTCAGTATAATGTCCTCTAGACCCATCTATGTTGTCACAAATGGCAAGAGTCCCTTCTTTTAAGGCTGAATAATATTCTATTGTATGTATGCATGTGCCACTTTTTCTTTATCTGTTCTTCTGTCAATGGACATTTAGGTTGTTTTCATATCTTGGTTATTGTGAATAATGCTGCAATTACCAGGGAAGCACAGACATTTTTTCAAGATCCAGATTTCAATTTACTTGGATATACAGTAGGCTCTCCTTATTTGTGGTTTCATTTTCTGCAGTTTTAGTTTTCTGTGCTAACTGCAGTCTGAAAATATTAAATGAAAATTTTCAGAAATAAGTTACAAGTTTTAAATTGTGCATCACCATTCTGAGTAATGCAATGAAATCTTGCATCATCCTGCTCTGTCCCACCCAAGATGTGAATCCTTCCTTTGTCCACCATATCCATACTGTCTATACTACCCACTCACAAGTCACTAAGTAGCTGTCTAGGGTATCAGATCAACTATCTTGGTATTGCAGTTGTGTTCAAGTAATTCTTATCTGACATATTAATGCCCCCAAAGTCCCTGAGTAGTGATGCCGGCAATTTGGAACCAAAGAGAAGCAATAAAGTTCTTCCTTTAAGTGAAAAGGTGACCTTGGCCTTCCTTAGTTATAGCTGGGCACATCTGTAATTTCACGCATTCACTAGGGCCCTTGGAATGCATCCCCTGTGGATAAATGGGGACTACTATATACCCAAAAGTGGGATTGCTGGATCAAATGGAAATTCTATTTTTATTTTTTTTGAAAAACCACCAAAGCTGTTAAATAGCTGTGAAAGCCATTAATTTTTTTTCAATTCCATTATTTTGTTATTCAGTTTCAAAATGTCTGCTTCATTCATTTTTGTTTGTTTGTTTGTTTGTTTGGAGATGGAACTTTGCTCTTATTGCCTGGGCTGGAGTGCAATGGCACGATCTCAGCTGACTGCATCCTCCACTTCCTTGGTTCAAGCCATTCTCCTGCCTCAGCCTCCCAAGTAGCTGGGATTATAGGCATGCATCACTATGCCCAACTAATTTTTGTATTATTAGTAGAGACGAAGTGTCACCATGTTGACCAGGCTGGTCTTGAACTCCTGACCTCAGGTGATCCACCCACCTCGGCCTCCCAAAGTGCTGAGATTACAGGCATGAGCCACTGCACCCGGACTTTTCTTCCAGTTTTTAAAGACTGCTTTCTGCAGGCAAAGACCTTCTCCTGCTATAATCCTGGATGAATGGGATTTCCTCTAGGATTGTGTGAGGCTTCTATATTTCTTCAATTGCAAACTAGAGAAGCAACTATATAGTTTCCAAATTCTTTTAATCATTATCACTCATGGTTAATTATTCTTCAGTAAACCATTTCCACCATCTCAAAGGTTACATGAGATGTAATAGTTATCATTCATCATAATCTTATGATTTTAAAATATCAAATAAGAAAGAAAAAAGAAAAATAGATCACTGTTTTAACAAAAACCAGCATTCATTTACCCAAGTTAAAGTTTGAAAATAGCCTGTTTGAGGAAGTCATGTTTTTCTTTCAGTGTACATACTCTTCTTATGCGTAGTTTTTGTTTTTTGGTTGGTTTATTTCAGTTGGAATGTACTTAAAGGTTTATAAGAGTAAGTATTACTTACATACTATTATTTTTAGCATCATATAACTATCACTCTAGTGAGTTAGTGAGACTCACAGGAGGTTGTCAATATACATTGATGCATTCACTTTAACTTCGCTGAGGTTTAAAAGGTAATTTCTGCATATTTTACATGATAAAATGCAATTCAAATCAATGTCTTATTCTCTGAACTGTTAGATGTATACTAAATTCACACATATTTCTGGAAATGAATGGATACATATTAAGAGCTGGGGGCACTTCTAGCTCCCATGTTATATAAAGAAAGCATTTCCATGTTAATTCTAATTTTTGCTATGCTGTCCTAGGCTATTTAACCCAGAAAGGATCAGATTATCCCATTCCACAAAGTTTCCTAAATCAATATACATGAGCCCCTGAAACAGCTAGTTATTTAACCCTATTTTGCAAATACTATGGAAGATTACTTATAAAGCACATTTATCTTGGAAATAAAAGCCTAGGTAGATCTGGCAATATTTTCATAGGCAATGGATGTATGAGTACAATGCTTTTTACCCCTATTTTTGAAATAGGAAATAAGATGTATAGAGTTGTTATGGCTTATTTTCCTGAAGACTGTACTTTTGCATTCTTGAAATTTTTCTCAAGATCTTAATACAAGAAAGAACTATACTGCATTTTACTGGTATCTAACTTTATGCCCCTACTTTCTATAAAAACATAAACTGTTAAAATGACTTTTTATTCTGAGCCTTCTAATAATCTTCTCTTTCTGTTCTTTCCATAATGCTCACAGCGATTACAAGAGTGGAATCTGTCAGATTTTCAAATCTGATCAGGGCAAATTCCAAGTTGCAAGTTACTAATATAGTCCTGTATGTTTTTCTACTTTAAGTATTTTTCTAAAAACAACTGTCCTTATCTATACATTTCACATAAGTGGCACAAATAATTTTTGTCCTAAAATAAGAAGAAAAAATATATAGTTCACAATATGAGTTATACATATTTAATGAAAAAATCATTTAAGCAAATGTCCACTTTGGTGAAAAGCTATGAAAAGCTGTGTTCAAATACTGTTCTTTGCAGCGATGCCTGAAGACTGTTAATGCATTACTGTCCAAGGAAATAATGCTTTATAAAAATATACAACCTTGTACCATGTTTATATGTCTAGTGTGCCATTTTAAGCTTGTTTGTATTAAGCTACAGGTGCAGAGCTGCTGTAAAATGGAAAGGGGGCAGCTGCTTTACTGCCAAGGCGTCACAATATGAGGCAGTGTCTCTACCACAGAAAACAGTGCTGCAATGAAATAAGCTCACATGGGCAAAACCTGAACATCTGGCAAACTCATCTTCATTAGTTATTTTCACATGCCCAATCTTACTTTATTTTCTCACTTATGAATCTCTGACCAGATTTTCAATTTTATTTATTTATTTCTTCACTTTTAACATTCTGGATATCCACCTTGAGGTATCTCACCTATCTAAATGATATTGTTAATTACTACATAGCAACATTTGAAGACAACATAGAAAGAACCTAATGTAATATTATACCAGGACTCGAAATAAATTAATTTTGTTTCAAGTAGCATAAGTGAGTGTATATATAAGTATATGCACACATATGTATATTGCAACATATGTACAAAATATATATATCATATTATATATAATAAACATGTATTTCACCATATATAATATGAGGTATATTATATATAAATAGTTTAATCTATGTATACATTATATAGTACTATTAACTATCTATCTAGGATGTTCTATCAAACCAATTTTGTAAACCATTTTGTACTCAACATCTCTCTGAATACATGGTATTGTCTTCATACCTTTTCAATTAGTTTTATTCAAAACCGTCTTGCTATGTTAATATATTTTAAATAATGTAGGGGATAGCAAGTGATCTAACCAAAATAATGACTGACTTCTAGAAGAAGGACAATTTTCCCATTACCACATGATAGAAAATGTCTAACCTTAGAATACCTCTAAAATAACAGAATCACTACACACACACACACACACACACACACACACACACAGAGCAAGAGAGAGAGAGAGAGAGAGACAAAGACAGAGAGAATATGCCATATAATTTTAGAGAGAAACAGTATCAAGATTGTGAGGAGAATAAAAGCAAGGCTCTAAATGCATGTAAACATTTATTACTTTTTGTTTTAAAAGCCTATATTTATGTTCTACATTTCAGAAATCACTGTGTTCGCTTCAATAAATACAATGAATCACGTTTTGTTCTTGCACTCAACACTTATTCTGGTGGGAAAAGGTTAACATTAAAAATACAATTCAATTTCAAAAGCAATGTAGAAAAGGATCAGAGAGAATGAGTTTACTAACTCTAAGGGAGTCGAGGAAAATTTTACAGAAGAGTTAAACTTGTGCTGAGAGGGTGAAAGAGGATTTGAAGGTCACCAGTATGAAAAAAAACAGAAAAGATAATCCCAGATAAGCACATGAAGGTCTGAAAGAGCAAGACTTGAATAGTTCAATCCTGGTAGCTTACACGACTAATCCAGATAATAGATGGGGGAAGTTAGAGAAACCTATTAAAGCCTCCAGTAGCTATGAATCACAGTAGTGCTACTGGGCATCTTTGTTAATAACTCTAAAGTTTATATATGAAAACTGTGGCTTTGAATTGTTTTATTCTGTATTATTTAACATGACTTTCATTTAGATACCCTTTAGTAAGTAAAGAAATACTCCTTTATTATTATATTTCCTACTTTTATTTAGAAATTGTATCTAATCCTTCTTGGGCATCTATCAAGATGATGATACTAATTTTCTCCTCTCTACTCTTATTGAAAATTACATTAATAGAGATCTAAAGATTGTTTAGATAAGTATTACTTTATTGAAATAAACATATTAATTCACAATTTATTATTTCAAAATATGTATTATACATGCAACTATTTATTATTTATGACTTTTCATGAATGTTCATAAAGTAAACTTGACATAACTTTTTATTTTTCTACCTAATTTTGTCTAATCTTGGAAAACAAGGGGAGAAGCCAATTTGGAAGTGGATCCTCCATCCCCAAGTTATCCAGCAGGTACCATGTTGATCAGAAAAGAAGCTCCCATACAAATCCTTTCCAACTTCCTGACTCACAAAAACATAGATAAAATAAAATGGCCATTTAAACCCATTAAGGCTTGGGGTGACTTGTTATATAACAATAGGTAACTGAACACCAATTCACTTATATAAAGCTTTATGTTCCTAACAAATAAACCAGAGACTTACCTAAGCTATGCATGGTCCGTTAGTACCGGTCTGTAGCCCATACTGTAATGCTGCTGCCATGTAAAATCATCTGGTTCTATTGTTGTTTGGGAGTAAGAGATTTTTACAAGCTTTTAAATTTGTTCTATTATTAGTAGTATATTCTCTTTCCAACTATATTCAAAGGCAACATTACTGAAATATAAACTCATCATTTTCAGTTGAATTTTCAAATTAATTGATGGCAAATGTTACATTGAGAAAACAAATTAAAGTACAAAGTACTTACAACTTCTTCTGTCTTTTCCTTAACTTTTATCCCTAAATAAGAATTTTCTTTGTTTTTGCTTCTGGGTCACAAGACATTTGTTGGTTTCATTTTTGTTGCATGAGGTAAAGGGAACATATGTAGTTTTCAGGAAGCAAAAATAAATGAATAGATAAGAAAATATATAGCATACTATCTATCTGTCTATCTATCATCTGTCTCTCTCTAGATGTGTACAGATACACATTTGTTGTAAATGGCTAGGTATCTCACAAAGTAACTCAATGACTGATATAAAATTATAAAACCTTAAAAATGAATATTTCACTGTAAGTACATATGTAAATATATGTAAAATAAAAGAGGAATATCATTAAAGATAAAAAGAGTAACATATGCCCAAACAAAACATTCATCAAGACAGAGCAATCACAACCATATATTTCCAATAATATCTCAAAATTGTAAAGTAACAACAGACCAAAATAGAGGAAAAAATAAGTGTCAGACTTCAACCTATCTCTCTAAGAAATGGGTATAGAAAGTGGAAATTCTGGATATTAGCCCTTTTTCAGATGGACAGATTCCAAAAAATTTTCTCCCATTCTGGAGGTTGCCTGTTCACTCTGATGATAGTTTCTTTTGCTGTGCAGACCATCATTCTCAGCAAACTATCACAAGATCAAAAAACCAAATACTGCATGTTCTCACTCATAAGTGGGAGTTGAACAATGAGAACACATGGACACAGGGAGGGGAACATCACACACCAGGGGGCAAGGGGAAGGATATCATTAGTAGAAATACCTAATGTAGGTGACAGGTTGATGGGTGCAGCAAACCACCATGTCACGTGTATACCTATGTGACAAAACTGCACATTCTGCACATGTAACCCAGAACTTAAACTATAATTTTAAAAGAAGAAAGAGGAAATTGTATGGGTATAAAATATTTGATAAAAAAGTAATGGATATTTATTGAATCATAGCTCTGATAAATAATACACACACACACACACACACACTCACACACACACACACATTTCTCAACTTGGGAGATTTGTCTCCAGGGATATTTGGCAATGGCTGGAGATGGACATTTGGACATTTGGCAATGCTGCTAACGTCCAACAATGCATAGGACAACAAAGAATTATCTAGATCAAAATGTTCATAGTGCCTCTCTAGAGAACGTTTGATATCTATTATATGTAAATGTATACACACACATAAATGTATATTTCTATAGCTCTATATACATATTAGATATCTATATATACTATTAATACATCAATTAAGGAGACAATGTGATATTTGTTGCAGGTCTAGTATTAAAACAGATTTAACAAATTAAGTTTCCTTGTTCCTTGCTCTGCTAGGTAAACAGGTCACAATATTTTTTTAGAAAACCCTCTAGTTGCTATTATATATACATGAATTGAATATAATATTTGAGAGGGAAATTTCACATTTTGCTGCATGTTTTTTTTTTAATTATGTAAGTTACTGTATTCCTTCAATAATTGTGTTTCTAGATTAAGTAGATATTTTGTATATTGTGACTATGGTGAATACATAATATTTTCTGCCCCAGAATACACAACTTTGAATAATTTGGTTTCTAACTGAACCCAAGATAAGTCGGTTTCTCTTTGGAGGTAAAATTAAAAGATTCCAGAGCATTTGGAAGCAGCGTGTCCTAGGTCATAAAGGTATCAGGTGCCATCTTGGGCCCTGTCCTCTTTTGCACTGCCAGTGTGAGAGATTATTACTAAATATAATACATCCTTCCAGTACTTTGAAAAAGAGAAAAGGTTAATACCCACAGGATTATATAGTTTAAATGCTTATTAATGGATATTGGACACTATATATTAACTTACTCAAAACAAGTAAGCCAAAAAAACCCAAAATTCATTAGTTCTGAGAATCAACACACACACAAAAAAGCAGGGCAGAGTTCCTCCAGGGACTGGAAGGCTGTCAGGACTCTAGGCCTCTCACCCTTACTCACATCTCCATGTATGTTGTTTTTATTTTCTTTTTTGTTGTTGTTGTTTTTTGTTTGTTTGTTTTTTTTTTTTTTTTTTTTTTTTTTGAGATGGAGTCTCGCTCTGTCGCCCAGGCTGGAGTGCTGTGGCCAGATCTCAGCTCACTGCAAGCTCCGACTCCCGGGTTTACGCCATTTCTGCCTCAGCCTCCCGAGTAGCTGGGACTACAGGCGCCCGCCACCACGCCCGGCTAGTTTTTTGTATTTTTTAGTAGAGACGGGGTTTCACCGTGTTAGCCAGGATGGTCTCGATCTCCTGACCTCGTGATCCGCCCGCCTCGGCCTCCCAAAGTGCTGGGATTACAGGCTTGAGCCACCGCGCCCAGCCGTTATTTTTATTTTCTTTCACTGCAGATGCCTCTCTTTCCCTGGCAGAGAACAGCTTCTGTGGAAACTCTGCATTTGCATTTGTAAAGTGTCATCATCACTAGGGGAAAGAAAATTCGCATACTCCCCCACTCAGTGCCAACTAAAAATGCAGGAGGAATGATTCTCCAGATCAGGGAGAAAATACATCACAATTGATGGAGTATGAATCACACTCAATGGAGCACAAGATTTGTGATTCTCGTCAGAAACACACAACTGGAGTGTGGAAGATACAGGGAGAAGATGGCCATCTACAAGCCAAGGAGCGAGGTCTCAGAAGGAACCAACCAGCCAAGACCCTGATCTCAGACTTTCCCCCAAAACCATGAGAAATAATTTCTGTTGTGTAAGCCACACAGTCTAGTATTTTGTTATGGAAGCTATCGCTACTAACAGTTACTCAAAGAAGGGAATTAGTTCCTACTGAAACCAACCCATCTTCTTTTCCCATTAAAAAAAATCAGTAGTAACCCCAACAGATACCCATCATGAGATTATGCAACCAATACACACCTGGATGAAAGAAGAGATGAGTATAAGGGCTTTTTCTTTGCTCTTATCTCTCCCTGTCAGGAATCATAGCACTTATCCCACTAAACGTTGCATGATTCAGTCCACTTTCTCCATTGCTCTTACATTTCCAAATTATTTATTTTTCTTTCATTTTTACTATTAAAATTCTTAATGGGTTCAATAAGGTAGCTTAATAGTAATAATTTAGTACAGAAAATGGCATGTTACAGTTATTGTAACTCAGAATATGTTTAATGACTCCGTCTGGCTCTAAGGCATGTTTCCAGTACTTTCTTCTTACAGCATTTCACCATTCTCACCTGCTTTGCTCATGAAAACAATCTGCTCTCACATTCAATGTCTGTTTTTTCTTATTCTAATAAAAACATTTATATGCATAAATTACATACTAATTGAGAATAAATACAAAAGTGTATTTTAAAGTTAAGACTCCTCTTTATTTAGCCAAGGCCAAAGTACCATATAATTGGGGTAGAAAATCTTTAAATTGCATTACAGTAAAAGAAAATTGCAACATACATTTTACTTAGTGTTTCTAGAAAGATGTAGCATGCAATAAAAAATCATTTCTAAGCTATACAAATGCAAAGCATTTTCTCTTTCTCTCGTTTTTATTGTCAGTCAACTCACATTATTATTAAAAATACTCCAGGAAATGTTTGCAACATCATTTTTTTCCTTGATGAAGATTCAGATGGGTTGAAAACAATCATCTTTGCATGGAAAATAATGCCAAATTCTATATATAAGTATAGAAAATAAGATTTTCCCACATAAACCTTAAAAATTTCCAAAACCCCTATATACTGAAACTGTAAAAAACAACAAATTTCAAATTTCACCTAGACAAACAAATGTTTCTTTCAAAATATTTTTAAGAATTTCAACGAAAATAATTTCTACTCAACATACTCCTACTCATGAAAAAGTTATGCTGAATTTAACTTTGCTCTGTTACATTGAGAAATTATAATTTGGGGGAAACTGAGTATAATAAAGATGTCCTATAGGGTATAGAAACATAAAAATTACCTAAATGTTGAAAGTTTTCATATACGTCAATAGTTCGATATATACTTGCTGCTACCTTTATATGCAAATAGGTTTCCAGAAGCAATAATTGATAGTTAAAATTATGTTTTTCTGCATTAAGGCACACATAGCATGCATAAAATTATTTACCATACATAGTTGACAAAGAAAACTCAATTCATGAGGTCAAACTCAATTATCATTTTTAATAATTATTTTCCTTTAAAAGGCAATATAAATTTAGTGAAATAATCTGAAATGTTCTGTCTAATTTGATTATAATATTGACACTGCTGTGATTTTAAATGAAGATGCTTGCATTGCTTGTCAGAGGGGGTGATAGGATATTCAGTGGGAAAAAAAAAAAAAACCCTTTTTTCAGATATACTAAGCATCAGGGCAATAAGTGGTAGTAGCATTTTATCTGAGCAAAGTTTTTTTCTCCTTTTTTATGTTAAAAAAAAAATTAGGCATACACATGGCATCAAACCAGACTGAAGAATTTTTGAAAGTCAGAAAGTACCTAAAGAAAATTATTGATCATACCTTGGAGAGAAAGTAGAAAAGAGAAGCTTTACACTATCCTTTCTATAGGCCAATGAATACTGGAGTCTCCACATCAGTCTGTCTCTAGACAGGGAAGGCAGGACAAATTAAATCAGACTTTTTTGCTCCAATTTGATCGAATCTGTTTGTGTAGATAAAAACCTCAAAGTTCCATCATGCCAAATATATCATCTTAAGCAATTGGTTTCCTTATCATCTTTCCTTTGACATTTCACTCTGCGACAGACCAATAAACAACACCGATTTCCTTTGGAGAGTTTAATTCACATCTGGAATCTTTTAGAAAGCTTTTTTGATAGGAATAGCAATCTTAATAGGAAAGCATTCACTTTTAATTACATCTTTAAATATCACATGATTTACTTGCACACAAATTGAAGTTCTGGAAAGAATGTCAAAGCGGCTTCAACATTGATATAGTTGAATTCTTTCCCAAGGCCTGAAGAGAAATCTAGCAACCTGAGACACGTTCTTAAGTTTATTGATGGCACATGGACAAGTATCTGACTACCCCTGGGAAATGTACATACTACAATAGTTTATTCAAAATCTTTCACAAGGGACTATTTAAGCAATAAGGACTTACTGGAGGAAGCTCCCCTGAGGATATTTAAGAAGATTGGACCCAGGGAGGAAAAGTTAGCTTATTTCCTGAATTTCCCTGTTTCTTCTATAAAATATCTTCATGGTAGCAGAAAATGTAATCCTTTTATCTTATTTTTGTAGTCATGGCAAATGTTTAAATTTATTGGGCAGGTAGTAGGATCTAGTATCTCTGTTCAGATATTCTGCTATACTCCAGGATACCTGTATTTTAGGCATTCCTGAGAACTCCTTTACCAAGAGTCACTCTGTGCTCACCACACTAGAGGGGCAAGCAGATCTGAAACTTGGCCAGCTGCCATCAAAGTTTAAAGGGACAGACTTCTCAGGATTTATAGGAGACTTTATTCAGAGTTTATTTCACTTGGCTTGGGTTGAAGAGCAAACACGCACTACCTTTCCTTATTTGAGTGAACAGCAAAACCACAATACTCAACGTGTGGCTGAAGACTCAGGGCATAATTTCCTTTAGAAAGTGGAGTCCTCTGACTTATTTAATTTCTGGTTAATAGCATGCACTGCTCTTTTCAAACTACTTTTTTAAGAATTATATAAAAATGACAGATACCTCTTTTGCTTTTGCACATAGTGTGTTTTCACACTAAAGAGTGAAATAGTAGTCAGATATTTTAGTCATGAATGAACACATTCTATGGGACCATAAGCTTCCTAATTGTTTTTGTATCTCAGTATAGAATTTACATTATGTAATGTAATCTGCATACTGAAGTACAGAAAAATTAAGAATTATAAATTAATTCATTGAATTTAAATTCATTGAATTAATTACATTTAATTCAATGAATTCAAATTCAATGAATTAATTACATTTAATTCAATGAATTCAAATTCATTGAATTACATTTAATTCAATGAATTGCATTAATTAACAAATTAATCTCTGTACCTCAGTATACAGATTACATTGTGCTGTATGACATTTGCTTTGGAATCATAATTTTCTTTCGGCTGAGAGAAAGGGAACAGATCGAGAGCAACTAACCAGTTTCTGCCACACTCGCCATCATTTAATTAAACATAAATATATATTTAAATATATATTTAATTATATATCTTATTGAATAAAACAAGCTCCTATTTTGTTCATCATCAACTTTATTGAGGAATAATTCATATATATCTTTAAACTGTACAATTTAATGAGTTTTGACAGAGATACCACTCATGCACAATCAAAATACAGAGTATTTTCATCACCTCACAAGATATTCAGAGCCCCTTTGCATTCTATTTCTCTTCAACCCTGACTGCAAGCAAACATTGATTTGCTTTTTGTCATTGTAGTTTATTTTGCATTAACATAATTGAAATTATACAAATTATACTTAATGTACTCTCATATCTCTGGATTTTTTTCCACAACATAATGATTTTAAGATTAATCCATGGGCCGGGCGCGGTGGCTCAAGCCTGTAATCCCAGCACTTTGGGAGGCCGAGATGGGCGGATCACGAGGTCAGGAGATCGAAACCATCCTGGCTAACACGGTGAAACCCCGTCTCTACTAAAAAAATACAAAAAAACTAGCCGGGCGTGGTGGCGGGCGCCTGTAGTCCCAGCTACTCGGGAGGCTGAGGTAGGAGAATGGCGTGAACCCGGGAGGTGGCGCTTGCAGTGAGCTGAGATCCGGCCACTGCACTCCAGCCTGGGTGACAGAGCAAGACTCCGTCTCAAAAAAAAAAAAAAAAAAAAAAAAAAAAAAGATTAATCCATATTGCTGCATATATCAGTAGTTTATTCCTTTCATTGCTGAGTATTAGAGCTCCATTAGACAAAATATTAAATACTGTTTATTCACTGAAGATGGAAACAGTTTTTCTCATTTTGAACTTTCATAAATAAAATTGCTATAAATATTTATGCACAAGTCTTTGGGCAGATATATGATATTAATTATCTTGGGTAAATACATAGGCATAGAAAAATGGGGTTATGTGTTGTATATGCAGCATTTTATGAAACTGCCAAATAGTTTTTGAAAATGTTTATAGATTTGTAGCCCCATAATCAGTGAATGACACTTCCAGTTGGTTCACATTCTGGCTCATACTTGGTATTACCAATGTTTTTCATTTTAGCCATTCTAATGGTGTGTACTGGTATCTCATTGTAACTTTGATTTGTATTTCTCAGATGAGTAATGATTGTGAATGTCATCTTCTATATGTATTAAGCATTTATTTGTATGTCTTCTACAGGGAAGTCTCTATTCAAACTTTTGTCCATCTTTTGATAAGATATGTTTTATTGTTTTACTTCTTTTTATGATTTTTAAGGTTCTAACCAAAAATAAATATTGCTAGCACCAATGAGAAAACAATTTTTCTATGTTTTTCATTTAGGACTTTTATTATTTTAGCTTTTATTTTTTAGTCTATGATAAATTTAAAGTTAATTTTATGTGCAGAGTAAGTTAAGGACTGATTTCTTCCCATGCAGTTACCCACTTGTTTGAGTACAAATTATTAAAAACCACTATGGAAAACCGTATGGAGATTCCTTAAAGAACACAAAGTAGATCTACTATTTAATCCAGCAATTTCACTACTGGATATCTACCCAGAGGAAAATAAATCATTATATGAAAAAGAGACTCACACACAAATGTTTAGAGCAGAACAGTCTGCAATTGCAAAAATATGGAACCAGCCTAGATGCCCATCAATCAACAAGTGGATAAAGAAAATGTGATATATATACACATATATTTTATATATACATATATGTGTATATATATAAACATGGAATACTACTTAGCCATAAAAAGGAACAAAATAATGGCACTTACAGTAACCCAGATGAAGTTGGAGACCATTATTCTAAATGAAGTAGCTCAGGTATGGAAAACTAAACATGGTATGTTCTCACTTATAAGCAGGAGCGAAGCTATGAGGATGCAAAGGTGTAAGAGTGATACAATGGATTTTGGGACCTTGGGGGAAAATGTGGAAGGGATGGTGAGGGATAAAAGACTACACATTGGATACAGTGTATACTGTTCAAGTGGTGGGTGCACCAAAATCTCAGAAATCACCACTAAAGAACTTATCCATGTAACCAAACATCACCCGTTCCCTAAAATCTATTAAAATTAAGAAATTTACTTTCCCAATTGAATTGCCTTGGTAAGTCTGTTAACAATTAACTGGACACACACACACACACATAGGCAGACACAGAAACACACATATATATATAGTACAATAAAGTGAGATATATAAAAATACCTATATTGATATAGTATAGATATCGATAGACCATAGATCTATGATAAATTTAGTCTATGATAAAGTTAACTTTATGTGCAGAGTAAGGTAAGGATTGATTTCTTCCCCTGCAGTTACCCATCATAGATCTATGATCTATTGATATCTATACTATATTGATCGATATCAATCTATAGATGTATCTATATATAATGTGACATATAAATCCATATATCAATAGATATGGATATGCTGATGATAGATATCTATAGATATTCTACTATACAGATAGATAGATAGATACAGATACAGATATATATATATATAGATCTAGATCTAGATATAGATTCCACCTATATATTTGTTTCTGGACTTTATCCCACTATGTTTATCTACATATCTATCCTGTTACCAAAACCTCATGTCCTTGATTAATGTCACTTTAAATAAGTCTTGAATTCAGGTAGTGTAGGTCTTCTCATTTGGTTCTTCTTTTTAATATTACTTTGACTATAGTAGTTTGTTTTTATTCCCATATGTTTTAAAATCAACTTATGAAAATTTCAGAAAAAGACTGAGTATATGTATTTTAATTGCAATGAATATGTATCAATTTTTGAAGATCTGGAATATTAAGTTTTCTAATCCATGATCACAATAACTCTCCAATTATATAGCTTATCAATATTTAACAATATGCTACAGCCTTTATCTTAGAGGTCTGCATATTTTTGTTCAAAGTATTCCTAGATACTTTATAATTTTTACACATTAAAGAAATTTTTTATATTAAATATTGAATTTTAGAATTTAGAAAAACACAATTCATCTTTATATTATTAACATTGTATCCTAAAAGCCTCTAAACTTAATTTTTATCTGGTAGATTTTTTTTGTTGCTGTTGATTCCTTTAGATTTTCTAGGTAAACAATCAACAATCATGTCAACTGCAAGTAGTGTCATTCCTAAACCTTATAACTTTTTTTTGCCATATTGCAAAAGCTAGAACCTTTGTACAGTATTGAATAAAAGTGACAAAGAAGATCTCTCTCGTTCACTACTTTAGGAGTAATGCATTCAACAGTTCAACAGCACAATGAGATAAATTGTGGATTATAATTTTTTGATTGACTAGTGACAAACTGTATATATTTATATTATAAAACTGATGTTTTGATATATGTATACATTATAGAATGATTAAATACACTAATTAACATATTGATCACATAATATACTTAATATTTTTTTGTGATGAGAACATTTAAAGTCTACTTTCTGAGCAATTTTAAAATATGTTACACATTATTATTTTGTTGTTGTTGTTTTCAAGACAGGGTCTCGCTTTGTCACTGAGTCTGGAGTGCAGTGGTGTAACCTCTGCCACTGGGGTTCAAACGACTCTCCTGCCTCAGCCTCCCGAATAGCTGGGACTACAGGCACACATCATCACTCACGGCTGATTTTTGGATTTTTAGTAGAGATGGGGTTTCACCCTGCTGGCTAGGCTGGTCTGGAACTTGTGACCTCAAGTGACCCACCCACCTAGGCCTCCCGAAGAGCTGGGATTACAGGTGTAAGTCACCCTGCCCAGCCCATTACTATTCATTGTAGTCACTGTGCTGACAATAGATCTCCAGAACTATTCCCTATGTCTAACTGAAATGTTTAACCGTTTAACCAACATCTTTGCCCTCCCACACAGCCCCTGTTAATCAACATTCCACTTTATGTTTCTATGAGCTAGACTATTTAAAATTCCACATATAAAGGAGATCATGAAGAATTTGGCTTTCTGTGCCTGAGTTATTTCACTAGATATAATGTCCTTCAGATTTATTCATATTTTTGCAAATGACAAAATTTATTTTTCTTTTTTAGGCTGAATAATACCATTGTGCATATGTACCACAATTACTTTATCCATTCATCTGTTGATGAAACCTTTAATTCCATATCTTGACTATTGTGAATAGTGCTGCAATGAACATCAGAGTGAAGATATCTTTTTGACATACTACTTTTATTCCTTTAAATACATATTCAAAAGAAGAATTGGTGGGTTATATGGTAGCTCTATTTTTAAATTTTTTGAGGAACTGCCATACATTTTTCAATATAACTGTAATATTTTATATTTCTACCAACAATGTATCAGGCTTCCCTTTTCTCTAAGTCCTCACCACATATATACATAATTCATTCTTACAGGTGTGTAGTGATATCACATTGTTTAAATTTTCATTTCCCTGATGATTAGTGATATTGAGCACCTTTCATATAGCTATTGGTCTTTGTATACCTTCTTTTGAGAACACTCTAGTCAGGTTTTTACCTAGATAATCTGTATCAGTTTACAATGGTTCTCTTTTATTCCTAGTTTATTTTTTAAATAAATGAGGATTGACTTCTTAGAAATGACTTTTCTAATTCTATTAAAAGGATCACATGATTTTCTCCTTCATTCTGTGATGTATATTGACTGATTTCCAAGTGTTAAACTTTGCATTCTAGGATAAAAACACACTTAGACATAATGTGTATCCTTTTTACACATTGCTGAATTTAATTTCCCAGTTGCATCCATGTATATCATTTTTATCGTAATGCTTTTACCTGATTTCACCAGAGAGTAATGCACATCTCATAATGTTAGCTGGAAATGTTTCCTCCTATACTAATTTCTCTGAAAAGTTTGTGCAGAATTGGCAATATTTCTTCCTTAAATATTTTATGTAATTTACTAATTAAGCCACCAGGCAATTTAGTTGCCTTTGTAGGAAGTATTTTGTATTAGTTTACCAAGGCTGCCATAACAAAATACCACAGACTGGGTGGCTGCAATAACAGTAATTTCTCTTTGTCTCAGTTCTGAAGGCTAGAAGTCCAGTATAAACGTATCTGCAGATTTGATTTCTCTTGATGCCTCTTTCCTTGGCTTGCAGGAACTGCCCTCTGGCTGTATCGCACATGTTTTTTTTTTCTTTTTTTCCTTTTTTTTTTTTTCCCCCCTCTATGTTTGTGTGCATATCCCTGGTATCTATCTGTGTATCCAAATTTCTTTTTTTTATCAGATGATTAGGGCCCATCCTAATGGCTTAATTTTGAATTAGTTATTTTTTTAAAGATCTTATGTACAAATACAGTTACATTTTAAGGTACTAGGGGTTAGCAATTCAACATAAGAATTTGAGAGGCATGCAATTAAGCCAATGAGTGCTAAAATAGAAATTCAGTTTCTTTAATAGATACAGAGCTGTTCAGGTTGTTTCTCCCTGAGTGTGTTTTATGCTCTCTTTTTTTGTGTGTATGAACAGTTTAGCTAAGTGTTTATCAACTTTATTGATCTTTTTTTAGAACCAGCTTTTAGCTTTGTTAATTTTCTCTATTTTCTGCTTTTTCTTTCACTGTTTCTACTCCTTATTATTTCAGTTTTTATATATGTGGGCTTTACGGTAATATTCCTAGCTTCTTGAAAGAATGTTTGATTTTAAATCTTTATTCCTTACTAACATAATCATTTAGTGCTGTAAATGTCTCCTCTAAACAATGCTCTAGCTACAGTTCATGTGTTGGTATCGTGTATTTTTATTATCATTCAGTTTAATTTTTTTCTGATTGTTTCTTTGTTGCTGGGTTATATGAAGAAGCATTTTGTTTAACTTTTTAATATTTGATGTTTTCCTAAATATCGTGTTATAAATAGTTACTAATTTAATTCTGCTTTTGTCAGAGAACATCCATGATGTGGTTTCATCTGATATATATTTATCAAGATTTGTTTTATAGTTATCCCAGCATATGCTTCAATTTTACTATTTTCTATTTGGTTTGTTGTATTGTTTTAATAAGCACAGTTTTTGTGAACTAGGCCTTTTGGTACATATGCATGTTTTCCATTAAAAAGTGAATGAGCTTAATATGCAGCTTCAAGGTTTGGACCAAAAGATATGTAATACATGCATTAAGACAGGAGTTTCATATACCCAAAAAGTACTGTTCAAAATCTTTTAAAATTAGTAATATTTCAATTTTTCCAATAATTTCTGAGCATTTTGATCTAAATAAGGTGCCCGTACGTGGATAAGTATTAAGTATCCTAAATAATTATTTGATAAATCCTAATTTACTTCCTATCAGTATGGTACTAATTACATCAATAAAATAGTTGATTAATTTAATTAAATAAAATTAAAGAAGAACTACTTAAATTGGCACTGGTAAGTCATTCAACAAACAATTCTGTTGATAGACCTCTAGGTGTATTGTTGTATTTTGGGGGTTTTTTTGTTTGTTTGTTTTTTGGTTGAGACATGGTTTTGCCATGTTGAAAGGCTGATACTAAACTCTCGGGCTCAAATGAGTCAACTGTCTTGGCCTCCCAACGTGTTAGGATAACAGTCATGAGCCATTATACCCAGCCAACATAAAATTCTTGATGTGACAATATTCCTAGCATATACATAGGAATGAATTTAAATAAATATCATTTTAATAATACATTTTTATCAACACATACTAACATTAAAAATAAGTGGCAGTGGAGGTTGAAAAGATATGTTTTAATTCTCTATTACTATTTCCTGATGTGCTGGTTATTGTTTTACTAGTTTTAAAGATTATAAAACACTAACTATACTGTTGGTATGACCCATTTCTGGACTAGATTCGCAAAGTTGGCTAGTGCTTACATGTCCAGCTGTGCTAGAATACACTAGGTAGAGAAAAATAGGACAGCTGGCAATGAACTCTAGATACTAGAGTCACATCTCAGCAGAGGAGAGAAAGGTGTAACAGAAATTACTAGCTCTGCTCTCCCTGCAAGAGTACCCATCATTTGAAACCTATAAAATTCAAAACCAGAGTAAAGGCAAAATTTTATAAAAGAGTATTGAGCAGGTATAAAGGCCTGACTGAACCCCATGGCAACAGAAGCTATAAAAATTTCATTAGTGACAACTTTTGTCTACTAATCTGCTGAGGGTGTTTCACCATCTTATCACATAAATTAATGATAACAATATCTAAATGCTACTCTATAAAAGATAGATTATTTATCTTTTATAATTTTAGTTCTATTGATATTCAAGGTAAAGTGTTCCACCCCCAGATCATATAGTACCATAAAGCCATTTATTTAGCTAAATTTTGTACCTCACTACTTACACATTCAAATTAATTGGATTAGTGATGACTTTCAAATCATTGGACAATAAAGTTTTTGTTATTTTTAATAAAAATGTCTCATATACTCCACACACAGATTCCCTCTTGACAATTTTTTCACTTCGCTCTCATCACAGTTTCATGACTTTTTGTTTTATTATTTTTCCTTTAATTTTTGTTTTAAATGCCAGGGTACACATGCAGGATGTGCAGGCTTGTTACATAGGTAAACGTGTGCCATCGTGGGTTGCTACACCCATCAACCCATCACCTAGGTATTAAGCTCAGCATGCATTAACTATTTTTCCTAATGCTCTCTCTCCCTTCATGACTTTTTAATTAGTCTTGAAATACTAAAATACTTTTATAGCACTTCCTATGACCTAGTCCAGTTTATTTTAAAATTTAAATCTAAAGTGTATATAAAGCTTTCCTTATATCTACCTCTTGCCACACAGGATTGTTTTCTTTTTTTGACATGGTAGAAAGGCACTTTTTGAAGATAAAGAGGAAAATATAGATATCTCCTTATGTGACTAATAGTGATCACATTCTGCTCTCATCCCTTAATACCAATCTCTGTTTGGTTGGGCTGTTTAAATTATCCTTGTTCATGGGCTATGGGATTCATGGAGATGTCATGACATACATCTCCAATGAATAGACGATTGACAAGTGTAGCCACCATTTACGGTTGTTCTTCATTGAGAGACATTACACAATATTCTGCTGATACACATTCTTGCATCCCATTTTATGGCCAGATCCTCAAGATTGTTGTCTCAATCCTGAGGCCGCCATGCATGTCTATATGTTTTGGATATATCCTCTTTAATTTGGGGAAACTGGTTTCTCTTTGCCTGTTTTCCAGTAGCACAGGCACTTAATTAGTATATGAAAGACCAATACTCTCACCTTTTATAGGGCCCAGGTCTTTAAAAGTTATTCTTTTAGAGCTCAACTCCCTCAGATATAGAGAGAAGAAATACCTCCTCTTCTCTCTTATGTGAAAAACTATTTGCTTTCTTTTTCCATGGTAACATTTTTCACATGGCCCACTGTTCTTTACATTATCATTTAGATCAACTACGGATAAATGAGTGTTGGCAGAGCTGGGCTCACATATTTCTCATTGAATTTTGTGGAGTAGAAGCTGGCTACAATTGCTGGCAGGTTTCTGAACTTAGGCTGAAGGTTCCTGGTACCTTTTAAACACAGGGAGAACACATGTCTTGTTATATGACCGCACACAACTTCCCAACACACACATGCACAAACACACACACACTTGAGTCTTTCAGCAGGTCTGCCATATTCCCAAGTACTTCACCAGGTACAATTGAAGATGCAACAGCAACAATGTCAGAGTGCTCTGGTTTCCATCCAAGAAGATAAGACGCTGCTTACCTACCGTATCTGAGGATATAGGATAGATCTAACCATCAGAAAAAATTAGATTTGTCACAGTTATTATAGGAGCGATAGGATATGTTAAAGGCAAACACTGAAAACTTAATGATTTTGCCTGCAATCTCATTTCTTTTCTACATAAATAGAATCCATTTCTGAGAAAAACTTTATGTCTTACGGGGCTCTGCAGGCAAGGATTGTGACTATGATCCTGCCAAAGCTTTAAAACACATTGTTTCCTTTACCCATTATCAAGAGGTTCGCCTGAAATTTGTTTCCAAGGAAGAATTAAAAAATACAAATCTAAGCAGAATAAAACTAAATATGAGATTTTTGTTTCTCATATTTTTAGGTGCATATGAAACATTCCTACCCAATTTCTTTTCTGATGTTTTTTCTTACCAGCCATGCCTCTCTACACTTCAAACACTTTTTTATCTCCAAAAAACAATGCTGATTCTAAACTACTTTCATTTCACCTCACATGTGACTCTATCCTTTGCTTCATCTTGCCCTAGCTTCACTCTGTCAAAGATCCATAGAACAGGAAATATTCTTTTCAGTGACTTTCTACTTCTCTGATGAGAACAAAGCACATTCCATAAACAGACCTTAGAAATATATCAGAAATTAATGTTACATCAAGAATCTTATCTTGCCTGGGTATAGTGGCTCATGCCTGTAATCCTAATATGTTGGGAGGCCAAGACAGTGGATCATTGAAGCCCGAGAGTTCAGTATCAGCCTCTCAACATGGCAAAATCTTGTTTCGATTAAAAAAAAAAAAAATACAAAAATTAGCCAGGCACGGTGGTGCATGCCTATGGTCCCAGCTACTTGGGATGCTGAGATGGGAGGATCACTTGAGTCCAGGAAGTTGTTGAGGCTACAATGAGTCATTATTGTGCCACTGCACTTCACCCTGGGCAACAGAGCAAGACACTGTCTCAAAAAAAAAAAAAAAAAAAAAAAAAAAACTTTTGCTTTTTTCTTCTTTTGTATCTAATAGTATAGAATATTAGTCTATTTCATGCTGAGCCTATTTATTCAGAGCAGCAGCCTAGGTCATACTATTTACAAACATATTTTTCTTACTTCTAGAGTAACAAAGGGTATATTAGTTAGCATGTATTTTTCTTCCTCTGAAAGGCTTTCATTACTAGAAGGTACATGGGTCCCAATAATAAATGCTCCCACTTAGACCAAGTCAGGAATGTATGCCTACTGGGTTATACATAGTCCTAAGGATCATGGACTATATAGTAGCCTCATGTATCATAATACACTATCTCATAATTCTTCTGGTTGTTTCTCCTATGTATAATGCTTTCCCATCTTGGAAATTTATGTGAAATTGACTAAATAAATAATGGAATCTGGTTCATTATAGATTCTTGCATAATTCTAATTATTCTAGTATCTATAAAAATATCTTGGAAAGAGTATCAAAATCAATATTAAGTTTGCTCATTTTGTATTTTTAATTATCCTTTGTTTATTAATTTTTCAGGAATAAGTATTAGCACCAAATTCAATGGTCTTTCTTCTAATAAAACCTGTAATGCAAGCATTAGGAGACATATCATGTGAAATGATTAGATAACAAAAATATACTGTATCTTCCCATTAGTTTGGTCTATACCTTCCTATAAGTCTACCTATATTTGGGCAACTTTTCTGACTTTGTCTTAATGTCATGACATAAAACTTCTGTCCTGCTCTAGTCCTCAAAATGGCTATATCAACATAGAAGTGGTAAAACAAGAAATGGGATAAGCCATGGTGAACTCCCAGGATTTTAAGGATGTTCCATAATCAGACTCTAAGAGAATAATGTAAATTAGTGTTAAGGCACAATAACCAGCATTTAAGGATAAATTAAAAAATCAGAGTTCAGAGAGGGCAATGAGGGATTGACTAAAATTTTATGAACATTTGTAACCAGTATCTCAGGTTATTTTAAATGTGTAAAATATAGAAAGTGCAGTTTTCTCTTCCCTAAAGGTAGATTAACAATGTCCACACTAGGACAGTTTTTTTAGAAATTTTTAAATCTATTTTTAATTGAAAAATAATCATGTATATTTATAAGGTATAATGTGATGTTTTCATCTAAGTATACGTTGTAGAAAGATTCAGTCAAGCTCATTAATATATCCATCACCTCACCAACTTGCCTTTTTGTCTGGTGAGTATGTTAAAAATCTATTCTTTTAACAATATTGAAATATGCAATACATTATTAACTGTGGTCACATAAAGTACAATTGATTGCTAAAACTTATTCCTTCAGTCTGAGACTTTTTACCCTTTGATCAACATCTTCCCCTTTCCTATGGTTTCTCCTCCTCTCCAGCCTCAAGTATTTACCTTTCTACTCTCCATTTCTATCAGATCAACTTTTTAAGACTCCACATCTAAGTGAGATCATACAGAATTTGTATTTCTGTGCCTGGCTTATTTCACTTAGCATAACATTGTCCAATTTCATTGATGTTGTTATAAATGATAGAATTTCCTTCTCTTTAAAGACTGAATACTATTCCATTGTGTATATATGCCACATTTTCTTGATCCATTCATCTGCTGATGGACAGTTACAGTGATTTCATATCTTAGCTATCATGAATAATATTAAAATGAACATGGGAGTATAGGTATCTCTTTAGCAAATCAATTTCAATAACTTTGGATACATCTTTAGAAATTTTCTAAACTTGAAGAGGATAGAACACTTCCAAATGAATTTGCAAGACCAGAATTACCCTCACACCAAAAACTGACAAGGATATTACAAAAAAACAAAATTAGAAGCCAATGTCCCTGATGAAAATAGATGTAAAAATCCTCTAACGAAATGCTAGCAAACTGAATTCAAAAGCATATTAAAAGTATCATTGACCATTCCACCCTCATCTGATAAGATTTATCCCAGAGATGCAAGAACAATCCAATAATGCAAATCTATAAATATAATACACCACCTTAACAGAATGAAGACCAAAAATTATATGACCATCTCAGCAGATGCAGAAAAAGCATCTGACATAATTCTACATCCTTTCATAACAAAAACTCTAAAAAAATACGGTATAGAAGGAATGTACCTCAACACAATAAAGGCCACATATAAAAAATCCACAGCGAACATCATACTCTAAGGTGAAAGTTGAAAGCTTTTCTTCTAAATTCCAGAAGAGAAGGATGCTCACCTTCACTGCTTCTATTTAACATGGTACTGGAAGCCTAGCTAGGGCAACTGGCAAGAGGGAGAAATAAAAACATCCAAAATAGAAAGAAGGAAAATACATTGCTCTTATTTATAAACATAATACTATATAAGAAAAACTCGACTCCAATAAAACCTGTCAGAATTGATAAACAAATTCAGTAAAGTTTCAAGATACAAAAATCAACATACAAAAACCAGTAGTGTTTCTGTATATACCAACAAACCACTATCTGTAAAATAATAATAATAATAAAATATCATTTACATAGCTACCAAAAAATTACTTGGGAATAACTTTAACCACACATGTGAAAGACCTGTACACTGAAATCTATAAAATATAGAGAAAGAAATAGAAGTAAGCACAAATGAATGGAAATAAAACTTTTTCTCATTGATTGGAAGAATTAATACTAATAAAATCTCCAAACTACCCAAAGTGATCTACAGATTTAATATAATCCTTATATCAAAATTCCAAAGACATTTTCACAGAAATAAAGAAATCCTAAAATATGTGTTGAATCATGAAAGGCTCTAAATAGCAAAAGCAATCTTGGGCAAAAAGAACAAAACTGGGGGCTCCACAAATTCTAAACTCAAAATATATTATAAAGGTATAGCAAATAAAACAGCATTATACTGGCATAAAAACAGACACATAGACTAAAGAAACAGAATTGAGAGCCAAGAAATAAATCCACACATTTATGACCAATTTATCTTCAACAAAGATGCAAAAAACACACATTTTGGAAAAGACAGTCTCTTCAATAATTCGTGTTGGGACTATTCAATATCCACATGCAGAAGAATGAAATTAGACTCATGTCTCATATTATATATAAAAATCAATGAAAATATATTAAAGACTTTAACGCAAGCCTGAAACTATAAAACTACTGGAAGGAACCATAGTGGAAATGTTTCATGACACTGGTTTGGGCAATTATTTTTTTGGATATAAACTCAAAAGCACAGAAACTAAAAGCAAATATGGATAAATGGAATTACATCAAACTAAAATTTCTGCTTAGTCAAGAAAAGAATCAACAGACAGTCTACAGCATGGGACAAAATATTTCATAACCATATATTTGATAAGGAGTTAATATCCAAAATATATAAGGAACTCAAATAACCCAATAGTAAGAAAACAAATAACTGATTTAAAAATAGACATAAAATTTGGATATTTCTCAGAAGAAGATATACAAATGGTCAATTAAATATAAACAATGCTGAGCAGCATTAATCATCAGAGAAATACAAACTAAAACCACTATGAGACAGCATCTCATACCAATTAAAATGGACATTATAAAAAAGATGAAGGATAAATGTTGGTGAGGATGTGGGGAAATAGAACATTGCACACTGGTGGTGTCATTATAAACTAGTACAACTGTCCTGGGAAATGTCATAAAAAATCCTAAGAAAAAAATTACATTGTCATATGATTCAGCAATTCTACTACTGGGCATATATCCAAAGAAAATAAAATTAATGTAATCCAGGACTTTGGGAGGCCAACGCAGGCAGATCACTTGAGCTTAGGAGTTCAAGACTACCCTGGGCAACAAGAAAAAATCCCCATTTCTACAAAAAAATAAAATAAAATACAGTACAAAATTTAGCTGGGCATGGTGGTACTTGCCTATACTCCCAGCAAATCAGGAGACTGAGACAGGAGGATTGACTGAGCCTAAGAGGTCAAGGCTGCCATGAGCAGTGGTTGTGCCACTGCACTCCAGCCTGGGAGACAGAGAGAGACCCTGACTCAAAAATAAAAAAAATAAATAAATAAAAATAAAATAAGATAAAATCGTTGAAGAGAGATCTTTACTCCCCTGTTCATTGCAGCATTACTCATAATAGCCAAGATATGGAATGTACCTAAGTGTATATCAGTGGATGAATGGATAAAGGAAATATGGCATATATTCCCAATTCAGCTCTAAAAAGGAAGGAAATATTGTCATTTGCAACAAAATGGATAAGCCTGGAAGACACTATATTAAGTGAAATAAAGCAAGCACAAGAAAACAAATATCACACGGGAGGCTGAGGCAGGAGAATTGCTTGAACCCGTGAGGCAGATGTTGCAGTGAGCCAGGATTGTGCCATTGCACTCCAGCCTGGTCAAAAAGAGTGAAATTCAGTCTCAAAACAAACAACAACAAAAACAAAAAACAAATATCACATGATTGCACTTACATTTTACACCTAAAAAATTTAACTTGAAGAAGTAGAGTAGGATAATGGTTACCTAAGGATAGGAGTGGCATGGAGTTGGGAAGATATTGGTCAAAGTATTCAAAAATTCAGTCAGATAGGAGGAATAAGGTCCAGAGATGTAATTCACAACATAATGACTATTGTCAATAACAATATATTATATTATTGAAAATTGCTGAAGGCAAACTTTGAGTGTTTTCACCAAAAAAGGATGTAATATCATGCATATGTTAATTAGCTTGATGTAGCCATTCTTCAATGAATACATATTTCAAAAGAATATGTTGTACATGATAAATAATTTTTATTTGGCAATTTAAAATAAATTAGTATAAAATAAATAAATATAAAGTAAGCTGAATTGAAATATGGTCCTTTATTTTTGCTACATTGACAATAATGGATGACCTTCTTAGACACACAAAAAATTGGAGAGCAGAAAGAGGTGGAGTATTTTGAAAGTGATAAATGAAAATGTCTATCAACTCAGAATTCTGCATTCATTGAAAATTTTCCTAAGGAATAAAAGCAAATTAACAACTTTCTCAGATGAAAGAAAAAGAAAAACTATGGCCAATAGACCTGATCTAAAAGAACTTATAAAGAATATCCTTAATATAGAAGAAATGATACCAGAAAGAAACATGCAAAACTAAGAATGAAGGGAAATGAGACAAATAGTAAACAAACTGTGTAAATAAAATAGACTATTCTTCTCCTCTTGAAATCTTCAACACATGTTTGACATTTGAAACAAAAGTTGAAACATTGTCTGATGGTGTTTTTAAAATATGTGCATGCAATATATAAGACACTTATATATTATGTGTCTACGATGGTAACATTTTTATATTCCAACTTAAGTACAAAAAGATTGATTTATAATAGGCTATGGAGAGTTTTTGCATATTTTAAAAACCCTAGAGTAACTATTGAAAACTACACAAATATATTCAAAATCACAATATATAAAGTAGAAGAAAAAAGAATGAACAAACAAAAATGAACAATAAAATTATAATCTATATCCACACCGTAACTATTTCACATGCAAATAATCTAAAAATATCAATTAAAAGTCAGAACTTATCAAAATGGATTAAAAAAATACATGATACAACTCTATACTACCAACAAGAAACTCATTATAACCATAGTAACATAGGTAGGCAAAAAGCAGAAGATACAACATAGTAACACTATTCAGTAGTAAGCAGGAGTGTCTATATTAATATAAGACAAAGTAAACTTCAGAGCAAAAAATAAAAAATAAAAATTACCAGACAAAAAAGGAATATTTTTATTTCTTAATTCACTAAGAGTAATGACAATATGTCATAGACGCTACTATTTAATTTATATCTTAGCAAATATTTTAGTGGTTATTGTTAAATATTTATTTTTTATATTTCTTTATTCTTTCTTTTATTTATTTGTTAACTAGTTATCCCTAAGATCTTTAGACAAGAATACCAATTAACTATCAAAAATTAATGTCTCAGTCCTCAACACAGATTATTACCAAAAAAAGCTGAATTACTCTTCTATCATAGAGTATCATAGAATGATAGAAGTCTAATTAGACAAACACAAAACATTAATAAAACCATTAATCAGTTCCAGTAGACTTTTGGTGGAGTTTTCTAAAATCATATTTTCAGTGAAGAGAGTTTGATTTATTTTCCTATGGAGATACATGTATTTCTTTTTCTTTACTGATTGCTCTGGCTATCATGTTCAGTATTATGTTGAGTAGGAGTGGTTAAGAGTGGGCATCCTTGCATTGTTCCAGTTCTCAAGTTGAATGATTCCAGCTTTCACTATGATGTTGACTATGAGTTTTTCATAGACGGCTTTTATTATTTTGAGGTATGTGCCTTTGATGCCTAGTCTGTTGAGGGATTTTATAATGAAGGGATGTGGAATTTTGTTGGAAGCTTTTTCTGAGTCTAGTGAGATGATCATTGTTTTGTGTGTTTTTAATTTTATGTAGGGAATCACACGTGTTGATTTGCATATGTTGAATCAACCTTGCATCCCAGAAATAAAACCTGCTTGATCAAGGTGAATTAACTTTTAGATGTGCTGCTGGATGCAATTTGCTAGAATTTTGTTGAGAATTTTTGTATGTATATTCATCAAGGATACTAGCCTGAAGTATTTTTTTGTATCATAGTTCAGCCAGATTTTGGTATTAGGCTGATGGTGGCTTCATAGAATTTATTAGGAAGGAGTTCCTCCTCTTTGAATATCTGAAATAGTCTCAGTAGGTTCAGAACCAGTTCTTTTTATGTATAGTAGAATTAGACTGTGAATCCATCTGGTCCAGGGTTTTTATAGGTTGGTAGGTTTATTATTACTAATTCAATTTCAGACTTTAATATTGGCCTATTAAAGGGTTTTAATATCTTTCTGATTCTATCATGAGTGATTGTGTATTTCCAAGAATTTATTTATTTTAGATTTTCTTTTTTTTTTCTTTTTGAGACAGAGTCTCACTCTGTTGCACAGGCTTGTTGCGGGAAGTCAGGGACCCCAAACAGAGGGAACAACTGAAGCCATGGCAGAAGAATATAAATTCTGAAGATTCCATGGACATTTATTAGTTCCCGAAATTAATACTTTTATAATTTCTTACGCCTGTCTTTACTGCAGTCTCTGAACATAAATTGTGAAGATTTCATGGACACTTATCACTTCCCCAATCAATACCCTTGTGATTTCCTATGCCTGTCTTTACTTTAATTTCTTAATCTCGTCATCTTAATAAGCTAAGGAGGATGTATGTTGCCTCAGGACCCTGTGATGATGTGTTAACTGCACAAATTTTTTGTAGACCATGTGTGTTTGAACAATATGAAATCTGAGCACCTTGAAAAAGGAACAGGATAACAGCAATGTTCAGGGAACAAGGGAGATAACCTTAAACTCTGACTCCCGCTGAGCTGGGCAGAATAGAGCCATATTTCTCTTCTTTCAAAACCAAAGAGGAGAAATATCACTGAATTCTTTTTCTCAGCAAGGGACATCCCTGAGAAAGAGAATGCACCCCTGAGGATAGGCCTCTAAAATGGCCACTTTTGGGATGGCTGTCTTTTACGGTCATAGACAAAGGGATGAAATAAGCCCCAGTCTCCTGTAGTGCTCCCAGGCTTATTAGGACAAGGAAATTCCTGCCTAATAAATTTTGGTCAAACCAGTTGTCTGCTCTCAAACCCTGTCTCCTGAGAAGATATTATCAATGACAATGCATGCCTGAAACTTCATTAGCAATTTTAATTTTGCCCCATCCTGTGGTCCTGTGATCTCGCCCTGCCTCCATTTGCTTTGTGATATTTTATTACCTTGTGAAGCATGTGATCACTGTGACCCACATGTTATTCATACACTTCCTCCCCTTTTGAAAATCGCTAATAAAAAGTTGCTGGTTTTATGGCTCAGGGACATCATGGAACCTGCCAACATGTGATGTCTCCCCCAGACACCCAGCTTTAAAATCTCTCTCTCTTGTACTCTTTCCCTTTATTTCTCAGACCAGCCAATGCTTAGGGAAATAGAAAAGAACCCATGCTGAATATCAGGAGTGGGGTTCACCTGATAAAGGAGTGCAGTGGCACAATCTTGGCTCATTGCAACCTCCACTTCCCAGATTCAAATGATTCTTCTGCTTCAGCATCCTGAGTAGCTGGGAATATAGGCACCCACCACCATGCTCAGCTAATTTTTGTATATTTATTTGTATATTTATTTTGTATATTTATTAGGGTTTTGCCATGTTGGCCAGGCTGGTCTTGAACTCCTGACCTCAGGTAATCTGCTCACTTTGCCCTCCCAAAGTGCTTGAATTACAGGCATGAGCCACTGTGCATGGCCTTCTCTAGATTTTCTAACTTGTGTGCACAGAGTTGTTCATAATATTCTCTGAGGTCTTTTGTATTTCTCTGGATCAGTTGTAATATCATCTTTGTCATTTCTGATTGTGTTTATTTGGTTCTTTCCTTTTTTACTTTGTTAATGTAGCTAGTGGTCTATTACACTTATTATTTTGAAAGACAAACACTTGGTTTCCTTAAAAGTTTTTATTGATTTTTGCATCTCAATTTCATGATACAAACTCAATGTATAAAAATCTGTAGCATTTTTTATATACTAATAACATCCAGGCTGAGAGTCAAACTAAAAACCCAAGCCCATTTACAATAGTCTCAAAGAAAATGAAATACCTAAGAATACAGCTAAGCATGGAGGTAAAAAATCTCTACAAGAAGAACTACAAAACACTTCAGAAAGAGGCCGGGCGCAGTAGCTCACACCTGTAATCCCAGCACTTTGGGAGGCCAAGGTGAGTGGATTACCTGAGGTCAGTAGTTTGAGACCATCCTGGCCAACATGGTGAAACTCCATCTCTACTAAACATACAAAAATTAGTCAGGCATGGTGGCATATGCCTGTAATTCCAGTTACTCAGGAGGCTGAGGCAGGAGAATTGCTTGAGCCTGGGAGACAGAGGTTGCAGTGAGCCGAGATCGTGCCACTGCACTCTAGCCTGGCTGACAGAGTGAGACAATTTCTCAAAAAAAAAAAAAAAAAAAAAAATCAAAATATGCATGCTGTCACATAAAGGTTGAATATTCAAGGATATACAACGGGTAAGACATACTCCCATATTGCTTTAATATAAGATGAAAAAATGATGCATTTTAAGTTTTGTAACTTTTAAAAGCTTTCATAGATTTTAAAAGCTTTAATCAATAAAACAAAAAATATTATTTTATTCTTCAATAAGACTCAGTAAGAAAGTAATTTAATATGCAAAAGAGATAACCTTATTCAAGGTTGGCCTTATCTTTTGATCCACAAACATTGCCGGTGCCTTCAACTGGCATAATTTTGCATAAATATACTACAATTTAGAACTGATTAGTATTGCAATTAGGAAGGCAAATTACTGTAAATTGTTATTTGAATATAATATAAACAGATGGCATATGTGTTACACACAATGTTTTTGTAAAAAGAGATACCTAATTAGTCTCTTCATAATATTCTTTCATTAGGCATCTAATGAGTAAAATTAATGTAAATGTACATAATGCTACAAAGATTCTCATAATATAGAGAAGGTGGGTGTTCAAGCTATACATAATCAAATATAAACCATACAAAATGTATATGGTTTGTCATAAAAGCCAGGATAAAGAACAAGTGCTTGAAATGCAGACATTAATAAAAATAGACCTATTAATATTTCAGAACTAGAAAGAATAGTATTACCTTGGATATTGAACTGTTCAAGACAGCAGATATTCATTTAGTTTATTTAATTCCATGTGTTTCTGAAAATCATACAAATTTCTTAAAAACTATTTCTAGTCAAAAACTTCCATTTTATTTAAAAACACATACTTGTGGCTGAGCACAGTGGCTCACGCCTGTAATCCTAGCACTTTTGGAGGCCAAGGTGGATCATGAGGTCAGGAGTTCAAGAACAGCCTAACCAAGACAGTGAAATCCTGTCTCTACTAAAAATACAAAAATTAGATGGGTGTGGTGATGGGTGCCTGTAATCCCAGCTATTCAGGAGGTTGATAAAGAGAACTGCTTGAACCCAGGAGGCAGAGGTTGCAGTGAGCCAAGATCGCGCCACTGCACTCCAGCCTAGGTGACAGAGTGAGAGACTCCATCTCAAAAAAAAAAAAAAGAAAGAAAAGAGAGAGACACTTGTATTTCTTTTCATAAAGTAAACCTATGATGAAGACAGAAGACTTTTAAAAACTAGAATTTTTCCTCATCTAAAAAAGAACCTAGGGCCAGGTACTTTGGCTCATACCTGTAATCCCAGCACTTTGGGAGGCCGAGGCGGGCAGATCACAAGGTCAGGAGTTCAAGACCAGCCTGACTAACATGGAGAAACCCCATCTCTACTAAAAATACAAAAAAAATTAGCCGGGTGTGGTGGTGCACACCTGTAACCCCAGCTACTGAGGAAGCTGAGGCAGGAGAATTGCTTAACCCAGGAGGTGGAAGTTGCAGTGAGCTGAGATTGAACCACTGCACTCCAGCCTAGGTGACAAGAGTGAAACTCCATCTAAAAAAAAAAAAAAAAAAAAAAAAGAACATAAAATTGTATAATTCAATTATTTCTTTCTTATAAATATTAGTTATTATATTTCATCAGATTCAAGCATTGAATATATTTTTCCTGTATATCTAACTGAGTCAGTATGTGATATAGATTGTTTTTGGTTTTCTAATCCACCAAACCTGGGTATTTTTATAATAAAATATAGAAAAGAACTTTTTGACCAACTAATTTGTAATGTGAGAAATATAAAAATGGGTGATAAAATGTCTTTTCAATATATGTCTAATACTAATTAAAATGCAACTGAATACAACTTTAAACAACGTTTTAATTGTGAGTTATGAAGTATTTTTAAAACAAAGGCAAAATAATAAAATCAAATATAAAAATAACACATTTGCATATTTACTTCAGAATTTTATGAAGAAATAAAATATCACAAATGATTTAAAGTTTTCCTAATCATTTCATTGTTCCACCTCCCCTTCCTCTGCCACAGTTAATACATCTTCTTCCAGTGAATGGTTGTAAGAAATCTGCAGCATATATATAGATCTATATGCAAGGCAGTAGTGGTTTATTTTTCACAATAAGTTGTGTCATAATTAAATTATTGTAATTTTCTTTCTTTTTCATCAGTATACTGCTGTAAAGATTTATCTGTATTAAACACACCTGATTTATCCATTTTGACTGCATTATAGAAATAAATTATGGTAAAATGGTAGTGTTTCTTTATACATTTCATTATATTTGGATATTTGTTTCAAAGTGGGTCCCATTAAACATATATTGAAATAAAAATGCATCTATATATGTATTTGTATACAAATTCAGGGTTATCCCTTTGGGGTATACACCTTTGACTGCTGCTTTATAGAATATGTTCATCTTTACCATCACAAAGTCTTGCCAAAAAATTTTCCAGAGAAATACAATTATTTTATACATGTGTTAAATAATGTGGTAAGATTTTCTTTCAATAGACTTGTTAACAATTGGTACTACATGATTATCTAATTTGTGCAAAATGGAAGTGTGTGAAATAGTATCTCACTGAGAATAGGCCCAATTTTATTTTTATTTTTTTGAGACAGAGTCTTACTCTGCCACCCAGGCTGGAATGCAGTGGCGCGATCTCCACTCACTACAACCACAGTCTCCCAGGATCAAGCGATTCTCCAGTCTCAGCCTCCTGAGTAGCTGGGATTACAGGCATGTGCCATCATGCCTGGCTAATTTTTGTATTTCAGTAGAGGCGGGGTTTCACCATGCTGGCCAGACTGGTCTTAAACTCCTGACTTCAAGTGATCCTCCCACGTCAGTTTCCCAAAGTGTTGGGATTACAGGTGTGAGGCACCACGCCCGGGAGAATAGGCCAATTTTTATATTTGTATTTTATATATTGCTTTGTCTTTTTAAATATTTATATTTTTAGATTGTTACGTATATGAGATATGCAGCTTATTTATTTATTTTTATTTTTTGGAGACAGAGCCTTGCTCTGTCGCCCAGGCTGGAGCGCAGTGACGTGATTTTGGCTCACTGCAAGCTCTGCCTCCCAAGTTCATACCATTTTCCGGCCTCAACCTCCCAAGTAGCTGGGACTACAGGCACCCGCCACCATGCCTGGCTAATTTTTTGTATTTTTAGTAGAGATGGGTTTTCACCGTGTTAGCCAGGATGGTCTCTTTCTCCTGACCTGGTGATCCACCTGCCTCGGCCTCCCAAAGTGCTGGGATTACAGGCGTGAGCCACCATGCCCAACCAATATGCAGCTTATTTATTTCTTGTTCTCATAGACTCTGATGCTATAGAATTTGAAATTTCTAATTTAATCTTTCAACAGATAAAGACAATTGTTTTTTATAATAATGGTTTTCAAACTGGCATAAGCCTGTAGGCAAAGAATGAAATAAGGTACTTTTAATCAAAGTGCCCTATCAGTCAGAATTTTATATAATTTTATTCTGCAAAATACGTAGATATCTTACCCTTAAGTGCTTAATTTGATCATATTATTAAAATAAAGGTAAAGCAGAATATTTAATCTAAATCTAAATACTTAGGTCTGGTTTGTCCCAAGGACAACTTTTTAATTCATGTCTCATCTGCAGCCACTTTCCTTCTATTATGCAAGGGAACAAATCACATATTGCAGCTTAATTCCTAGCTTACTTCATCTCTTCTCCAATTTTCCTGCCTAAAAATAGAGCCCAAAGAAGCACAAGTTCCATGTGTGGCAGAAAATGATTAAAGAACCATGTGAGGCCCTGCTGACACTGGCATTAGAATCAGTGTACTTCCCCTTCAAGTGAATGACTTGGATATTTGTGCATTGCAATATTACTTAATATTCAAAGAAGAAACCTCAAAATTTCCGTAGCACTGATTCCCTTTGAAATACAGTGATAAGAGCTTAAAATACAAAGTACAAATTATTCCAGAATGATTCTATCAGAGAGGTATAAAATGATCCTCTTATTGCTACTACAAGCTGCTAGATTAATTTTATGCATATATGAATTGGTCAGAGTTTTCCAGAGAAACAGGACTAATAGGATACACATACACAAACACATATGAACACAACTCACACACAGAGAGAAGGGGAGAGAGAGGGAATATTTTAATTAATTGGCACATGTGATTATAGGGATGGCAAGTCTGAAAACTACCAGGTAGGTCAGCAGGCCGGAGACACAGAGAAGAGCTGATATTGCAGTTTCTAGTACAAGTGGTGACTGGATTTTGAGGAGGGAGCCAAGATGGCCAACAACACACAGCCAAGAAGAGTTTCTCCTACTAAGAGAGACCATACTATCAAGTAGACCGGCACACTCCAAACAGGTCTTTGGAAAGAAGGCACTGAGAATTAGTGGAGGGAAAATGCAGACACTAGGCTGAAAGGAGAGAAACCCAGGAATCCTGCATGGGGTTAGTGAGCACCAGGACTCATTCCTACCTTGAACAGCTCTTGAGAAAGGGGTGAGTGAAATAGGCATGGAGTGGCTCAGTCTTGTCACTGACCTCTGGAATCCTTGCTGCAGGAAAACACATGACTCCCACAGATATTTGAACTGGCAGGGAGATCTGCTCAGAGAGTTGCCAGAGACAGAACTCTGGCTGCCTGGAGTCCAGAGGGTTTGGCCCAGGAGTGGTTATAGTGGAGAACAGCCACAGATGCTGATTCCTCAATGCTCACTATGTTCCTCTAGGGACGCTTAGCCCTTTGTTGCCTGTCAGATCTGGGCAGGGCAAGGTCATCTTGCCCATGGGAAGAGGCCAGTTTGATCTGAGTATCACCCTCTTTGCCAGCCTATCCCAGAGTCACCGCCTGGCCATGCCTGCTTGCAGTGTGGCCTCAGCTGCCCAGCAGAGGAGCTTGCCATGGTCACAGCTCTTCTGTCAACAGACTCCACCTAAGAGTCAGAGCTTCTGCAGGCAGTCCCCTGAAGGTGAAAAACCACCTGCAGCCCTCCCTTGTCAGCACACAATTGCCCAGAGCCTCACCCTGCTGCTTCACCAGTACACACTCACTTGCAGCCTGCCTCTGGGCCTTCACTGTATTTCCACATGGAGACTCCCACTACCCACTGGACCCCCACTGAAGTGCTTTTGCTGGCATCCCTCATTGGAGTGTTGTGGTCAGTGGACTGGGAACACCTTGGCCCCTTCAGTACTGTCGGTGCTTAACCTTGAGGAACCAGAGAAAAAAGTTGCAGGCCTGGTCCCAGCCACCAAGGGTGAGAGCATGACACACAGGAGGGCTGAGCTAAGCCTTGCCCTCCTGAAATCATACAGAAACAAAGCCAATTGACTAAACCCAACTTATATAGAGTTAAGTCCCCAAAGGTGTCAAAGAATATAAATCAAAATATCCCATTCAAACAAAGGACAGCAACTTCAAAGATTAAAGGAACATCAGCTCACATAGGGGAGGAAGAATCCGTGCAAGAACTCTGGCAACTCTAAAAGCCAAAATGTCCTCTAACCTCCAAACAACTGTACTAGCTTTCCAGTAATGGTTATTAATCAGACAGAAATGGCTGAAATGACAGAAATAGAATTCATAATCTAGATGGAAATGAATCTAGAAATTCAAGAGAAAGCTGAAACCCAATCCAAGGAATCTAAGGAATCTAATAAAGTGATACATTTTCAGAAAGAAACAGAAATAGAAATCATCAGAAATAGAAATGTCTATTTTCAGATATACATTTCCAGAAAGAACCAAAGTGATCTAAAGTTGAAAAAAAAAACCTCACAGCCAGAATTTCATAATACAATCGTAAGTGATAACAGCAGAATTGACCAATCTGAGGAAAGAATCTCAGAGCTCAAAGACTAGTTATCTGAATCAACTCAGATAAAAATTTTTTTAAATTAATGAAAAAAATTTCTGAGAAATATGAGATTATGTAAAGAGACAAACCTATGACTCACTGGCATGCTAGAAAGAGAGGGAGAGAGAACAAGCAACTTGGAAAATATATTTAAGGATATTTTCCACAAAATTTTCCCCAAACTCGCCAGAAAGGTCAACATACAAATTCAGGAAATTCAGTGAACTTCAGCAAGATAATATACAAGATAACCATCCCCCAGACAAATAGTTATCAGATTCTTCAATGTCAATGTTAAAGAAAATAATTTAAAGACAGCTAGAGAAAAGGCACAGGTCACGTATAACAGGAACCCAATCAGGCTAACGGGGCAGTTCACCAGAAATCTTACAAGCCAGAAGAGACTGGGGGCCTATATTTAGCAACATTAAAGGAAAGAAATTTCAACCAAGAATATCATATTCAGCTAAACTAAGCCTTATAAGCAAAGAAAAATAAAATTCTATTTAGACAGGCAAATGCTAGGGGAATTTTTTTCTACCAGACCTGCCTTTTAAGAGGTCCTTAAGAGAGCGCTAAACATGGAAATAAAAGACTCTTACCAGCCACTGCAAAAACATACTTAAGTACGTAGCCCACTGACACTATAAAACAACTCTACAGTCTACATAATAACCAGCTAACAACATGATGACAGGATTACAAACTCACATAATGCTGACCTTGCACATAAACAAGATAAATGCCCCAAGTAAAAAGGAACAGAGAGTCAAGAGGACTAAAGAACTAATACCTAACTGTATGCTGTCTTCAAAAGATTCATCTCACATGCAGTGACAACCATAGGCTCAGAGTAAAGGAATGGAGAAAGATCTGTCAAGAAAATGGAAAATAAAAGAGAACAGAGGTTGTTATTCTTATTTCAGAAAAAAAAAAAACTTTAAATCAATAATGATCCAAAAGGACAAAGAAGAGCATTACAAGAGCATTATAAAATGATAAACTGTTCAATTCAAAAAGATGACTTAACTATCCTAAATGCAAATGCACTAAATACTGGAGCACCCAAAATCATAAACTAGTTCTTAGAGATCTAAGAAACCACACAATTATAGTGGGAGACTTCAACACTCCTAGACAGATCATCAAGGTAGAATAGTAACAAATATATTAAGGCCCTAAATTTGACACTTGACCAAATAAATCTAACATACAGTTATAGAACACTCTACCCAACAAAAACAGAAAATACATTCACCTTCTCTGCACATGGCACATACTCTAAGATTGACCACATGCTCAGCCATAAAGGAATTCCTTATAAATTCCAAAAAAAAAAATGGAAATCACAAAAACTACACTCTCAGACCACAGTGCAATAAAAATAGAAATCAATACCAATAAGATCTCTCAAAACCATGTAATTACATGGAAATTAAACAACCTGCTCCTGAATGACTGCTGGGTAACAAATGAAATTAAGGCAGGAATCAAGAAATTCTTTGAAGCTAAAGAAAACAAAGTTACAACATAATAGAACCTCTGGGATGCAGCTAAAGTAGCGTTAAGAGGAAAGTCTATAAGATTAAATGCCTACCTACATTAATAAAAGGGTCAAAAATGTCTCAAAATTAACAACCTAATGTAAACCAACACTAAAGCTAGCTGAAAAAACAACCAAAATCAGAACTTAACTGAATGAAACTGAAATGTGAAGATCTATATAAAAGCTCAACAAAATTAAAAGTTGTTTCTTCAAACGAGTAAAGAAGACTGATAGATGGCTAGCTAGACTAATTAGAGAAGATTCAAATAAACACAATTAGAAATGAGAAAGTTAACTTTACCATCTACCCCACAGAAATACAAAAACCCTTAGAGACTATTATGAGCACTTCTCTGCAGACAAACTAGAAAACCCAGAAGAAATGGACAAATTTCTGGAAACACACATCCTCCCAAGATTAAACCAGAAGAAATTCAGTACTTCAGTTGACCAACATTAAGTTCCAAACTTGAATCTGTAATTAAAAACCCTACCAACCAGAAAAAGCCCTGGACATAATGAATTCACAGCCAAATTCTAACAGATATATAAAGAAGAGCAAGTAGCAGTCCCATTGAAACGATTCCAAAAAAATCAAGGAGGCAGGACATCTCCCTAACTCATTCTGTGAAGCCAGCATAATTTTGATAGCAAAACCTAGCAGAGACACAACAACCAAAAATAAAACTTCAGGCCAATATCCCTGATGAACACAGATGTAAAACATCCTCAACCAAGTACTTGCAAATCTAATCCAGCAACAAATCAAAAAGCTATTCCTCCATGATCAAGTAGGCTTTATTCCTGGATGCAAGGTTGGTTGTTTCATCATACACAAATCAATAAATATGATTCATCACATAAACAGAAGTAAAAACAAAAACCACACTGTCATTGTAATAGATGGTGAAAAAGCTTTCAATAAAATTCAACATTCCTTCATATTAAAAACCCTCAACAAACTAGGCATTGAAGGAAAATACCTCAAAATAATAAGAGTCATCTATCAGACACCGCCAATATTATACTAATCAGAGAAAGAAAGAAAAAGTATCCAACAGGAAAAGAGGCAGTAAAACTTTGTCTCTTCACATATGATATGATTCTATACCTAGAAAACCCCAAGCACCTGCCCAAAGGTTGTTATAACTGATCAACAACTTCCGTAAAATTTTAGGATACAAAAATCAGCGTAAAAAAGTCAGTAGCACTTCTATACACCAATAATATCCAAGCTGAGAGCCAAATCAAAGGATGCAATTCTATTCCCAATAGCTGCAAAATGAATAAAATACTGAGCAATATTGCTAACCAAGGAAGTGAAAGATGTCTACAAGGAGAATTCTGAAACACTGCTGAAAGAATTCAGAGACAACACAAGCAAATAGAAAAACATTCCATGTTCTTGGTTAGGAAGAATCAATATTGTTAAAATGGCCATACTACCCAAAGCAACTTACAGATTCAATGTTGTTCCTATAAAACTACCAATGTTATTCTACACAGAATAAAAAAATATATATTCTAAAATTCATATGCAGCCATAAAAGTTCCTGAATAGCCACAATAGTCCTAAGCAACAAAGCTGGAGGCATCACACTGCCAGTCTTCAAACAATACAATATGGCTATAGTAACCAAAACAGCATGGTACTGGTACAAAAACAAATACATAGACCAATGAAACAGGTTAGAGAACCCAGAAATAAAACCACAAAACTACAGCCATTTGATCTTTGACAAAGTTGACAACAACAAGCAATAGAGAAAGGACTCCCTATTCAATAAAAGATACTGGTATAGCTGGCTAGCCATATGCAGAAGATTGAAACTAGACCCCTTTCTTAAATCATATACAAAAATCAACTCAAGATTGATTAAAGACTTAAACATAAAACCTAAAACTATAAGAACCCTAGAATGAAACCTAGGAAATATCATTCTGGACATAGGCTTTAGCAAAAATTTCATGATGAAGACTCTAAAAGCAATCTATAACAGAAACAAAAATTGACAAATGGAGCTTAAACTAAAGAGTTTCTGTACAGCAGAATAAACTATTAATGGAGTAAACAGACAACATATAGAATGGGGAGAATATCTGCAAACTATGCTTCTGACAAAGATCTAATATCTGGAATCTATAAGAAACGTAAGCAAATTTACAGGCAAAAAAATCAACCCCATTAAAAAAGTAGGGCAAAGGACAAAAGCAGACACTTTTAGAGAGAAGACATACATGTGGCCAACATGTATACAAAAAAAAAAAAAAAATGCTCGACACCACTAATCATTAAAGAAATGCAGATCAAAACTACAATGAGATACCATCTCACACCAGTCAAAATGGCTGTTATTTAAAAATAAAAAAAATAACTGATGCTAGTGAGGTTTCAGAGAAAAGAGAACACATACACTGCCAGCGAGAATGTTAATTAGTTCAGTAACTGTGGAAAACAGCTTGGAGATTTCTTAAAGAACTTAAAACAGAATTACAATTCAACCCAGCAATCCCATTACTGGGTATATACCCAAAGGAATATAAATCATTCTATTATACCATAAAGACACATGGACATGTAAGTTCATCGCAGCACTCTTTACAATAGCAAAGACATGGAATCAACTTAAATGCCCAACAACAGTAGACGGAATTTTTTTTTAATGTGGTACATATAAACCATGGAACACTATGCAGCTATAAAACAGAATGAGATCATGTTCTTTGCAGCAACAGAAATGGAGCTGCAGGCCATTATCCTAAGTGAATTAATGCAGAAACAGAAAACAAAATATCACATGTTCTTACCAACACAAAAACAAATTAGTCGGTCCTATACATTGAATATACATGGGCACAAAATGGGGAAAAATAGAATCTGGTACTCACTTATGGGTGGAGGTCAAGAGGTTGGTGAGACTTTAAAAACTACCTATTGGGTACTGTGCTGACTACCTAGGTGACATATACCATACTATATATACATGTGACATGTAATTTACACATGTAAAAAACCTGCATGTATACTCCTTGAACCTAAAATAAAAGTTGGAAGAAAACAATGCTATTTGAAGGAAGAATTCTTTTTTGGGGAAAGTCAGTCTTTTAAGGCCTTCTACTGATTAGACAAGACCCACCAACATTAGGGATTTGACTAATCTGCATTAGTCAAATCTACTCATTTAAATATTATGTACAGTTAAAAAAAAAAAAAAAAAAACTTGATAGATACATCAAGAATGATTTTTTTACCAAAAATTTGATAATGTGGCCTACCCAAACTGACATAAAATTAATCATCACAGTGATTTCCAATAAAATTCCATAGAAGAAATAGTATATGATACTTTCACTCTAATATTTGTAAAACTCTATTTACAAAAACAATTGAAGAATCTGACAAATTTGAGTCTTCACAGACCTTGTTTGGGAGATTTCTTTGTACTAATCCTAGGTTGTTCAAGACTTTCTAATTTTGTGGAATGGGGTGACATGAGATGCTGGAGAGCCTCAGGAAGGTATCACAAAAGTACACCTAATGGAGTTAAATAACCAAGATTGTATTCAAGATTATTGCAATAGGAGAGAGATTAAACTCAATTCTGCTGAAACAAAAGTCAGGAGAGTTTTAAGCACTGCAGTTAACTAACCAAGTACTGAAAAAGCACTGGATGACATTAAGGTTAGAGTGATGGTTGAGGGGGGAAGTTGATCAATGTGATTAAACCATCAGTGCTTGCTAACTGATGCTAATTGGCTAGCTGAGGTTAGACTGCTACCTTTACAAAGATGTTATTAGATACAGGCACTTTTTTTCTTTCTTTTATTTTATTTCCTTTTTTCTAATTTATTTCTTTCTCTTTGTCTTTTTCTTTCCTTCCTTCCTTCCACTTTGGAAATCAATTTTTATTTTAAGTTCCGGGTGTGCAAGATTGTTACATAGGTAAATGTGTGAGGCACTCTCCTTCTTCTGATAACATTTCATAGAGATGACTCCAAATCCTTGAGAAAGACATTCTTGGGTTGTAAAACTTGCAGAAGATACCTCAAAGAGGCAGAGAAAAAATTTATAATTCCAATTTTTCTAAAATAAATGCTTTAAGAAAAGGAAGATCGGGGGGTATCGGAAGGTACCAGTCTAAAGTTTAATCAAGCTGACAGGAAGCTTAAGTCTGCCACAGTTAGGGGATATGACAGAGTGGCACAGGAGAGTGAGAAGACAGGAAAACTGCCAGTTTATTTCTATTACATGCATATCATTCAGCATTGTGCTACATTTGGGAAATGACTCCAGTTTAACAGTCTTATAGTACACATACTTCAGCTACGTAGTCCCCCAAATTGCTGGCTGATACCAATATGTAAAATGGGATTGATCAATGTAAGATTTTTTTTTTGAAACTAAATATTTCTTTTGAACATGTAAGCTTCTGGATTCATCAGATGATTGAATATACCTAAGATCTAAATGTCAAAGGTAAAGTTAAGGCCTGGTAATAAATTTATTAAGAAAATGAAAAATTTCAAAATCAACCCTGAAATTGAATTCTCTATATGCCCAATGTAAACGGCCAATAAGTCTCCAAAAAGGTTTTTAAATGATCCTTACTTTGGTCATGACCTTTGTCATGTTATTATTGGTGCTTTATTTACCTAATGTAACACAAATAAAATTGTGCCACATGTATCTAAACAAGAACGTACTTGCTATTTTTTAGGGAATTTTCTCATAGGATATTTTTCATGAAAAGATAAATAAGCTATTGTTTATGAAAGTATTGTGGCAAAATAACAAAATACATACATAATAACTGGAAGTAAGTAAACACTTTTTCCTCATTGTAAATATTAATTTCATGGAATATTATGTAGATACTAGAAATTCTAAATATGAAAACTAGATATATATTTTAGAAATTGTATTTGTGACTGAACCTGTTAAGGTTTAGGGTGATTGTCATATTTTGTGCAAAATTTTGAAATATTGTAATGATTCATTTTCAGTATCACAGTCATTAGTATCACTGCAGAATATTTTTGCATAAACTCTACACTTTGTTATTTAGCTTTTCATTTAAGAAAAAAATTTAAAAAACAGTTGCATGGCATTCCTTTCAGAGGTGGGAGATATTTAACTATTAGGATGGAGGCAATATGTCAAGAAATTCTTTTTTTTTTTTTTTTTTTTTTTTNAATTTCATTTAACTTTGTAAACCTATCTATATTACATTTTAGTGTAAAGTGAGAATCTAACCTATTTTTTCCAAGTAATTATGGAGAAAAAATTGGTGGACTAAAAAAGAAAGTAGAAATTCTTTTTTTTTTTTTTTTTTTTTTTTTGAGATGGAGTCTGGCTCTGTCGTCCAAGCTGGAGTGCAGTGGCCAGATCTCAGCTCACTGCAAGCTCCGCCTCCCAGGTTTACGCCATACTCCTGCCTCAGCCTCCCGAGTAGCTGGGAATACAGGCGCCCGCCACCTCGCCCGGCTAGTTTTTTTGGTATTTTTTAGTAGAGACAGGGTTTCACCGTGTTAGCCAGGATGGTCTCGATCTCCTGACCTCGTGATCCACCTGTCTCGGCCTCCCAAAGTGCTGGGATCACAGGCTTGAGCCACCGCGCCCGGCCATGTCAAGAAATTCTTAAGGCCTTTTACTTTCTAGGCATATAAGAACTGAAAAAGGTCTTTAACTCAATTAAAATGTTTTATATTTATCAGGTACTGTGAGGGTTAATATTAAATGTCAACTTGATTGGATTGAAGGATGCAAAATATTGTTCCTGGGTGTGTCTGTGAGGGTGTTGCCAAAGCAGAGTAACATTTGAGTCAGTGGACTGGGGAAAGGCAGACCCACCCTCAATGTGGGTGAGTATCATCTAATCATCTCCCAGCTTAGCCAGAATAAAAGCAGGCAGAAGAATGTGGAGAGATTAGACTAGCTTACCCTCTGAGCCGACATCTTTCTTCCGTGCTGGATACTTCTTGCCCTTGAATATCAGTCTCCAGGTTCTTCAGCTTTGGGGCTCAGACTGGCTTCCTTGCTCCTCAGCTTGCAGACAGCCTAATGGGAGCCTTGTGATCATGTGAGTTAATACTCCTTAATAAACTATCTTTTATATATACATCTATCCTATTAATTGTGTCCCTCTAGAGAACTCTAATACAGATTTTGGTACCAGGAGTGGTTCTAGAGGAACAGGAATATAAAGGATGGAGTTCCTTCCTTGGTTTTGGGTTTCTGGACTTGGCTGCTTAACATGATTAGACCCAAAAATGCTAAGGACTCTATTTCTAATAGTATGGAGAACACTGATAGTCCTTGGTGTGAACTATTTAAAGAGTTACACAAAATAAATGCATTTGATAATCCTGATTCACAGCTCATGAGAGGCAAGGACTTTAGTGACTTTATTCATAATACCTTTGATCATATGTGAAGAACCAAGGAACATAATAAAGCTGATTGTTTGTTCCTAAGTTCACCGGACAAAGTGATGAAAGAAAATGATGAACTCAGGGATTCTGACTCCTCACTTCAGAGGCAGATATTGAACCTCAAATCTGCTAAGATTGCCTTATCTCGTATAAAAAAATAGCTAAAATTATGGAAAACCAGACACAAACTCTTATCAAGCAAGTGGCTGACCTGCAACTAAAGGTGCAAGCACAGACTCATCAGGTGTCTACTATAAAAGTGAGGGCATTGATTGGAAAAGAATGTGACCCTGCAACTTGGAATGGAGACACATAGAAAGACCCCGATGAAGCTGGGGACACTGAGCTTGTAAACTCTGATGAACTTCTTTTGCCAGAAGAAACAGCTTCCCCCATCCCCTCCCCAAACCAGGCTACCATCAACCTTTTACCCTTTGTCTAAGGACATAAACCCTGCACTGCCTGAGGCAACAGTGATTGCCTCCCCTGAGGCAGTTGCCAGGCAAGACAATGTTGATTCTCCTCAGAACCTACCCCCAACACCCTGTTTGCTTCTAGACCTATAACTAAAGTCCCAGTAAGCCCCTAGACATGAGGTTGAGTGTGTGACCCATGAGGAGGTGAACTATACTCCAAAAGAACTGCTTGAGTTTTCTAATTTATATAAGCAGAAATCTGGAGAACAGGCATGGGAATGGATATTAAGGGTGTGGAATAATGGCGGAAGAAACATAGAGTTGGATCAGTCTGAATTTATTGATTTTGGCCCATTAAGTAATGATTCTGCATGTAATGTTGTAGTTCTGGGAGTTAAAAGGAACAAGTCCCAGGTTCTTCAGCTGTGGGACTTGGACTGGCTGCCTTGCTCCTCAGCTTACAGACAGCCTATTGTTGGACCTCACCTTGTTATCATGAGTTAATACTCCTTAATAAACTCCTCTTTGCGTATACATCTATCCTATTAATTCTGTCCCTCTAGAGAACCCTGACTAATACAGGTGCCCACTACTTTGAGCAAAGCATCTTGGTGGGCATTTAACAACACTAGAAAATAAAAAATGAGACAGGTACTCAGCATTGTATGTGATAAGTAAATAATACCTAGGTTACACCAAAGTTGCAGTTTTTGCAAGTCAATATTCTTGATTAATGTTGCAGCATGAATACTTCAAATGTAGTTTCAAAAATATAAATTGTGTTTTTCCATAATTAATATGGAAAGTATAAGGCATATACATGTTTTTCTGTAGAATGTAAAAATGGGAAAATAATGAAACCTAGATTTCTGTAATAGGTTACTAAGAATAAAGAATAAGCATATATGGGTAAAATGTCAAGATAAAAATAAGGATTATTTTAAGCTTCCAAGCAAATTGATTAGATTAATCCAAAGCAAAGTGATAATGATAATCATAAATTGTGGTGTATAATATAGGACAGTATTGAAAAGCCTATGTAGGATTCAGCAAAGTACCTATTGATTAAAAGCATTAGCTAGGCTTGGAAAATACATCCAAAATTATTTTTCCGTCAATTAAAAGGGTATAAAAAGAAATTTAACATCTCCAAGAAAAACAAAAGTATCAACAAATATGAGTTTCTTTGTCAAAAAGAAGGCAGAACAATATTCTACTCTGATTTTACAAACATCTGTATTCAAAGCCTCATAAGAATTGGAAAATATTTTTATTATCAATATTTTTATTGATGAATCATATTTGTGTACATATATAGTATGTGATGTGATATTTTGATATATGTATATGATATGAAATGATTATATTAAGCTCATTAACATATTCACCACCTCAGTTCTCTTTTTTATAATTAGACATTTGAAATTAACTCTCTTGGTTTGAAATACACAATATATTATTATTGACTATAGTCATATTTTTGTGCAATAGATTTTAAAATCTACTCCTTCTATCAGAAACTTTGTACTTTTTGATAAATAATCCCTATTCCATCCCTTCCCACCTCCAGCCCCATCCTCTGGCAATCATCATTTTACTCTTTACCTCTATGAGTTGAACTTGTTTAGATTGCACATGTAAGTGAGATCACGTAGCATTTGTCTTTCTGTGCCTGGTTTACTTGACTTAGCATAATGTTCTTCAGATTCGTCCATGTTGATGCATATGACAGGATTTCTTTTTTTAAAGGCTCAATAGTATCCATTGTGTATAAATATCATATTTTTTAATCTATTTGTCTGTTGACGGACACTTAGTTTGATTCCACATCTTGGCTATTGTGAATAATGCTGCAATGAACACAGAGTGCATATATCCCTCTGACATATGACTTTTATTTCCTTTGAATCCCAGAAATGGGATTACTGAATCATACTATATTTTTAGTTTTGTGAGAAACATCCATACCATTTTTCATAATGGCTGTATTAATTTACATCGTCACCAACAATTGTTAATTGTTTAATTTAGCAGGACACATAATATTTTGGAGACAACAAATTTTTAAAAAATATAATGACACTTTGAAGGAAAAACTTGAATTAGACACTTCAGATATTATTACTTCATACTGAATTAGACACTTCAGATATTATTACTTCATACTGTATTGTTTAACAAGCTTATTAAATATTTGTATTTATTTATTTATTTATTTATTTTTGAGACAGTCTCGCTCTGCTGCCAGGGTGGAGTACGGTGGTGCGATCTCGGCTCACTGAAACCTCCGCCTCCTGGGTTCAAGCGATTCCCCTGCCTCAGCCTCCTGAGTAGCTGGGATTATAGGCCTGAGCCACCATGCCTGGCTTTTTCTTTTTTTTTTCTTTTTTTTTTTTGTATTTTAGCAGAGATGGGGTTTCACCATGTTGGCCAGGATGGTCTTGATCTCCTGACCTCATGATCTGCCTACCTCGGCTTCCCAAAGTGCTGGGATTACAGGCCTGAGTCACCACGTCTGGCCTTGTTATTTTATTAAAGCTAACAATTGGTAAAATAACCACTTCCTTGAAGAAGATAAACCATAATTTCTAGCAATTAGAATAAATTTAGAGGTACAAACAGAAAAAAGTTTAATAAGTAAAAGTCTCTGGAATTCTTTTTATATTTTTCCCCTTTCTATTTTGTTTATCAGTACATTCTGAGTTATTCAAGTTTCTGGGTATATGTTTATTTATATATCAAGTGTAAAAATTAGAACCTTCAGTGTAGTCATCAGGAAATAAAGCATATCAACTGTTCTATTTTTGTAAGAACGTTCTGGTCTTAACACGCAGTGAGGCGTATTGATTAATTATCTCTTCAATATCCCTTCTTTTGTGGAAGGGATTATAAACGATTTTCACTTTTCCATTCTTGGGTTTAGAGCTTGGCCAAAATATTTGCTTGAGCCAACGAAATGGACAAGGAATAACAATGTGTCAGCTCCAATCTTAGACCTTCAGAGAGGTAGGAGAGATCCTCTTGCCTCTGTCACTGCTGTGAGAATAGTGTACCACAGCTAACCCACTGGGTCAAGAAGGATGAGAAGCACCTAGTACAGGGCAGCTCACTCACAGATCAGCAGTGAGAAGCAGATCCACACCAGCTGCTGCAGCCTCAAGCATAGTTGTCCAGCTGAGTTCAACCTATATTACCTGAACCTCAGAGGACTCACAGATAATAAGAATAAAGTATTACTAATCTGAGCCACTAAATTCTGGATAGCTTGTTAAATTGTCCTTAATGTGTGAGATTAGCTAACTGAAACAGAGCAAAACAGAAAATAGTAAAAACATAACTACTCTTGTGTTCAAAAAATGCAAAGTGGAATGTCAGGTATGCTATTCACTCATTGTATACATTAAGGAAATTGATTAAACTTTTATATTATAGACTCCATATTTCAACGGGAACAATGACACCTATAATACCGGTTTACAAGTCACTTCTAGTATCTAGAACCCTTTTTTATGATAACCTGGCCCTGATTAGTAAATTTCAAACCCCATGAAGACCCAAGCTCAATCTGGTATCTAGTGTTAACTCTCATTGCCTAACTTAATGGCTGTATACTCTTGCTAACTGAATTCCTTTCTGAAGTATGCAGTAATTGACACCAATCTTTTAGTCCCTCTGAGGGACAAGGCTTATCTGTCCATTTTCTTCTTCCTGTTGCAGAGCTGTCCCCAAATTTGAGCTCTATCATGGCAGGTATGACTAATTGCAAGTTCTGATTTCCCCTTGTTGTAATGCCAATGAACCTTTTAAGATATATTTTCTTTCAAAGAAAAGTCTATCCATTGGGATTTGCAAGTCGAGAGATTTGGTATTGCTTACAAACAGTCATACCCATAACATTTGGAGCTGGTTAGATTCTACTAGGAACAATGCATTTAATCCTGACTACCACAATTCAAGTGTAAAGTACAAAAATAGAACTCACTGAGGGTACAATAATGACAGTATTAAGGAAAGTCAAAACAGGCTTTATTATGAATTACTAGGAGTATAACACAGTCATTTTCAAGTATGTGAAGGAAGTTTGAAAGAAAGAGTAGCTTTACTCCTAGCTGGGCCTAGAAATAATAGACTATTTATACAAGTTATAAGATAATTTTAGGCTCAATATCATAAATTATTTTTTGAAAATTACAATTGGTTCAAAGATGGCTCAATCCACCTCAAAGAGAAGAGAGTTATCTACCCAACAGATGGAGTGTTGTATTGGATATTTTGTTGGGCTGTTTAAGTATCTATGCAGGATTTTACAAGGCACTATAAGTAAGCAATTGTATATTTAGACTCAATATAAGTAACTTAGCACATTTTTTTCTACATCTAGTCTAGATAAAGCATTTATGTTAACTGAATGTACCCTGCAAGCATTTCAATTAGATTTAAGGGTAGGGAAAATCATGTGCAAAAATGTATAACAATGTTGTGTAACTATTGCTATGTTTTTATTGTTGTTGTTGTTGCTGTTGTTATTTTTGTAATGAATCCATCTGGAGTTCCTAATTCATAAGATTAAAGCCGGGCACAATGGTTCATGCCTGTAATCCCACCACTTTGAGAGGCCGAGGCGGGTGGATCATCTGAGGTCAGGAGTTTGAGACCACCCCGGCCAACATGGTGAAACCTCATCTCCACTAAAAATACAAAAATTAGCCAGCCGAAGTGGTGCATGCCTGTAATCCCAGCTACTCAGGAGGCCTAGGCAGGAGAATCGCGTGAACCTGGGAAGCAGAGGTTGCAGTGAGCCAAGATCACACCACTGCACTCCAGCCTGGGCGACAAAGCAAACCTCCATCTCAAGAAAACAAATAAAATAAAATAACAAAAATAAAAAATAACTTGCCATTTAAAGTTATACTAGTATTATCTTAAATTGAGTTTCTCTAACCTCTGTTCAGATAAAGATTTATTAAATTTTAAGGTAAAATCTACATACCTAAGAATTGACCTTCTTGTCACAAATGTTTGCCTTTGCACTTTTTTCTTCTTCATGTTGGAGTTGGGATATAAAGAAACAACGCGGGAAAATGTGCCCAAACTGAGTGATCCCTTTGCTATTCTTCTGATTTTTCATTGGCCTGAGAAGAAATTTTTCCACAGAGACTGACTGTCATCTTGGATTTTACTTCTCATGTCCAAAGGTGGCAGAACCTAGAGTGTAATCTCTAATCATAGTAGGGGTCAAATGCACCTTCTTTCCTCCACTAATTCAGCTCTAACTCAATGTTAGCTCACTGTGCAGGTTCTTTGAGTCTCACCCACATCCTCTGCCTTGCCCCTGGATTAGTTATGAAAACCTGACTTCTGCAACAGCATTACTTTATCTTTTTCCCCTTGTTGCTGCTATTCCATTCCAGGATCACTGACTGCCAACTCTTAGTTGCCCTTCCAACTGGGAGGTGAAAGAAATTTCTAAACCATTAGCATAACACAGTGGAGCTACTTCTAGCTCTGTCTATATTTACTTTGCAGCTACTGCTATTGGTATGAGACTTTTTGTAAAGTGCCCTTAATTACAGTCCTGAAGAAGAACATAAGGCACAAGTCCCCATTGTTTGGGGTTTTCCTTCCATTTTGAGTTGGGTTAGGGAGAAACAAGAACACTTCCAAAACACCACTTATCTCACTTCTATCATAGCCCTCCAAGGGATCTTCTACTTCCTCTTTATGTTAATGACCTTCTTATGAAATCTTACAAGAAATGCCTTCCTCAATTCTTTCTACTAATGCTATATAATTAGGCATTAATACCCAAGTCTTCAAAACACTTCTCATGTTCTAATATAGAAAGGGAGTTATACTAATTTAGAAAAGAAATCAACATTTATGTGTACAAAACAATGACTAGATGTTGATTTTGTTTTCTATAATTGGCATAATAAATCAACCAAAGCTTGTCAATGGATTTGCTCTTATGGTACTCAACACCCTCTTTTTACTTCTGACAATAAACCTCATAACGGCTGTAGGAGTTAAAGGCAGGAAATTTTCAGAAAAACATCATTTATGGGAAAACACACACAGGTAAAATATATAGATTTAATACTTTCAAAATATTGTTCACTACTTCTGTTTCTAGGAAGATGGAGATGTACTTTTCTCTATTCCTTCTCATAAATTATGTATAAAACAAACAAAAATTCTAAAAGGTAAAGAGAAAATAACAGACTGGCTAGGGACTTCAGGTTCTAAGAAACACCGCTGATGTGAGTTCACTGAGTGTTCTTTTTGCCTCATACATGCCACATTTGGAGCTGAAGAAGTCATCAACCTCGAAATACCTACAGGCATAGACAAATAAAAAGCCAGAATAAAAGACTGCCCTCTTTAGCAGGAGTCAAGAAAAAGGGAACTATGGTAATATTGAAAATTTTCAATAATAACCACTCTCTTCCACAGAACAACACGGGGGAAAAAAAAAAATGGCCCCTATGCATCTCTGCCATCAAATACTGAGCAGGGAGCCTAGATTTCCACCCTTGTCAGACTGTAATATGGTGCCCCAACTGCCACTGGGGTGGTGTCAGTGAAGGGCTAGTAGGGAGGTGAGCTTTTCTTACCTGACATGGAGTAATTACACTTCCCTTCTGCCCAAGGAATCAGTGGAGACCACAAGACAAGCCTGTACTACAAGGACCAAGCAGTAACAAGGCATCCTCCCTGTCCCCCATCCCCTAGAATGGTATAAGAGGAAAACTAATGGAGAACTAGACATTTTTAACCACCTAGTGTGAATAAGGCCACCACACTTTCTGAGTGGGTGTCAACAGAGGCCACATGGGGAGTAATAATGACATATTTCTGTGCGTCTCAACAGAGAGATATGAATGGAGGCCCAGTGGGTAGCTGAAACTTTCACAGTCACCCAGCAGTAACTAGGAGTTCTCCCCCATTAAATGTCAGTGGAGATCGAGTGAGGGACCTGGATTTCTAATCCACTTATCAGTAATGTGTTAGTCCCTCCAAATCCCCCACCAGATTCATATCATAGGAAGCCAACTAATAGAGAAGATTTAAATAAGATCCAGAGTCCTATATCATAATACTCAAAATATCCATATTTCAATAGAAAATCATTTGTCATACCAAGAACCAGGAAGATGTCAAACTGGATGATAAAGATAATCAATCAATGACAATACCAAACTACAGAGATGTTAGAATTATCTGACAAATATGTCAAAGCAACCATCAGATGAAATGCTTCAGCAATAATGAACACACTTAATGCAGATGAAAACAAAATAGTCTCCACAAAGAAACAAATTGTCTGCAAATAAATAGAAGATATAATTAAGTAACAGATGAAAAATTTAAAAGTGGAAAATAAAATAATTGAAATAAAAATCTCAATGCACAGGAACAACATTAAAATGGATAAGATAGAGAAAAGAATCAGTGAACTTGAAGATAGAACAAGAGAAATTACCAAATATGAGCAACAAAGAGAAAATAAACTAGTAAAAATGATTTGAGCTTTAACAATTTATGGGACTAAAAAAAAAAAAGCTATATTTATGTCATCCATATTCTGAAAGGAAAAGAGAAAAGGGCAAGGCTAAAAAAGTATATGAAGATGTAATAACCAAAATGTCTCAGATTTGTCAAGAGACACAAACACAAAATTCAATTATTTGGGAAACGCTAAACATAGTAATTCCAAAGAAATCCATGAGATGATATAACATAACTAAACTCATGAAATGTAAAGATAAAGAAAAATCTCGAGTGCACTTTACCTTTAGGAGAAAAAAAACAATTAAAGTAAAATAAGATTTCTCATGAAAAACCATGAAGACCCAAGAGTAGCAGCACAATATTTTTCAAACGCTAGAAAAACAACAATCATCTCAGAATCTTATACCTGATGAAAATATCTTTCAGGGAAAAGGGGGTGATCAGGACATTCTCAGATGAAGAAAAATTAAAATTTATTGCCAGCAGATCTACCCTAAGGGAATAACTAAAGCAATTTATATAAAAAGAAAAAGAATGAAACAAGAAACCTTCAAACATTGAGAATAAAGAACATGGCCAGCAAAAATATGGGTATACAAAGTAGGCTTTTTTCTTCTTTTGAGTTTTTCAAGTTATGTTTTATGGTTGAAGCAACAATAATAATGCTGATTAATGTGGTATTAAATGTACCCAGACAAGTATTTAAGATAATTATAAATGGGGGATATTAAAGGGACATAAAAGGAAGTAAGTTTTCTCTACTTAACTCAAACCAATAAAATGACACCCCCAGGAGACAATGACAAGTTATATATACATAACAAATACTTACAAAAACCATTAATAAAAATATACAAAGTGATACAATCAAGAGACCTATAAATAAATCAAAATGGAATTGTAAAATGTGTTTAAGTAACCCAAGAAAAGACCGAAAAAATAAAACAGAGAGGTAAAAAACAGAGAGAACAAACAGGAAACGAAAGAACACAAAAAGGTGAACTTAATCATGAATATATCAATAACTAGCATATATGTAAATGGTCTAAAGAGACAAATTAACAGACAGCAATTAGCAGAGAAAACAATAAACCATAACCCACTATATGATGTCTATAATAAATTCTCATCAAATATAACAATGTAGACACACTTAAAGTAAAAGGTTTCAAAAAGATGTATTATATATAATCCAATAATATTAGGAATTGCTATATTAATATCAGATAATGAAGAAAGAAAAAAATTATTAGATACAGAAAGGGGTATTATGTAATTTTTGAAGATTATTCAACAAGAAAATATAGCTATCCTGTGTGTATACCAAACAACAGCGCTACAAAACATGTGAACCGAACACTGAGAGAACTGAAAGGGAAAATAACACAAATACAAACTTAAATATCCCTCTGTCAAAAATTTATATATTTAAAAAGAAAATCAGCAGAATATAGGAGAAATCAACAATACCCAACAATAGCGCAACTGCATTTTTTTTCAAGTTTCCTATAATGTATACTAAGATAGAGCATATCCTGAGTCATAAAACAAAACTAAAACAAATTTAAAAGACTTGAAATCATAGAATTTATTCTCTAACTACAATGAAAACAAATAGCAGAAAGACAACAGATGTCTCTAAACACATAGAAACTAAACCATGTGGCCGGGTGAGGTGGCTCACTCCTCTAATCCCAGCACTTTTGGAGGCTGAGGCAGGCGGATCATGAGGTTAAGAGATCAAGACCATTCTGGCTAATGTGGTGAAAGCCTGTCTCTACTAAAAATGCAAAAATTAGCTGGGCGTGAGCACCTGTAATCCCAGCTACTCAGGAGGCCTAGGGAGGAGAATTGCTTGAACCTGGGAAGCAGAGGTTGTAGTGAGCGGAGATCACGCCACTGCACTCCAGCCTGGCAACAGAGTGAGATTCCAAGAAATAGAAAGAAAGAGAAAGAGAGAGAGAAAGAGAAAGAGAAAGAAGGGAAGAGAAGGGGATAGGGAGGGAGAGAGGGAGGGAGGGAGCGAGGGAAGGAAGGAAGGAAGGAAGGAAGGAAGGAAGGAAGGAAGGAAGGAAGGAAGGAAGGAAGGAAGGAAGGAAGGAAGGAAGGAAGGAAGGAAGGAAGGAAGGAAGGAAGGAAGGAAGGGGAGAAGGGGGGAAGGGGAAAGAAAGGAAAGAAAGCAACTAAACCATGTACTTTTAAGTATTCCACGGTTCAAAGAGGAAACCTCAAGGGAAATTTTAAAAATACATTGAACTGAATTAACAAAATTAAGCCATATCCAAATTTGCAAAACATAGCTAAAACAGGACTGGAAAGGAAATTTATAGCACTAAATGCATGTATTAGAAATGAGGAAAAACTCTCAAATTAATACTCCAAGCTCCCATCCCAAGAACCTAGTTTAATGAGTTATGGGATATTCTACCAACTCAACCTTAGGAATATGAAACTCATTTAGAAAGTTTCAGATGAGTGAATAATGGGGCTTAGGACATATTGCTCCAAAATATGATTGTAGAAAACAAGAATGTGTTACTGCCAAATATGCCTCATGGCATAAACATTATTTGAGCTAATTATTTTGAAAAATTTCAGACAGAGGAAGAGCTCTAAAAACAAGAGTAGAAATCAGTTTTTAAAAGAGAAATTCATATTTATAAAAGATATAGACTTGCATTTATAAGGGTATCTCCCTCTTTTTGGACCCAGAAAAATAGGTTACTCTAAATCACTGAAAACTTTTATCAAATAAAATATACCAACTTAAATCTGACAACAAATATTACCTTTGTTTACCATAAGTTCTTGGCAAACTCCCCATTACTGGACTTTCTCTATACCTTCTTTTGGTTTCAGTTGAAGATGGTATTTAAGCCTGAACTCAAAGCCAAGTCTTAGAGATTAACATAATTTTCTCTGCCTTTCTTCCAACATAGATGAGGTATAGATGTTATTAACCTGTTTTTTTCCTTGTTATATAAAAAGAAAACAGAAGCAAGGAAATAATAAAAAAAATAATAGCGAAAATGAATGAAATTAAAATCAGTACAACTGGTTTTTAGAGGAAAACCTAATGAAACAAATATCAGGTTTTTTTAAAGATCAATAAAATTTACAAACTTCTAGTAAGACTGACGAAAAAAGAGAAAAGATGCAAACTACAAATACTTGGATTTATAGGCTGCCACTACAGACCCTACAGGCACCAAAAGAATAAGGGATGACTATGAACAACTCTGCACACATAAATTTGGCAGCTTGGAAGCAACGAACAAATTCATCAAAAAATACAAACTACAAGACATCCAATATGAAACAGATAAAATTAGTATCTCTATTAAGAAAAGTGTTTTTATGATTAAAATTTATAGAAATACATTTTCTAGCTAAGATTATGTTACTGGGAAATTCTACCAAACATTTAAAGAAACGCTGAGACCAAAAACTGTACAATCTCTTCTACAATATAAAAGAGGTGAGAATCTTCCCAGGATATTGTTTGAAGGTATGTATATACCGATAACCAAGTAGAAAAATACAGCATATGAAAGAAAGAAAAGTACAGACTAATATTTCCCATGTAGATTCAAAAACCTTTAACAAAATATTAGCAAACAGATTGAGCATTATATAAAAATAATTATACATTATGACCAAATAAGTTTTATTCCACGGATGTAAAACCAGTTCAGTATTCCAAAATCAAACAAAGTAATTCATTATATTAACAAGGGAAGGGAAAAAGCCCCGGGATCATATCTCAATGCAGAAAAGTCTTTGAAAAAAGCCATCACTCATTTATGATAAAAACTCCCCCAAAATAGGAACAGAGATCTTCCTCAAGTTGATAAAGAGCATCTACCAAAAAACCCTACAGCTAACACAGTACATACTGTTGAAGAACTGCATGCTTTCCCCTTAAGATCAGGAACAAGGCAAAGATATTGACTCTCACCAACCATATTCACCACAATGAAGAAAATTCTAGCCAATGCAATATAAAATATATGGTATAGGGATGAAAAATGAAGATATAAAACAGTCCTTTTGTGCAAATGATATGAATGTATACTTAGAAAGTCCCATAAAATCTATCATAAGAAAAAAAAAAAACAGCCTAGAATAAGTAACCAACGTCAAAAAAACCCCATAAATCTATAATTTCATTCAATGTCCTAGCAATAAACAATATCCAGTGATATTATATTTTTACAGTAGCTCAATATAATGTAATATATAGGTAAATGTAACACAATATATGCAGGATTTTATGCCAAAAACTGTATATGGTGATAAAGACATTTGAGTATCTCAATAAATGAAGAAATATAACATGCTCATGAATTGGAAAACTCAACATAGTAAAGATGTAAGTTTTCTTCAAACTTACATATACATTTAATGTAACTGTTATTATAATTTTAATAAGACTATTGGAGATATAGACAAGATTATTCTAAAATTAAATGAAAAGGTAAAGAACTGGAAGAGCAAAAACAATTTTGATAGATAATGAAGTGGAAGGAATCAGTCCACTGATCAGTCTTTCTTTCTTCTCTCTCTTTATTTCTTCTTTCTTTTTTCTTTCCTTCTTTCCTACCACAAATTGCACTGCTAAGCATTTATCCCAGAAAAAAATAAAAATAAATGTTCACAAAAACCTATACACAAATGTTTACAGCAGTTTTATTTGTAATAGCAAAAAACTGCAAACAACTAGATGTTTTTCCACAGCTGAATTGCTGAAGAAAGTATAGTATAACTACAAAATGGAATGCTATTCAATAATTTCATAGAATGATCTGTTGATACATGAAACAATGTGGCTGAATCTCCAGAGAATTATTCTGAGTGATAGAAGAAAGGTGTGGAACAGAAGTGAGGTGGATACATCGATAAAAGGACAATAGAAGAAATCTTTATGTTAGTGAAAACATTCTACATGCTAACTATATTAATGACAATAGTCTGGTTGTGATGTCAGACTATAGTTTTGCAATATGTTGCCATTAGGAAAAAATTGGGTATCTATTTTTGAAATAATAGATACAAATTATCTATTATTAGATACCCAATTATTTCTTAAAACTGTAGATGAATATACAATTATTTCAAAATAATTTTAAAAAGGTAAAATAAATAAATCCATATTTAAATGTAAATACAATATGTCAGACTCAGAATAAATCGAGGATAATATTATAGAGATAAAACTATAACCAGATATTTTACTATATCAGGTAAATGTTCAAGTAACATGCCAAACAAATTATCAGCTTTAAGTGTTGCACAGAAGATTTAATCCTTTTTCTCTTAGCAGGAGCTCCATATTATCATGAGTTTCATTAGAATGCCATGTGCCATTAGAGATATGAACCTTTTCAGTGTAAGTTGCTAGAAACTCAACATTGGGAATATATTGTGCTCCTATGTCTAATTTTCTCATTACTAGATACATTTAGTTAAAATAACCTAACAATCAATTTAATAACTAATTTGATTATTCATTATATTAAATGATAAAGCATTAACAGCAAACATTCATCATGCACCATTTTAATTTTATATGAAACACAATTTGCTTATTGTTGCTAATTTAAAAATTGTAATTTTCTTTTCAAAAACAACAAAGATGAAGAGTTTCAAGTGCTCATGTCACCAGAGAAACATCAATTTAAACAACTATTTATACGCAAAAACACCTTCACAGAGCTAAAGAAACCCAGTGAGAGATTAAAGAACCTGGGTATAGCACAAAAAGAAGAAAAAAATGCATTAATGAGTATAGGAAAGATAGTTTTATATTACCTTCTTTACCCTTTGCTCAACCCTAGGCAGCACAACCTGGAGAGAGATATCTTTGCTTAGGAGAAGGAGAAGGAAGTGAGCACTGTACTTTGCCTTCAAACCCAAAGAAAGTCCACCCCAGTTAAATCCAGCCTTACACAGGATTTAATGGACCCCATGGACCCAGACTCCACACTGGTACTTACAACCGAGCCTCCATGCTCACTCCATTGCCAGACTTGATTCTGTAACCCCAGGTTCTAGGCCCACAAGTCATGGCAGACTTAATCTCTAGGCCACCCCACAACCACACTGACCAGGCTGACACCTGAGGACTTAGCCAACAGTTTGGGCCCTGTGGATACAGACTCCAGGGTGTACAGCTCCAAGCTCCAGACTGGTGTCGAAAGACTGAGCCGTCAAGCCCACCTTGGTGCCAAGCATAATTTCATACCATCAGGATCTAGCTTGTACAATGGAATCCTAAGGACTCAGGATCCTGTCCTTTCCCAGTGGTATTAGGTACCAGGCCCACCCCCATGGACTTAGGCACCAGGCCTATCTCTTTGAACCCAGGCTCTATCTGAGCCACCCAACACCTGACCAGCACATGTAGACTTAGGCTCAAGACCACCCCAGTGCCAGGTCAACCCCTGTGTACCCAGGATTTATGCCAGTCCCTACAAGACAGGCTCCAAGCTTACCCTAATAGATTCAGGCTAAAGGCCCATTCCTTCAGACCTAATGAATAGGTTCTCCCCCGAGGATCCAGGCTTCAGGCTCAGCCCTGAAAACCCAGGTGCCAGGCTAACCTGCCCAAGGAATCCAGCAAACTATACCATCCTTAAACTACAGTAGATGGCATACTGAGAATTTTTGTATGGGCTGACTGGCCCAGGACTTTCCAAGGCAAAGCCAGGCTGCAAAAATTGGAATAAGTCTCTACTTTTTCAAAGCGGCAGACATCAATGTAAGGCAACAAGAAACATAAAAATCCAAGGAGACATAATAGTCTTAGTCCATTAGTGCTACTATAACAGAATACCTGACTGAGTAGTTTAGAATGAACAGAAATTTACTGGTTCAAAGTTCTGGAGGCTTAGAAGTTCAACATTAAGATGCTGACAGATTTAGTGATTCTGATTTTGAGATTGCACCTTGAATATCACATTTTCCCTCAGGGCAGAATTCTTTGTCTTCACATGGTGGAGGACAGAAGAGTAAAGAGGAAAAAAAAAGGGGGGGCCAAATTTGTTCTTTATAACAACATTGATTCCACCCATAAGAGCAGAGCCCTAATGGCCTTTTTACCTCCTAAATTCTGTTTCTAACACCATCATGACAGTGACCAAACTTTAACATGAGTTTGGACGGGACAAATATTCAAATCAGAGCAAACACCAAAACACTACAATAATCTCCCAATAGGCAGCCACACCCTCTGGACCCCCCAAAATGAAGATATATAAATTGACTGACCAAAAAAAAAACTTCAAAATAATTGTTTTCAAGAAGATCAACAAACTTCAAGAAAATACAAAGAAAGGATTCAATAATATTAGAAAAAGAATAAATGAAAAAAATAAAAAATTAACAAAGATGGTAATTAAAACAAAATGAAACCATGGAGATGAAAAAATATGATGAATGAAGTAAAAAATGTAATAGAGATTATCAAGAGCAGAATTATCAAGCAGAATTAAAAATCTGAACTCAAAACGAGGTTATTTAAAAATATACAGTTAGAGAAAAAAATGAAAAAAGAATGAAAAGGAATGAAGAAAGCTTATGGGACAGAACTACAGGGAAAATTTTTTGAGTTATAAGAGTTTATGACAGAAAATAGAACATAAAAGGGGAGGAAAGATTATTTAAATGAATAAGTTAAAAATTGTGGGAAAGATAACCAGGTACAGAACAGTAAAAGGTCTCCAATTAGATTCAATGCAAATGAGAATACAGCATGGCATATTATAATCAAAATATCAAAAATCAAAAAACAATGAGAAAATCACAAAAGCTACAATAGAAAAGAAGAAAAATGATATATAAGGGAGTTCTAATAAGGCTAGCAGCTTATATCTCAGCAGAGACATCACAGGCCAGGAAAGAATGGGATGATATATTCAAAATGCTGAAGGGGAAAGAAAAAAAAAAAACTTCCAACCAAGAACACTAAACTCAACAAATCTGCTCTTCATGAATGAAGGAAAGATAAACTTTCTCAGATGAACGAACGTTAAGAATGTTCATCACCATTAAACATATCTTACAAGAAATGCTAAAGAAAATGCTACAAACTGAAATCAAAGAATTCCAATTAGTAACACAAAATAATATGAAACTATAAAGTTCACTGTTACAAGTAAATATATCATCAAATTCAGAATACTCTGAAACTGTAATGGTGATGCATATATCACTTATCTCTTAAGTATGAAGGTTAAAAGATAAAACTATAAAAAATAATAGCTAAAAAATCTGTTCAGGGAAATACTATATAAAAATATGTTAATTGTGACATTAAAAATGTAAAGTTTTTGGAAGGGGTAGAAGTTTTTTGTAGGCAAAGTTGTTAATTTCTTTAAGGTAGGCTGTAAGATGTTTTTTGTAAGTCTTATGGTGACCACAAAGCAAAAGCCAATGGTAGAGACATAAAAGATAAACAGCAAGAAATAAAAGTATATTACCAGAAAAAAAATCACTTAGTTACAAAAAGAAGACAGCAAGAAAGGAATAAAGGATTTACAAATAAAGCAACAAAATGGTAGTAGTAAGTTCTTACTTATCAATATTTACCTTAAATATAAATGGATTAAATACTTCAATCAAAAGACATAGAGTGGCTCAATAGATTAAAAAAAAAGAGTCAACTACAAAAGATTCACTTCACCCATAAAGATGCATATACCCTGAAAGTGAGGAAGTACAAAAAGATATTTCATACAATTGGACACCAAAAGGAAGGAAGAGTAGCTATACTTATACCAGATAAAATAGACTTTATGTCAAAAACTGTAAGCAGAATAAAATAGATCATTGATATGGTTTGACTGTATCCCCACCCAAATCTCATCTCAAATTATAATCCCCATGTGTCAAGGGAAGTAAGTCATTGAATCATGGGGGCAGTTTCCCCACTCTGTTCTCCTGATAGTGAGTGAATTCTCACAGATATGATGGTTTTATAAACAGTAGTTTTCCCTGAACTCTTACTCTCTCCTGCCACCTTGTGAAGAAGGTGCCTGCTTCTCCTTTTCCTTCCTCCATGAGTGTAAGTTTCCTGAGGCATACCTAGCTTTACGAAACTGTGAGTCAATTAAACCTCTTTCCTTTATATATTACCCAGTCTTGAGTAGTATCTTTATACCAGCGTGAGAACAGACTAATACAATTATTATTTTTTAATGAAGGAGTTAATTCAACAAGACAATATAATGATTATAAATATATTTGTACTAAACATTGAGTAACCTAAATAAACACAGGAAATATTAGTAAACCTGAATAGAGAGATAGATTGCAAAACAATAATAATAGCACACATGGAACATTCTCCAGGATAGATTAAAAACCCTGGATGCAAGAGGAGAGGGAGATGAGCACTGTAATTTGCCTTGGACCTCAAAACTAGGCCTGCCCCAGTAAAACTCAGCACTGAAAAGTCTCTTATAGCCCCAGATTAGAATCTGGTATGCACAAATTGAGCATCCAGGCTTTTTTCTAATGCCAAATTAGATGCCACAACATTAGGCTGCACTCCAGCTTGGGCGACAAGAGTGAAACTCCATCTCAAAAAAAAAAAAGGAGAAGAGAGAAAATAACAAAATAAAGATCTAAATGAAAATACATAAAATAGAGACTAGAAAAGTGACAGAAAACATTAATAAAATTAAGAGTCGACTTTTTTGACAAGAGTAAAACTCTGTCTCAAAAAAAAAAAAAAAGGAGGAGAGAGAAAATAATAAAGATCTAATGAAAATACATAAAATAGAGGCTAGAAAAGTAACAGAAAACATTAATAAAATTAAGAGTTGGCTTTTTGAAAGTATACACAGTATCAGCAGACATTTAGCTGGGCCAAGAAAAATACAGAAGATTCAAATAAATAAAATTAGAAATATAAGAGGAGACATTACAACTACTAGCATGGAAGTACAAAGGATTACAGGAGAGCACTATGGACAGTTATACACTCCTCAAAGTGGATAACCAGAGGAAATGGATTCGTTTTTAGACCATACAACCTACTAAGACTGAATCATGAAGAAACAGAAATTCTAAACAGACCAGTAACAAATTAGGAGATTGAATCAATAATGAAATATCTCTCATCACAGAAAAGTCCATAACCTGATGGCTTCACTGATGAATTCTATCAAACATTTGAAGAATTAAACCAAGCTAACTCAAACTGTTTCAAAAAATTGAAGAGAAAGAAGTACTTCGAAATTAATTTCACTAAGTATCATTACCGGTACTAACATTAAAGCCAGACAAGAACACTATAATAAAAAAAAGTTACAAGGCTATATGCCTGATAAACACATGAATAAAAATCCTCAACAAAAACATAGCAAACAAAATTCAATACTACATTAAAAAGGATTGTTGACAATTCACCATCATCAAGTAAGATTTATCCCAGGAATACAAGAATGGTTCAACAAAGCCAAATCTATACATGCAATAAACCACATTAACAGAATGATGTACAGAAATCACATAATCATCTCAATAAGGCAGAAAAAGCATTTGACATAATTGAACATCCTTTTATAATAAGACTCTCAACAAACTGGTATAGAAGAAATGTACCTCAACACAATAAAAGGGCATATATAACAAACATACAGCTAGCATCGTATTATAAGGTGAAATTTGTAAGTTTTTCCTCTAACATCAGGAATACAAGGATACTCACTTCCGCTGCTTCTATTCAACATAGTACTGAATGTCCTAGCTAGAGCAATTATGCAAAAGAGAGAGAGGCAAGAGACATTAGATATGGAAAGAAAAAAGCTACATTTTTCCTCTTTTTGGACAATATAATATTTTATGTAGAAAACTCTGAAGACACCACACTAAAAAAAAATCTAAGAACTGATAAATTCAGTAAACAAAAATAAAGAAATAAACATAGAAAATAAATTTAAAAAGCATAAAATATTGCAGCATTTCTATACACTAACACAAAACTATCCAAAAAACAAATCAAGAAAATAATTCCATTTATAACAGCTACCAAAATATACGTAAGAATAAATTTAACCAAGCAGGTGAAAGCCTTGTACACTCAAAATTATGAAACAATAATGAAAGAAAATGAAAACTCAAGTATATAGTAGGAAATCCCATGTTTATAAATAGGAAGAATTAATATTGTTAAAAAGTCCCTACTTCCCAAAAGAATTTGAAGATTCAATGCAATTCCACCACAATTTCAATGATATTTTTCACGGAAATAGAAAAAATCTAAAATGTGAATGAAATCACAAAATACTGAATAGACAAAGCAATCTTGAGCAAAAAGAACCAAGCTGCAGGTATCACACTACCTACTTTACAAAGCTATACTAACCAAAACATCATGGAACTGGCATAAAAACAGACACACAGGCCAATGCAAGAGAACGGACAACCCAGAAATAAATCCACATGTGTGGTCAATTGATTTTTGGCAAAGTTGCTAGTAACGCACAATTGGGAATGAACGGCCTCTTCAGTAAATGGACACATAGATTATCTACATGAAGAAGGATGAAATTAGACCAACATCTCACATCATATATAAAAATCAACTCGAAATATAGTAAAGACTTAAATATAATTCTTCAACTGTAAAACTAGTAGGAAAAAATAGGAGAAAAGCTCCTAGACACTGGTTTCGGCAATGATTTATGAGATATGAACCCAAAAGCACAGGCAATAAAAGCAAAATTAGACAAATAGGACTACATCAAATCAAACTGCTTCTTCTCTGCTAAGGAAACAATCAATGGAGTAAAAAGACAACCTATAGAGTAGGAGAAATTATTTGCAAATATACATCTGATAAAGTACTAATATTCTAAATATATAAAGAATCTAAACAATTCAATAGTAAGAGACCAAATGACCTATTTAAAAAAAATGAACATAGGATCTAGATAGGCATTTCTCAAAAATATATATATACAGATGGCCAATGGGTATATGAAAAAATGTTCAACATCACTAATTATCATAGAAAAGTAAATTAAAACCACAATGAGATATCACCTAAAACCTGTTAGAACGTATATTAACAAAAAGTTGAAAGACACTTGTTGATAAGGATGTGGAGAAAAGGGTACCTTTGCACATTATTTGTGAGAATATAAACTGGTGCAACCATTAAAGAAAACAGTATAGAAGTTCATCAAAAATTAAAAATGCAAGTACTAGATCATCCAGCAATTCTGATTCTGAATATATACCTAAAGAAAACAAAATCAGTATGCAGAAGTAATGTCTTCACTTCCATGCTCATTGCAGTATTAGTCACCCTGGCCATGATATGGATTCAACCTAAGTATTCATCAACAGATAATGGATTTTAAAATGGGGCATATATACATGATGCAATACTATTCAGCCTTCAAAAGAAAGAAATCCTGTCATTTGTAACAACATACATTAACCTTAAGGATATTATATTAAACAAAACAAGCCAGGCACACAAAGGCAAATACTGTGTGATCTTACTTATATGTTGAATCTAAAAAAGCTGAATTCATACTAGTAGGGAGTAGAGTGGTGGTTACCAGGGACTGTGGTGTGGGGTAAATGTGGGGAGACATTAATTAAAAGATACGGAATTTCGCTTATATGGGAGGTGTAAATTGAAAAGATCTATGGTACAAAATGATTACTATAGTTAAAATCAATGAATTTTATTTTTGAAAATTGGAAAAAGGGTAGTTTTTAAGTATTTGCATCACAAAAAAATCAGTGTGAGGTAACATATATGTTAATTAGCTCCAGTTAGCCATTTGATAATGTACACATATTTTAAAACAACATGTTGTGCATGATAAACATGCACAATTTTCATTTGTCAATTTAAAAATTTAGAAAATCAATTAAATGTGAAAAAAGGCAAATGGATTCCTAAGGGATACACTGCAGCTGTAGAAAAGTATAATTGAATATGATTTTATTAAGTCAAGTAATTATTAGACCAAAATTTCCTACTAAAATTACAGCTTGATAATATAACAGATTTTCAAGGCATTAAAGCCTCACAGCTCATTAATACGTTACCTAGAAGTAAGCTACTATAAATTTATAAATAACCTGCTACACAGAGGAATTAACACAAAGCTTCAAAATCATGGTTTAATTTTAAATTTGCTAACAGTTTATCAGCTGAGATGATTAAATGGCAAATTATAACTTAAAACTCCATTATACTGACGTGATGTAGTTAGCGTTGTCATAAGGCACACCTACAAGCCTCAGAAGTACTGAAATTTATTCACAAGGCTGACACTTAATGCCTTTGGAAATATTAAAATTCCTTTCAGTACTCTTAATATATCTTTTTTAATATAGTAAAAATGTGCTTTCTAAATTGAAAGTACCCTAGTTTGAGAGAAGTTTAGCTATTCCAATCATTTTTCCAGGATTTTCTTTTAGAAATCCAATTTAAACGAATGTTTCAGATATTTAATTTCTTAAGCTTGTTATCTCCAATATTTGAACTAATTGGCAGTTATTAACCATATAACACATAACGTTTTGCCACCTAACATCATTAACATTATTGAAATATGGCCCTGTGTGTCACTCGCGCCTGCAATCCCAGCACTTTGGGAGGCTGAAGCAGGCAGATCACCTGAGGTCAGGAGTTCGAGGCCAGCCTGGCCAACATGGTGAAACCCTGTCTCTATTAAAAATAAATAAATAAATAAATAGCCGGGCATGATGGCACACAGCTTTAGTCCCAAATAATAGGGAGGCTGAGGCAGGAAAATTGCTTGAACCTAGGAGGCGAAGGTTGCAATGAGTCAAGATTGCGCCACTGCACTCCAGGCTGGATAACAGAGTGAGACTCTGTCTCAAATTTAAAAATCTATATGTATCTATTGAAACAAGACAAAATTTTATTGAAATAGATGTTTTCCTTTTTTGGGGAGTGGTGGGGATTGATTTTCATATCAGAATGTCTTAGAGGCCTGAAAATATAAGTTACCTATTTTCATAGTGTCCTTTTTTGTAGTTTTATTCCATTTTTAAAAAATGTGTACATATTTACAGGGTGCATGAAATATCTTGTATGCATATAATGTGCAGTAATAAAGTCAGGGTATTCAGGGTGTCCATCACCCAAGTACAAGACATTTTTAAATATAGTCATCCTATCAAACATTGTATTTATTCCTGATATCGTTTGGCTGTGTCCCCACCCAAATCTCATCTTGAATTCCCACGTGTTGTGGGAGGGACCCAGTGGGAGTTAAGTGAATCATGGTGGCAGGTCTTTCCCCTGCTATTCGTGTGATAGTGAATAAGTCTCAGGAGATCTGACATGGGGAGTTTCCCTGCCTTCCGCCATGATTGTGAGGCCTCCCCACTTACACGGAACTGTAAGTCCATTAAACCTCTCTTTCTTTTGTAAATTGCCCAGTCTCAGGTATTTCTTTATCAGCACCATGAGAACGGACAAATACAATTCCGTCTATGTTACTGTATGTTTGTATGCATTAGCCTATTTCTCTTTATCTTCCCTCCTCCCGACTCCCTCTTCCCAATCTATGCTTTCTATTTCTCATTCTCTACCTCCATGTGTTCAAAAGTTTTAGCTCCCACATATAAATGTGAACATGCAATATTTGTCTTTTTGTGACTGGTTTATTTCACTTAAAAGAATGACCTCCAGTTCCATCCATGTTGCTGCAAAGGACATGATTCCATTTTTGTATGACTGAATAGTATTCCATTGTGTGTACATACCACATTTTCCTTATCCATCAATCTGCTGATGGACGTTTAGGTTGATTCCATAGCTTTTCTACTGTGAATAGTGCCATAATAAATGTATGAGGTGAGTGCAAGTATTTCTTTGATATATTAATTTATTTTTCTTTCAGTAGATACTCAGTAGTGAGATTGCTGGATCGACTGGTAATTCTATTTTCTGATTTTTGGAAATGCTGTTATCTCTCTTCTTAAAAATCTTTCCCAATCTGTATAATACCCTTAAATCTTCTATGGTTGCACCTCTTAGTCTCCATGTACCTCCATAAATGTTGTTAGATGTCCTTCCAATGTGCTTGTATAGAACTCTGCATTTATATGTGTCATTGCATATTTTATTACTTCTTCCTCTTACAATGATATAAATTATTTGAGGACTAAAACTGTACCTTATTTACTGTTATATACAAAAGACCTCACATGCTTCCCATAAATATTGTGTGCAACATTTGTGCTGTGGAATTAATAAATATTTGTATCTAGTCTATTGAACTTCAAAGTGTTTTGCCTACTTCCAGCATACTTATATTTGATAAATAGGTGACAATTATACAAATATTTTATACACTTACAGACTTTTACAATTTTTCTTAGTCTTTGAGTTTTCAAGTGCTTTTCATGTTTCCTTTTTCATCTTATGGTATGATGGTTTAACTTACCACTTTAGTATATTTTGCAAAATCCATTATGTTTTCCCATAAATAATTCTCCAGAAATGCATACAGAATTCCAACTATATTTTTGCTGTTTTCATTATTGCATTAGTCCGGTTTCATGCTGCTGATGAAGACACACCTAAGCCTGGGTAATTTATAAAGAGAAAGATTCAATGGACTCACAGTTTCATGTGACTGTGGAGGCCTCACAATCATGGCAGAAGGCAAAGGGCATGCCTTACATGGCAGCAGATGAGAGAATGACAGCCAAGTGAAAGAGGTTTCCCCTTAAGAAACCATCAGATCTCGTGAAACTTATTCACTACCACGAGAACAGCATAGGGGAAACCGCTGCCGTGATTCAACAATTTCCCACCAGGTCCCTCCCACAACACGTGGGAATTATGGGAGCTACAATTAAAGATAAGATTTAGGGAAGACACACACAGCCAAACCATATCCATTACATAAAGTGCATAAACTCACCAAATGAGAAAATTAATCTGAAACCCCACCAAATAAGAGTTAAGAAGAACATTAACAGATGTTAGTTTAATATATTAATTTTTCAGATTTCTAAAATTGTCAATTAATCAAGTATTATTTGACTCATGCTTTTGCTTGATAGATTCTTTCAGTAACCATGTGTATTTCAATAGTCATGTTCAATTAAGGTAGCAATGGGAAAATATTCTTGAGATTAGCTCACATTTTAAAGATCTTGATTTGTCTCCATTATTCTTCACTATATTATGTGGCACATTTTAAGTCATTCTTCTTTGTGTATGCCTCTGATTAGTGTTTGAAAGTAGTTATCTTACACCTCATTTCATCCTTTGACAGTGTATATATTGAACACTTTTTATCTTGCCACATAAATCATTTCTCAAGGTTCTTTAATCATTTCACTCAAAATATTCACTCAACTTTCCCTAGTCAGCTCATAAATTTTTGATTACACAGTGTTCAAATTTAAATGCAGAAATGAAAACATGGCCCTACAAGAGTACTGCAGATTACAATGTCTTGCTATGATTATGTTCAATGGGATAGGAGCATCTTCAATTACTCCCAATATATGAAGACTTCAGAGAGGCAATTTAAAGGCAAAAATTCAAACAAATAGTCTATAACTGCTCTTTTATTGGTACAAAAAAATCATTTTTATATCTTATCTAGCTAACTATGGTTTTAATTTTTTCTAATATCTTGTTTTGCAATAACAAAGTGAACTTAGTTTATTGGAATCTATTTCTGATTTCTAACTTTTCTAACTTCATTAATAGAAAAAAAGTCACTGTATTTCAAATTAATATATACTTTATATTATTCAAAGAAATTATGTCATCATAGATGATAATTCCCAAATTTTCTCTTTTTTTTTAAACAATTTTCTTCTCTTTTCTATTCCTTTGGAGACTGGTCTGCCTGGATGAATAATGAGATGCCTGTGGTTTCTGACTTTTGATTAGTTTGGCCAAAGAAGAACTCAGGAAGGAGTTAAAATAAAGTAAGGTCAGGGTATTCATACTCTTGACTCCTTTCCTATAGTTAATACTAAAAAGCAGCGTCTCTTGACTGAAAGTCACTGCTATTACTCCAAGAAGTCTCCAGAGAGAGATAAACTTCCAGAATGGCAGAGTGAGGATCTCAGTGAACTTGTTCTCCCTCTAAAACCATTAAAATGTGGGCAAATCAACTAAAATCAACCATTGTAGTACTCTGACAATTAATACAACTACATAAAGGTAGGAAAATAATCTATCTGAAAGATACTACTGAGCCTTGGTAAGACAGCAGGTTCTGTGATATCCCTTTCCTTTTGCAGTTCAGTGATACAGTAGACAAAAGCCAGCAATATAGCAAAAGAGAGAAAAAGACACAGAAATAGATTGAGAGTGAGAGAAAGATCCCTAAACACTCTTAGACCTCTGTTAAAAGCACCATCCCCAGAGGACTATCAACATTTTGTCTACATTTGAAGTTCACTGGCAAATATATATTCTTAGAGTACAGTGGCTATTTGATTTGATTTAGAACTCTCAAAAGAGGGAGCAGAGTCTAACACTATGATATTACCCATAAAATAGCAATCTACTGGTCATATCTCACTTACATAAAGTTGTGATTTTAGTTGGGTCAAATGAGAGCCTGCACGCATCTTTAAAAGGAAATCCTGGGGAAGTAGATGACCATAGGATACTTTGAAAAATATCCAGTTATTCCTAGGAATCTAAAAGATTGTATGCTTGTGCCAGCCAGTGTACATACCGGAGAAGACCTGAGGCACCAGTGGATCACCATTGATTGACCCTGAAGCTTTGCAGAAGAAAGTGAAAGCTAAGTTTGTCTTGTAAACTGCCTAAAGTTTGAAGGCATGCCTTATCATTCAGGTCGTCTTTTCAGAGTGAAATATACATAGAAAATAAAATAAAAAAATCTCCCAAGCAATCATCAGTTCACATTAAATTACACTGAATAAGGCATGACACCTAAGAAGTCAAGCTTAAAATTAAATAAATAAATAAAGCCAACAGAGAACTCAGGGGTAACACACTGGAAAGAATACAGAAACTACAAATTTGTTTCAAGAATTATGCTAAATAATCAGTAAAAAAAAATAAAAATATATATCCCAGCAACAAATAACAGAAATGAAAAAAAAGAAAAAAAGTGTAATACAGACCTTGATGGAGATGGGGCATGATGTGGAGGAATGTGATCCCCACTTGTTACTATACAGTATACAAAATGTCCAGTTTTTGACCAAAAAAAAATGGAGTCCAGTGGGACAACAAAGTATGAGTCAGGGGCTTAGATCTTTGGTTAGTTAATGGTCGCATCACCCACCACCACTCCGCATCCCTGGGATGGTTCTCAGCTGCCTTATCCTCTAATCCTACTCAGTATTCCTGTAAGGATCTACATTTACTGTCCACATTGGGGTGTAACATCATATAGTAAAATAATAACACTCAAAGATCAACAGAGATCATGGCAAAAAAGGAAAAAGGGTTCTTTTTCTAGCTTTTGAAAAAGAGACCCTACATTTGAATTTTGTAGTGAGCCTTTTAAATTATGTAGTTGGCCCTGCTCCAAATGAATACACTTCATAATATCAACAAATCAACAGCCTCATGCTTCTGCAGTTGACATTAATGTACTCACACTTATGAAAGTTTGACAATCCCTGATCTCTGTTTAATACATTCTCGCAAATCTCTATAAAAGTCAGTAGTTTGTTCTTCTAGAAATCACTGTGTCTGGTCAATATAATGTTCTCTTACTTCAGTTTGCAGTAAATTCAGCTGAGTGGGATTTGGTGGTTATTGTGGTTTGTTTCAGATATTTTGTGATAGTCTCATTACTTGAGAGAATCAACTTTTGGGTATATAAGGACGACAGAGATCTGATTATGTGTTTCCAGTGCCCTCAACGTTAAAAACAATTTGTTCAAAGACAGGGTGGTTATTTGGAATTGATAAGAAATACTAAGAAATAGCATTGGTGCTCTCCTCTCAAAAAAATTTTCCCCACATGTTCTAGGAAACAACTTCATTGCTATGTCTCACACATAACTTCTATCTTAGTTTAATTTTCTTGAGTTCGCTGCTTCAGGTCACCTAGAAGTATCCAGAAATGCCTTTGACATGCATGCTATATATTGGCAATGACTTATATACACTAATTTGGAAGGAAATAATAAAACAATAAATCAAACATTTAGATGATTTTATATAAAAAATAAACTGATATTTACCTATTAACTGTTTACATGCTATGACAGCAAGTAAATTGGTAATGTATCTTAAAATTTGTTTTGTCCCACAATTAATATAAAAAAAGAAGTTGAGGTATTTATTATACCCAAAATATTCTAGAATTCACTACTCTTCATTTTTATCCTTAGAAAACAAATCCTAGCTTTGATTTTAGGTTTAAGAGCCTTTCTCTAATAAAACCTGTCAGAATGGCATTAATATTCTTCTGGTATTTTTATTGCTACATCTCATTTAACATGTACAGTAATGAATCTTTTAGATTATAAGACATATCTATTTTTATAAATGCATTCTCTTGGTATAATAAGTTTGTAGTCACTCTTACTTTTCCCAGTAGGAGCGTTTTAGTACATCATAAAGAATGTATAAGTAAATGAAACTGTAGACATGAACTACAGATTCTTCTGTTGTTTTGTACCTTTTTTCTTTGCTCTACTTAGAATTTTTTATAGTTTGGTGAAATAAACAGAAGAGAGCACTGATGAAGGGAATTGTCACATACAATAGTTACCAGGTAGGAGAACACATGTGTGTTCACCTAGTACTGGCTATGGTCAAGTGGTGAATTGTGTTCGGATATCTAGAGGGCAGGGCTTTTATATCACTGCATATTAGAATAATTTTATCCTAACATGTACATGAATAGAAGTTCTATCTTTAGGAGTATATTTTAATCTTCTCTCTAAAAATCAATACTTAAAAGAAATTTATAGGCTACTATTACCTGCAGGCTTTCAAAGGATGTTACTGTTTGGCATTTTTTCAATAGATAAATATTTCTGTTTTTCTGGTGAAATGATACATATATATATATATAATTAACCAGTTGGACTCAGTTTACATGATCCCAATTTTGTTGGCAACATCCAAAGCATTGTAATCAGGAGCCAGTTGAACATATGCCTTTTTCTCTCCCTCAGGCCTAATCAGGGTGTTGACCTTGGCTACATCAATGTCATAGAGCTTCTTCACAGCCTATTTAATCTGGTGCTTGTTGGCTTTAACATCCAAAATGAATACAAGTGTGGTGTTGTCTTCTATATTCTTCATGGCAGACTCAGTGGTCAGCAGAAACTTGATGACAGCATAGTAGTCAAGACTGTTTCTCCTGGGGACACTCTTCTGAGGATATTTGGGCTACCTCCAGAGTTTCAGTGTTTTGGACCACCGGGAGGTGGGTGACATACGAATCTTTTTTTTTTTTGTAACTCTCAACACCCTTCAACATTGCCTATTTTACTCTGACCTTCAAAGCCTTCGCTTTGGCTCTGGCTTTAGGAGGGGCAGGAGCTTCCTTCTGCTCCTTGGGTGCCATCTTATGTAAAGGGTCTCTGAGGCTCGTTCCAATGGGCTTATAGCACTCAAAGATACGTATTTCAATTGAGGTAATGTAACTCTAATAAGTACATGGAAGAAAAGAATGCAAAAAGAGAAAAATGATTGAAAAGTGATAGTAGAAAAACCTATGCAAAAGTGAAATTAATATAAACGTATATGAAACAAAAGTGTTACCAGAGAAAATCAAAATAAGTATTGAAATAATTCTTCATTAATTTTTGAGTAATAAATGCATACATTTAAAATAGTATCATATATCCACTAAAAGATTCTTTTATTCTAAGATATAATGCTGATTTTTCTGAAATAAACATGGAACATTCTTTTTTCCTCCTCCATGATATCATACAAAATATACAACTTAGCACAGTTGTGCCCTTGAAAAGTTGAGCACTTTTCAAGATGTTTGTCACTACTGAGAATGGTGAAGATGTAGAAATTGTGGACTTCATAACAATTAAATTTTCTCTATATGAGTTTTATAAATCTTAATCTACTTGTGGATGGAAAGAAGTGTAATATAAGGTGCCTTTTTTTGAATTTCCATGTGGTTAAGATGGGCATGGTGGTCAGCACCTGTAATCCCAGCTACACAGGAGGCTGAGGCAGGAGAATTGCTTGAACCTGGGAGATGGAGGCTGCAATGAGCTGAGATGGCACCACTGCACTCCAGCCTGGGCGACAGAATGAGACTCTGTCTCAAAAAAAAAAAAAAAAAAAAAAGATAAGAAATGCTTTTATTAATAAACCACAGGTCAAAGAAAATATCACAATACAAAGTATAAAATAATTTGAACTCAAGGAAAAATCTACATATGTAAATATGTGGGGTGAAATTATACTTAAAAGGAAAACACTTACTAGGAAAGTAATCGCTGGCATCAAGGTCCCCTTAGAAGCTAGGAGAAAATACCAGGTAAGTAGCAAGTGCTTTTAAGTTTACTGAACATAATAGCTCAGTATTGATTAAAAATTGAAATTCCTGTATGGACAAAAAATTTTAGTAACGAGGGGATAAGGTCTTAATACATCTATTATTAATTATGTTAAATACAATAGCAGTTGAAGAGGTATTTATGAATTTTTAAATTTTTTAATACCTTTATATCAATTATAAAGTATTTCCTCCCTATGTCATCTGAGAGTTTTATTTAAAAATTAGCATATGAAATGATTTTAAAGGTATAAGGTACTGTGGCCGGGCGTGGTAGCTCACGCCTGTAATCCCAGAACTTTGGGAGGCCGAGGTGGGTGGATCACGAGGTCAGGAGATCGAGACCATCCTGGCTAACACGGTGAAACCCCGTCTCTGCTAAAAGTACAAAAAATTAGCCAGGCATGGTGGCAGGCGCCTGTAGTCCCAGCTACTCGGGAGGCTGAGGTAGGAGAATGGCCTCAACCCAGGAGGCGGAGCTTGCAGTGAGCTGAGATAGTACCACTGCACTCCAGCCTGAGCGACACAGCAAGACTCCATCTCAAAAAAAAAAAAAAAAAAAAAAGGTATAAGGTACTGCTTGCGAACTGATAATGTTTTCAGAAACTAGTTAAAATGGCTTTCTTGTTTATTAGTTATATTTAAGACACTGAGAAATAACCAGGAATAACAATTACATAAAATAAAAGGAGCTGTTAAAATAATTAAGAAAACAAACGACTTCTTTTCTACTCAGATGATATTCAGATTATACAACAGTACTTTTCTGCCTAGCTATGGTTGCCAAAGACTTGCTCCTAATCAAATAAGACTTCAAAATAATTCTAGAGAAAAAATAATTTAAAAACCAAGTATGACACTTTAAAAACATTAAAAAAAAAAAAAAAAAAAAAAAAACTTTAGAGTCCCAGGCGGGTGGATCACTTGAGGCCAGGAGTTCGAGACCAGCATGACCAACATAACAAAACTCGACTCTACTAAAATACAAAAATCAGCCAGGCATGGTGGCAGATGCCTATAATCTCAGCTTCTTGATGACTGAGGCATGAGAACTGCTTGAACCTGGGAGGTAGAGGTTGCAGTGAGCTGAGAAAGGACCACTGAACTCCAGCTTAGGCAACAGAGTGAGACTTTGTCTGAAAATAAATTTAATTTAATTTAATTTAAAAAATAAAAATTGTATATTTTACTAACGACAAAAGGTGGTATCTTTTGTAAAACATTACTGGGGTGTTACTTTTAATTAAAAATGAAGTTTTTGTAAACAACACTACAATCTCATGTTATTTGCCAATGAGAAATATTACTAGTTTGTAGGCCCCTGGCCTGTTTTCTTAAAGAAAAAAAAAAAATGCTTTTAAGTTAAAAAAAAAAAATTATTATCCCATATCTTTAAGTGGCTGTAGAAAATCATCTAGCCAATAAAAGTGGTAAAGACAAATTCTGGAAATATATGGACTTCCCTCAGTTTTCTATCCTGCCTTGATAAGCTGCTTGCTAAGCTATGAACCAACTTTAAAAGGATAAATGGGCCAGTGGAACAATCACAGGTCTAACAACAAATACTTGGGGCCAGTGACAAATGCTGAGGGAGGATGAGCTAATTCTAGTAAACCAAACTGCCTATGCCATGGGTGACAGCCCGTGAGAGAGAATGGGATTTCATCACAAGAGAATAACATGGGTGAGAGCCAGGGAAGTGTGGCATGTTGTTGATGAGCATGGAAGTGCTTCATGTTAGCAATGCATTTCTGTGCTCTCCTGACCAAGAGGGAGTGCCAGAGGCTGTCATAGGAGAGAAAACCTTTGCAACTATCTTCAGTAGTGTCCCCGAAATGTAAACATATTCAAATGAAATGCTAGTTATCTAAACTTAAAAAAATAACAGGGCATATACAGAATTCTCAAGAGGAGGTTAGAAAAAGATCCAGTGAGAAACAAAACAAATCAAAATGAAGAAAAAAAGAAGATGCAAATAATAATGGGGTATCTTAGTGACCAGCAAAGAAGGGGAGAATAACTGCCAAGAAATAAGGTGCTGCTTGTCTTTCTATTTACCTTTCAATCTTCATGTTCTGGTACTTACTTTAAAACTTTACTACATTTTCTTCTCTGTGTTTCTTGATGCTATATGAATCTGTTCAACTCATCAATTTCCCCTTGTTGTTTTCCAAGTCCCTTTTCTTGTTTTTCTGCAAAGAGACTGGAGAAGTTGAAAGACTACCCAGGTTTCCTCGGCAGGGGCACTCAGGCTTGTATGTTCGTTCCTTCTACAGTAAACTACAAGAAGGGAGGATGCTTTATCATCCACCACTTGTGAGGCATTAGGACTCCTCCAATGACTAGATCTGATCTGCTATACCCAATGACCCATTTAGGGGAACCTAAAAATTACAGAAAGGGAGATCACTGAAAAACAAAACAAAACAAAAATGAAATGAACAAAAACAGCAAACCCACAGTGAGTAAAACAGAGTGCTGGAGAAAACACACAGCAGTGCAAAATTTTAAAAGAAATACAGTAAGAGCAAGATATACAAGACTTTCTAGATTAAAAATTAGCTATTATTTTTTAGTTAGCAGTATAATACATGGAATAAAGAAAAGTCTGGCCTCTGTAGAAAACTCATTTAATGGTCTAAAAAACTATTCCAAAATCAAATTAAAAATATAAGGAAACAGAAATCATAAAGAAAAATGATTAAGGGGGAGAATATGGATCCATGAAAACCAACATGAACATATTAGAAGGAGCCATAATGGGTAACATCCCGAGCTGATGATAAGGACATCCACATGGAAGGGCTTCCCAGTGTGGGATGTCTGAGCTTAAATGGGATGAGGAAGACATTCCTGTGGTAAGGGGATAGCCTGGCACATGGGGCCAGAAACTGAGCAGAATGAGAAAGGAATCTCCAGGGGGCTGCAGCCCGGCACGGGGCATTTAGTCTAACAGGTAAGGAGGGAATCCATCCAGTGTGGTGGGTTGGAGCCAGAGCAGGGTGAGAAAAGCTTTCACTGGAGGGGACCCAGTATGGGATGTTAGAGACAGAGGGATGAAGAGGATATTCTTGTACATGAGGTACATGGTCCTATGTGGAGTATCTGAGTCTGAGTTGGAAAATAGAGTGTCTATGTGAAGAAAACAGAGTGGGATGAGCAGCCTGCGCTGGTTTGAAACTGTGCTGGAGAGCGAGGGGCAGGGTCTCAGAGTGGGGTGATGAAGATTTGCCGGAAGTTGCATCAGTAGTGATGGGAGATTAGCACATTCTGGTTTTAATGAAATAAATAAGCATATTAAATATAAGGGAAGCCAGGTTTCTCAGTATAGAAGAGGACAGTCAAAAACATGGGGCAAGCAAAACAAACCATGGTGGCTTTACATTTGGAAGTATTGGTATATACCCACTGCTTTCAAAAGGAATAGATAAATGTTTAAATAATTTTAGACATGATATGTTTATGTGTGTATATATATAAGACATGTTTATATGTATACATAACTTTTTAAGTTCTGTCCATTGAGAAGGTTTGGGAGAACATTTTTAAAAAGGACTACATCTAGCACCCAGATATTGGCTTCTGAATGCCATTTTCTAGAAAAATAATCAGGGCAAATTCTAAGCATTGTAAAGATGACAGATGCTACCTTCCTCCACTTTTGACTCCAATTCTACATAATAAATTATAAAATAAGTATAAGAAAATTCAGAAAAGTTCTATTTTTCCTAACATGACTACATTTCTTCTTTGCTTAAAATGTGAAAAAAAACTAAGTTATTTTAAAAGAAAAATGTGCCTTATATTGTTGATCCACTAAGGACATACTTGGCCTGAGCACTGGATAATTCATCTCGTAAATATGGATTAACTGGTTGTCTCATTCTTCACCCTCTATAACTCGTTTATTTTCCTGAGCTGATCTGTTTTGCTATGCATTTGTCCTCTGTCAGCCTGCACTAGGAAGGGAAGCTGTAGTAAGTTTACATTTGTGACCGTAAGAGGAAGATGAGTTAGGAACAAAGCTGCCATTTATCCAAGGGCAGAACAAGGTCCAGCAAATACTACGATGTAGAGACACAACATCTAGTGACTCTTTTGTGGACATCTTCCTCATGATAATAATATATTGATAAACTAAGCCACACATAAATGATGGCATTAATTAGGTATCAAGTGATGTATAACAGAGGGAGGAGTTTTGACTGTGGATAACGAATGAAATCACAGCTCTTTGGCCACAGGTGATGTAAAAATGTACCGAAGTTTCAACATAGAGAACTTCATAGAACTTCACTCTGTGAATCTGTCTCACTCTGCAAGATGAACATAGTTAGTGCACATGTCCTGGCTATAAATACCTCAATGTGGCTTCCCTTGTGCTATCTAGAGCCATTGCTATATGGGCAGAAGCCCAAAGCCTGGAATGACAGGGAAAGTACATTCTCTGGGTGACTGTGATGAACTGACTTGAGCTGTTAACGATGGTAGTTGCTTACTCCATTGACTGATTTTTCTCTTTTCTCCTACCACAGAGGAGGACTGAGTGTCCTAAAAGGCATAAAGATTTGTAAAGGCCTTATGAGAATGATGATGATGATAGTAACAATAACTACAACTACAATTAAGTTGTTAGTAGCAGTATTGAACACTTCATATAGACTGTTTCATGTAGTCCTCAAAACAATTATAATAATGATATCTACACCAACATTATAACCTTTGGAAAAGATATAAATTAAGGCTCAGAAATGTTAAGACCATGCCTACAACAGCATGGTTAGTAATAAGTGAAGGCTTAATAGTAACATTGATCAACATTTGTGAATGTTAAACATTTAATTAGAAATAACAGATGTGCTTTGTAGTTTGTAATAGGAGGCAGAAGGATATTTTCCTCATGTCCCTCAAAACAAGTCTGCACACAGCTATCTTTTCTAAAGATCTTGCTGATTTTGACTAAACCTACACTGAAGCCATTGCAGTATGCAAAGGTAAGTAAAAAAATTTTTTTAAATTTTAAAAATACAGGTTTTCTCCATAAGTAGCAGAAAATAATGTGCCTGGATTTCTTGTAAATAATCCGCTATGTCTGAATCAAAAGCTTAGAATTGCCTTATATAAGTATACAGCAAACTATGCCTTGACAACACAGATATGGCCTTTGGCTTTCAAGAGCTGCCCAGGGTTGAAAAATCCTTGATCTATACCAGAGTGTGTCTATTCTTGTTTTAGTGTATGTATATAAACAAATAAACACTAGCCCATCTGTTGGGTTTGTCATTCACTATTTACAGCAAATCTTCAGTTTGAAAGTCTGATCAATATAACCTTAGAATCACGCAGAGTCATCTGGCCCAGACTGAGCTTTACACTCAGAACAACAACAACAACAAAAATCAGTAAGGGGAAAAATGAGAATTTGATTTATAAACACCAGTACATTTAGGGGCTTTGATCAGTGGGCGAAGGAAGTAAACCAGCACCACAGGAAAATCCAGCATTTTCAAAAGAATGTTTCTTAGAATTTGTCTGAATTCATCAATACTCACATTTATTGTACTGGATAATCTCACAGTTAGAGCTTATTATTTTAAGAATACTTCTGGAAGTATTCTGGGATGTCAATTACACAGGGATTAAACCAAACCACAAAGCAAGATGTTCCGATTGCTCTTACAATTTCTGTTTTTGTTTTTGTTTTTATTTTTTTCTTCTCAGTTTCCAGCTATAGCATTTAGAGGCTATCCTCAGACTAGTTGAATTTGAAGATTAAAATGGGTGGGAAATAGCTCAGAATTTATTCACATATAGACTTCCTCTGCTATTACTTTCTTCCTTCAGAAAACTGACTCCTTCAAAACAAGATATATGAATTTTATCTTGCTTCCACACTCCGGAAGACAGGGAAAGTTTAGGTTTTTTATGACAAATATGAAAACATTGTTGTCTCAATGACATGAAAAGACTGCATTCGCTCACAAGAAACTGTTTACATAAAAATTTCTGTGGAAATTAGAGTAGAAATTAATGTTTCCAACATAATTATGTCCCCATTTAGATCATCGACTCCTGAGAAACTCTAATGTAGTCTCACAGAATCCTGTTTTACAGAGTAGTTGACCAAAGAGCCTTAGGCAATAAAGTGGTTCAAAAGGAAGTAGATTTTAATAAAAACCTAAATGAGTAGCATCAGAAAACTGAGCCTACTTTACATTACAAATAATTAAAACGTCTTTACAGAGAGAGCCATCTTTTACTCACTAACATGTGACTAGCCTCAAATGTCAAAAAAGCCAAGAAAGAAAACTAATAAAAGGTGAAAAGGAAACGAAGCAGAATAACAACAGCATTTGGAACACAAAAGCACAGGCAGCAAAACTTTGTGATTAGTATACGAGAGAGATTTAAGAAGTCATGCTGCTATAAATGCCTAGCAGCATTATTGTCAGCAGAATGAATCTCAACCCAGGAAGATGAGGACTACGTGAGGAGGAAAGAGTGATTTAAAAAGTCAGATGTGGACACGTTGGATGCACTGCAATCAATTTTCGATGTGTTTTAGTTAGCCATGAAACATATATTAGGCCATTACTATGGTTCTTTTTCTCAGATTATTTGTTTCAAAATTAAAAGTTAAAGAAATTCATACCAGTGTTGCTTAAGTAAAAACACCAGGACCTACTATCTCATCATGGTCATGTGGTCCAGGTAGAAAATATTTTAATTTTCTTTAGTAAGCCATGAAGTAAACAGTCTCTTAGGAATTATTCCTGGTTTGGGTCCACTTATAGGCTACATGTGTGGGTGTGTCTACCATATAACAACCTTTCAGTCAATGAAAGACTACATATGCAACAGTGGTCCCATAAGATTATAATGGAGCTGAAAACTTCCTACCACCTAGCAACCATGGGAGCATTTTTTCTATCTTTTAAAATGTACAGATACACAAATACCATTGTGTTACACTAGTTTCAGTACAGTAACATGCTCTACAGGTTTGTAGCTTAGGGTCAATACGCTACACAGAAGCCTAGATGTGTAGAGGTTTATGTGCATATACTTTTCGATGTTCATAAATGACAAAATAGCCTAGTGACACATTTCTCAGAATCTATCTCTATTATTAAACAGTGCATAGCTGTATAGTAATTACTATCTATCAATTGATAGATACACACACAAAAATACAGTCTTCACCAGTTCATGCTGCTATAACAAATTGTCACAAACTGGGTGGCTTGAATGACATACATTAATGTCACAAAGTTGTGCAGAGGCTGGGAAATACAAGATCAGTGTGACAGCAGATAATGTCTGGTGAGGGCGTGCTTCCTGGTTTGCTGATGGCCATCTTCTTACTGTATCTCTACATGGCAAAGGGCAGAGAGCAGAGATATGGGGCTAGCTCTCTCTCTCTTACTATAAGGACACTAATCCTATCATGGCAGCTCCATCCTCATGGCCTAATTACATCACAAAGTCCCCATATCCCAAAACCATCACATTAGGGGTTCCATATATGAATCTGGTGGGGGGACGCAAGTATTCAATCCAAAGCATTTCACTCCTGCCCATTAAAATGCATGTCCTTCTGACAATCAAAATATATTATTTTCATTCCAACAGCCCCATAATTCTTAACTTGTTCCAGAATCAACTCCGTTTAAAGTCCAAAGTCTCATCTAAATATTATCTAAATCAGATATGGGTGAAACTCAAGGTATAATTCATTTTGAGGCAAAATTCCTCGCCAACTATAAACCTATAAAACCAAAAACGTTATGTGCTCCCAAAATATAATAGTGGGAAAGATATAACATAGGAATTCCCATTCTAAAATGGAGAAATGGGAAAGAGAGGAAGTAATAGGTCTCAAGAAAGTCCAAAACCTAGCAAGACAAACTCCATGAGATCTCAAAGCTCAAGGATATTCCTCTCTAGCTTGATGCTCTGCCCTCCATGCCCACTGGGTTGTCAATCTCATCCCCAACAGCTTAGTGGAGTAATGCCCATGCCACAGCTCCCTTTCAGTGGCTCATTTATATTCTCTGCTGGGACAGGAGTCACTCCTAGGGCTCCCATGGGCAGCCCCAAACTCACAGCTTTTCTTGCAGGCCTTTTGCCCTGTTGAAACCTAGGCAGTGGCCCCACTGATCTGTGAATCACCTGGGTCCTTCTTTCCTTTTCTTGAAAGAAAATCACATTGGTGGCCTTCCTTCATTTCATCTTATTTTCTCTGTTCCCTTTCTTTCCAACTTGCAATGTTTATGCTAGTATAACACTATCTCCATTCCTGGTTTGTGTTGAGATAGCTGATTAAGTCCATGGGTCACACTCATACTAATCTCCTTATCAGTGTGTCAGCAGATTCAGTGTCTGGTGAGGACCTGTCTCCTGGTTTGCAGATGGCCATTTTCTTATTCTATTTTTATATGACAGAGAACAGAGTAGGCTAACTCTCTTCCTCTTTTTCTAGGGGTGCTAATGTCATCATGGGAGTTCTACTCTCATGATCTAATTACTTACCAAAGTACTTATTAATTTGGGGAGGACACAAACATTTAGTGCATAGCATGTATATTCTTTTTTTCTCGTAGAAGATGCAAATTGGCTTTGCAATTATTGTATAATAGACTTTACCCCAAGCTTATCTCTTTCTCTTTAGTCTTATCTAATGAAGGCATTTTTGTATGCAGCCCCATGCATACCTCAAGGCCTGGGAGTAAGATAGTTGACATTTTGGGGGAACAAAACCTCATCATCTTCTTCAAAATGCACAAGTTTTCCTAAAGGTCTTACCAATAGAGTTTATTCCTCTGTCCTCTGCCAACCTACTCTCTTACTGTCTAATTAATCTCCTTGATCTAATGCTGCCTCATGACTTTAGCACCCAGACAGTGGTCTGCATTTCTCTGTTTTCATACCACCTTCTGTCAACATAAACAAACTTATAGAATTGCAAAGATAAATCAAAAAATACATAATGATATTCAAAGATTTCAATACTCTTCTCTCAATAATTGAATGAACAATAAAACAGAAAATCAACAAAGATATATAAGACTTAAAGTGATATCAAAGAACTTGAACTAATTGGCATTTATAGAACATTCAACAATAGAATACACATTTTTACTGTCCGCAAAGAGAAACAAAATTAATTATAAGACATATCAATTGAAATAATTTGAAATGTTTTCTAACCACAGTGTGAGTACCTAAAAAATTACAGAAAGATATATAAACAATTATAGAAGACACAAAATCAAAATAACATACTTCCAAATAACTCACCTCAAAAGAAAAACTATGAAACATTTTCATCTAAATGAAAATGATAAGATAATATTTTTAAAACGTGCGTGGTGTCACTAAACCAGTACTTACAAGGAAAATTATGGCTCTAAATGCCTATTTGAAATAAAAATAGATCTCAAATTTATTATCTTAGTTTGCATCATAAGAAGCTATAAAAAAGCAAATCAAAACTAAAGTAGACAGAAGTGGAATAAACAAAGGGGGATATAGACGGAATATAAAACAGATAAACAATAGAGAAAAATCAGTAGTTCAAAGCCTGGTTCTTTCAGAAGTTCCATAAAATTGATAAACTTCTAAGCATACTGATTAGGAAAAATAAAAAGTGACAGATTACTATTACCAGGAAAGGCAGAGGTAACATTACCATAGATGTTACAGATATTAAAAGGATATGGGAATATTATAAAATATTTATGCTAATAAATTTGACAACTTAGTTCTGAAATAGATTAATTTCTTGAGCACATATTAACAAAGTTCACTCTAGTGTAACTAAGATCACTTCCCCTGCCAAAAAATAATCCTGGCCCATAAGACTTTCCTGATTTAATTCTGCCAATATTTAATAAAGGAATAATTACCACTTCTAATCAAACTATTACAGAAAATTGAGGAAGAGGTAATACTACCAAGTTCATTCTACAAGAGCAACATTTCTATACCAAAGCCAGATAGTAAAGAAAGAATTAAAACTTTCATTGGGACAATTTATTCCTGGTTTGCAAGGGTGGTTCAACATAGAGAAGACAATTAATAAATGTGATATACCATGTTAACGGAATAAAGGACCAAAATCATATGATCATCACAATAGATGCAGGAAAAGCTTTTGATAAAATGCAACATCCTTTTATGATAAAAACTCTAAATAAATTAAGCGTAGAAGAAATGTACCTCAACACAACAAAGGGCATACATAAAAAACCTATGACAGGCCAGGTGCAGTGGCTTACACCTGTAATCCTGCACTTTGGGAGGCTGAGGTGGATGGATCATCTGAGGTCAGGAGTTCAAGACCAGCCTGGCCAACATGGTGAAACCTCCTCTCTCTACTAAAAATACAAAAACTTAGCTGGACATGGTGGTGGGTGCCTGTAATCCCAGCTACTCAGGTGGCTGAGACAAGAGAATTGCTTGAACCTGGGAGGTGGAGGCTGCAGGGAGCCAAGATTGTGCTGTTGCACTCCAGCCTGGGCAACAAGAGCAAACTCTGTCTCAAAAAAACAAAACGAAAGAAAAGAAAAAGAAAAGCCTATGACCAACATTTGTAGGGAGAAACCCTGAAACTACTGCTATGGAATAAAAGATGAAATGCTCCCGATTATTGTAAATACAAAATTGCATGCAGGATTGTGTAAAGACAATGCCACGTTGGGCTGCCAGAATGAGCCAACGGCACATGATGTGCTTCCCCCTGCAGAGAGCCTATGAATGGACATGCAGTCAGGGAGGTTTCACATCACCAAGATTCCAATCCCAGAGAAGCAGATGTTCATAGTTCTGGGAGTGGAATGAGACCCTTGTAGAGAACCTATAAATGGACACATGAGGGGCACCTGTTCATATGGATAAGATAGGGCTATAAACGCCCTTATCTTGCCACAGCTCTTCTAGGCCTCTTTAGGGTTAAGGCAGACTCCCTTAGAATTTCTGGTCTAACCGGTTGTCTAGCTTCACGTCCTGTTTCTATGGATTGTTTGTAACCAGCTTTTGCTGCAACTGTTACTGCTGATTAATATCTTGCTAATCATAGGTTATGTAAAAGTCTTTACATTTTCTGTTTTAAGTCTCTGTTAGAAATTACTGATGTACACACTATATTGTAAATTCTTATCTCTGTATACTGTACTTCTGCATACAGGTGTTATGTTAAAGAATTACTTCATCCCCACGTGATCATCTCACCTCATAATCAAATGACCCTAAATCCTTCACTAACCTACCCCTGCCCTCACTAAACTTAAGAATAAATGCTGGTATATCCAGTGCATTAGCGGCATCACAGGACCAGAAGGCAGTGACTCCCCTGGACCCAGCTTTCACTATCTTTTGTGTGTCTATCATTTCTCAACCTGCCAATCCGCCTGGGAACAAACAGAGAGCCACACTGCATTGCGGGCTATGGCCAGATCCCACAGTAAACATTAAGCTAAGGTGAAAAGTTGAAAGCTTTTCCTATAAGATTATGAATAAGACAAGGATGCCTGTTTTCACCACTACTATTCAACACAGTATTGTAAGTTCTAGCCAAAACAATTTGACAAGGAAAAGAAATAAAAGATATCCAAATAGGAAAGGAAAAAGTTTCATTGTCTTTGTTTGCTGATGATATGATTTTTTTATAGGCAACTCTAAAGACTGCACCAAAATCTGTTAGAACTGATAAACAAATCCAAGAATATTTTAGGGTACAAAATCAACATACACAAATTTTAGGGTAAAAAATCAACATACAAAATATTTTAGGGTACAAAATCAACATACAAAAATTAATAGCATTTCTTCACACTAATAAATTATCTGAAAAAGTTAAGAAATTAGGCCCATCTACAGTAGTATAAAAAAATACTTAGGGGTAAATTTAACTAAAGAATGAAAGATCAGCATACTGAAACAATAAATCATTGATGAAAGAAATTATGAAGACATAAATAAATGGAAAACTATCCCATGCTCGTTATGAAAGTATTAACATTGTTTAAGTGTCTATACCACACAAAGAAATCTGCAGATTCAATGTAATCCCTGTCGAAATTCCAATGTTATTTAATACAGAAATAGAAAAAGAATCTTAAAATTTGTTTGGAACCATAAAAGACCTCAAATAGCCAAGTTAATCTTGAGCAAAAAGATCAAAGCTGGTGTTATTATGTTACCTGCCCTCAAAATATACTACAAAGCTATTCTAATCAAAACAATATGCTACTACCATAAAAACAGACACAATGATCATAATGATCAATGAAAAGATATAGCACCCAGAAATACATACATATATTTATGGTCAATTGATTTTTGACAAAGGTACCAAGAACACACAATGGAGACAGAACAGTCTTCAACAAATGGTACTGGGAAAACTTGATTTCATTGCATCATTATTCACAGTAGCTAAAATATGGAGGCAACCGAGGTGTACATCATAAATGGATAAAGAAGCCAGGCACAATGGCTCACACCTGTAGTCCCAGCACTTTGGGAAGCCAAAACAGGAGAATCTCTTGAGCCCACGAGGCAGAGGTCGCAGTGAGCAGAGACACACCACTGCAATCCATCCAGCCTAGACAACAGCGAGGCTCTGTCTCAAAAAATAAATAAATACATACATAAATAAAATGCAGTATATATAGACAGTGAAATACTATTCAGCCTTAAAAGGAGGTGGGGAGATCTTGTCATTTTCAATAACATTAATGAGTCTGGAGAACAGTAAGTTGAGTGAAAGAAACCAGGCACAGAAATACAAACAAGGCACGTACTCACATATAGGTGAAATCTAGAAATGTTGAACCCATAGAAGCACAGAATAGAATGGTGGTTACCAGAGATAGGGAAAAACAGAGATATTGATCAATGAGTACAAAGTTCCAGTTAGGAGGAATAAGCTTTAGTGATGTACAGAATGGCGAATATAATAAATAATAAGTTGTATATCACAAAATTGCTAAAAGAGCAGATGTTAAATGTTTTTAACACAAAAAATAAGTATGTGAGGTGATGGATTTCTTAGTAAGCTGATTATATTATTCCACATTGTAAACAGATATCAAAACATCACCTTGCACTCCATAAATATATATTTCTCAATTTAAAATTTAAAAATAATAAAAAGAACATAAAATTTATAATACAAATTCTCCATGAACACAATTATTAACAAATCAAATATCTAATATATAAGAAGAATTTCATGGCCAAATAGGATTTTAGCCAAGAAAAAAAATTCTTAACATTGAAAATTAGTCAATGTAACATATCATTAAAAAAATTAAAAAGGAAAAGAATCATATGATCTTTCAAAAGATACAAGGAAAGCATTTGACAAATCCAACAATCCTTCCTGATAAAAATTCAGAGTAGAGTCAGAAGAAAAGGGAGTTTTCTTAAAAAAGATGAAAGATAACAAGTAAAAATTTACAGCTAACATCATATTTATATGCTTGCTTTCCCAAAGCCAAAAAGGGACAAGGATATCTGCTCTCAGGAAATCTATTAAATATTGTACTGGAAGTATGATCCAGAGCAATCAGACATGATAAAGAAATAAAAGGTGTCTAGATTTGAAAAGAAGAAATAGAGATGCCATAATTTACATAAGACCATATGATCTATATAGAACATCCTACATAACTAAAAATGTGCTACTAGAACTAACAAGTGAGCGTAGCAAGGTTGCATGAGTTAAATATGTGGAAAAAACCCTGTATTTCTACATAAACAGACCTAAAAACAAAACACCATTGATTATCTCAATGTGTCAACAGAAAAGGCTTTTAAGAAAGTTTAGCATCCCTTCATGATAAAAATCCTCAACAAACTAGACATCGAAGGAACATAACTCAAAATAATAAGAGCCATCTTGGACAAAACCACAGGCAACATCAGACTAAATGGGAGAAAGCTGAAAGTATTCTCCTAAGAATCAGAACAAGACAAGATGTCCACTCTCACCACTCCTATGCAATATAGTACTGGAAGTCACAGCCAGAGCAATTAGGCAAGAGAAATAAACAGGAGGAGAGGAAGTTAAATGATTTCTTTTCACAGATGATATGATTCAGTATCTAGAAAATCCCACAGTCTCTGCCCAAACGCACCTAGATTTGACACACAAGTTTAGCAAATTTCTGGATACCAAATCAATGCACAAAAATCAGTAGTATTTCTATACAACAAATAATGTCCAAGCTAAGAGTCAAATCAAGAACACAATCCCATTCAAAATAGCCACAAAAGAAATAACATACCTAGAAATACAGCTAACCAGGGAGGTGACAAATCTGTATAACAAGATTATAAAACATTGTTGAAAGAAATCAAACATGACAGAAAAAAATAGAAAAAATATTCCATACTCATGAATAGGAAGAATCAATGTCCTTAAAATGGTCATACTGCCCAAAGCAATTTACAGATCCAATGCTATTCCAATCAAACAACCATTGACATTTTTCTCAGAATTAAAAAAAGATTATTCTAAAATTCATGTGAAACAAAAATAAGAACTCAAATAGACAAAGAAATCTTAAGCCAAAAAAAAAAAAAAAAAAAAAAAAGGTGGAAGTATCACACTACCCAACTTCAGACTATACTACAAGACTACAGTAATCAAAACAGCATGGTAGTGATACAGAAACAGACACTTAGACGAATGGAACATTTGATCTTCAACAAAGTCAAAAATAACAAGCAAAGGGGAAAGGACTCCCTATTCAGTGGTGCTGGAATAACTGGCTAGTCATATGCAGAAGATTGAAACTGGACCCCTTCTTTTCACCATATATGAAAACAACTCAAGAGAGATTAAAGATTTAAATATAAAACCTAAAAGTATAAAAACTCTAAAAGAAAACCTAGGAAATACTATTCTGGACATAGGACCTAGCAAAGAATTCATGATGAAGACTCCAAAAGCAATTGCAACAAAAATGGGACTTCAACTAAAAAGCTTCTGCACAGCAAAGGAAACTCTCAACAGAGTAAACAGATAACCAATAGAAAGTGAGAAAATATTTGCAAACTATGCAACTGACAAAAGTCTAGTATCCAGAATCTATAAGAAACTTAAGCAAATCAACAAGCAAGACCCAACCAACCCTGTTAAAAAATCAGCAAAGAATATTAACAGATGCTTCTCAAAAGAATACATACAGACAGCCAACAAACATATGAAAACATGATGAATATCACTAATATTAAAGAAATGCAAATCAGAGATGCCATCTCACACCAGGTAGAATAGCTATTATTAAAAAGTCTAAAAATAACATAGATTGTTGAGGTTGCATAGAAAAGGGAAGGCTTATATACTGCTACTGGAAATTTATTTAGTTCAGCCACTGGAGAAATGAGTTTGGAGATTTCTCAAAGGATTTAAAACAGAACTACTATTTGACCCAGCAATCCCATTACTGGGTTTATACCCAAAGGAATATATATCTTTCTGCCATAAAGACACATGCATGCATATGTTCAGCACAGCACTTTTCACAATAGCAAAGACATGGAATCAAACTAGGTTCCCATTAATAGTGTGTTGGATAAAGAAAATGTGATACATATACATAATAGAACACTACACAGCCATAAAAAGAATGAAACTATGTCCTTTGCAGCAATATGAATACAGCTGGTGGCCATTATCCTAAGTGAATTAATGCAGAAACAGATAATGACTATGTGTTTTCTTTTATAAGTAGGAGCTAAACACTGAGTACACATGGACACAAAGAAGGGAACAATAGACACTGGGGACTACTTGAGGGTGGAGAATGTGAGGATGGTGAGAATAAAAAAAAAAAAAAAAACTACCTATTAGGTAATATGCTCATATCCTGAGTGAAAAAATAATCTGTACACAAAACACCCAGAGCATGCATTTACCCATGTAAAAAACCTGCACATATAACCCCTAAATAAAATCAAAGTTGGCAAAAACAGAAAACAATTATATGTCTAGATACTGTTCACAAGCAATTGAAAAGGGAAAGAAAATACCATTTATAATAGCATCAGAAATTTGAAATGCTTAAGATAAATTTGGCAAAAGATAGAAAATAATTGTATATTGAAAACTACAAGATGTTGCTGAGAGAAAATAAAGCAGATCTAAAGATGTGCAAAGATATATGCCATATTCATGGATTGGAAGACACCATATTGTTAACATGTCAATTCTCCACAAACTGGTCTATAGAAATAACATAAGCCCATTTGAAACTGTTAAGAGGCAGATTTTTATGAAATTGACAAACTGGTTATAAAATTCATATGGGAATGGCAAGGACTGAGCATAGCCAAAATAATTTTGAAAAAGAGCAAAGTTGGAGGACAAATACTATCCAACTGCAAGATTTATTATAAAGCTACAATAATCATGACAGCATAATGACAGCATTAAAATAAATACATATTTCAATGGAACACAAAAGAGTCCAGAAAAAAAATCCACACATAAGTGAACGATTTTGACAAAGATTCAAAAGTAATTACATGTACAACAAATAGCATTTCAACAAATTGTGCTAGTACAGTTGGATATCCATATGTAGATAAAGTTACTTTAATTTATACCTCATGCCGTATTCAACAGTTTACTCAAAATGAATCATAGAACTAAATGTAAACATATTTATAAAACTTCAAAAAATTGGGTTATACAAAGATTTGTATGTAATAACAAGCCATGACAGATTTTTAGGCAGTTCATTACACTGTATGATCTTCCCACATCCACCAAAGCCATCTATACAAATGTTCATAGAAGCTTTAATTTTAGAAGCCAAAATTGGAAGCAATCCATATGTTCTTCAACAAGTGAATAAACAATTGTAGAGTATTAATACAATGAATTACTACTAAGCAATAAAAGCATATGAACTATCAATACACATAACAACTTGGATAAACCTCAAATTATGTTAAATAAGTTAGGATAAAAAGTAGCCCATACTACACAATTCTAAGAAAATCAAACTAATATATATAGTGAAAAATAGAGAAGTGGTTGGCTAGGAACAAAAGGAGGGAGTTAGAGAGGAATAAGAATGAAAGGGAACAAGAAAGCTCTTGGGAGTGATCAATGTATTATCTTGGTTCTACACTTATGTCAAAACTTACTGAATAGTACACTTTAAGAACAAGAGGTTTCTTTATTGTATGTCAATTTTACCTCAGTAGAGTTGTTTAAAATATACAAATTACATCATCAAAATGTCTTCTTTGATACCAAATTCTGTGGTCACATCTATACCTTGTTTTAATTGTCAAGTCTGTAGCATTTGATAGACCTTTTTCTTTCTCTTTGAGAAAAGGAATTAAAAATCCTGCCATCGTTCCTCTCTTTTCTCTCACCACTCTTTACCAGTCACTTTTTCAGGTTGCTCTATCTCTGCTTAAACTATCTCTGCTCATCTTTTCTATTTTGGTACACTTGTTGCAGCTCATCTTTTTCAGCCCAATGACTTAAACTTCCCTATCACATCCAAATGCAAGCCTCCAGCCTGTGTTCCTTTGAAGCATTTCAGATTCATATATTTCTAATTAGACAATATTCATACTGGGCTTCTTAGAGATATTATGTTTAGAATGTAACTATCAATTTTACACCTGTGTTATTCTTCCCCAAGTTCCCACTATTTCAGTAAATGGTAACACCAACTACCCCTTATGCTTAAAGATAAAATTGTAATTACTATCTTTGATTCTGTCCTTTTTCTCCCAGCTTCTACCCAATATAACACAGAGCCACATTGGCTTTATCTTCAATGTACAAGTAAATCCTATTATTTTTCACCATTTTTACTATAACCATTATTGACTAAACCATTATCACCTCTTAAATAGGCTATTGCAATAGTACTCTTACCCTCACATAAACCATTTGCCACACAGTAGAGTGATATTTAAAATTGCAAATGAGACTTTTACTATTGGTTTACTTAAAACTCATCTATGACTCCTCATTACTCTTAAGACAAAATCCCAACTTTTTATAGCCTAAATGGCTCTACGAGATTCTAACTTCACATCCTATCTCTTTTCTCCTGGGATCCAGGCACCCTGGATCTTCTAAGCCTTATGCACACTATGTTTGGTAAGGACTAGAATTACTTCTGATATTTTTTTCAGCTCATACAAAAATTGCTTTAACAAAATGAGGGCCTAAGTCTGAAATATACACCATTTCAGTTCTCAATGATAAAAACATTTCTGCCAACAGTAAAGAAACATAAATCAAGCTTGACTAAATGCTCATAAGCAAAAGTAGTCCTGCTGTGCTGATTGGAATTGCCTTAAGGCAGCAATAAATTCATCATTAAATGTTTTCAAGCATCAACAGCTCTAAACTGCCCCATGCAGAATCAGTCACTTTTTCACCTAAACTTCCATAAAACTTTATAATTGACACTTTTAAACCATTTGCCTATTAAGTAAATATAAGTATTTTGTTAAATGCCACCATGGCCACCTGGACCATGAGTTACTCAAGAATAGGATCCTGTATTCTACAGAACCAAGATCATTTTTTGTACAACTTCACATCACTTCACATATATTGTCAACTCCAATTACTGCTACTTTCTTTGACCAATTTACTCTTAGTCACTATCCAAGAATTGTCTTCTAAGAATAATGCTTGATATACAGCAAGCTTTCAATATATTTATTGAACTATTTATATTAAAGTATTGGCGATAATTTCTTGTGGTGGTAGAGTGAGGGTCAAAAAGCCCAGAAAACAAACATTTCCAATGTTTCTATTAGCTCCAGGTGTCTTTGCCAGCAGAGCTCAAAAAGAATGTGGCTGGGCGTGGTGGCTCATGCCTATAATCCCAGCACTTTGGGAGACCAAGGCAGGTAGATCACAAAGTCATGAGATTGAAACCAACTTGGTCAACATGGTGAAACCCCATCTCTACTAAAAACACAAAAATTATCTGGGCATGGTGGCATATACCTGTAGTCTCGGCTACTTGGGAGGCTGAAGCAGGAGAATCGCTTGAACCCAGGAGGCAGAGGTTGCAGTGAGCTGAGATCACTCCACTGCAATCTCCAGCCTGGCGACAGAGCAAGACTCCATCTCAAAAAAAAAAAAAGAAAGAAAGAAAGAAAGAAAGAAATGTGATTTTCAAAAATGTACATGTGACAAATAAAAATCTTTTGTCCCCTTATCACCAGATGAGTTTACCTTAATTCTTACTTATCTGTTTTTAATGCTTAGCCATAGGACTCAGTGTTCCTGGGAAGAAAGAACATGTAACATAATAGGAAGGTGTCTCCAAGGAAAAAGGGGAAGTAGAAGTCCCCTTCCTTCTACCCTGAGAATACGTGAAAAGAAGGAAAGAGACACATGAGGGGAGCTGGTCAGGAATCAGTTATTGTTATACTGCCTGTGTGAGGCTAAACTTCAGTGTAAGGTGTTATATTTTAATATTAAGGAACCCAAAGACATCAGGACAAGTGATATACTTCCATAGGCATAGCCTTGGTGAAAATGTAGCATTTTGTGGGAAGTCTGGCATTTAGTTGATTCCCAATTCAAATATGAGGCAGGAGCACTAGAATGGCACAGAAACAAAGAGATGTCAAGATCAGTGAGACTGAGACAAACCTCATATCCCTTACTCCCTATAGTCTGCAAATCGTACTTAGTGCATGTAGAATACTCTACATGCCTCAGTGAGTAGACTCAGAAATGCTGAATGTAGGAGATCGGTCAAAGTGGTAAGAGAAACTACAGGGAAAGGAGCAGGCCTTCTGAAAGGTTGGAAGTCTCTGCAGAGCTTTGGGGGAGAATAGCTGAAGGCAGCTGTTCTCTCACCCTGAGGCAGAGGGCCAGAAGTAGGTACAAGGGAGTGTAGGGGAATTTATCTTAAACAGGCTTGTTTACTTATGTTGACCAGGAGCTGACCTTTGATCATCCACATACCTGATGTTACCTGAAAGGGAAACAATAAATGTTAATTACCCACAGATCATGTTTGCTCCAGGCTTTTGGCATTGTGCCTACACCGAATAAAAGTAAGCAGCTCCAGCTTCTCAGGGTTGCCGCACTCTGGCCACTGGAGCCCAGCAGTCCCCTAGCTGCTCTTATACTATATACCTGTGTCTGAGTACTCCTTTCATCCATCGGTTAGCCAGGGTCTGCAGGATGGACCCAGCATCTGAGAGAACCAGTTGGCCAATGAAATTCTGAGATTGATAATAAGTGCAATGAGTGAGATATTTACAACAGGGAGCAAGTAGTGTGGGCTGTAGACTTCAGCCACGGAAGCTTGCAAAAGGCCAAGTAGAAGTAGTGTCATTGTGTTGGGCAGCAGCATAGTGTATAAGCTACACTAACCTGCACGTATCAGAGAATATCAAAATCCAGAAAGGAGCCTGCCTATCCAGGGGCCCAGCTCCTTCTCACTGTAGTCAGGTAAGTCACTCTCCAGGGGAGGAGAGAAAGAGGGTGAAAAAATCTGCAAGACCATTTGCCCCCAAGAAACAAAGTCAAAAAAACAGTATTAGAATGGAAGTTGAATCAGTTTTAAGTGCCTTCTCCTTCTCCAATCTCCCTTCCTTCACAGTAACCCTAATGTGTAATGTCTCATGAAAAAAATGGAATCAGTTATAGAAAATAAAATACCATAATTTATATGATTCTTTAATAACTCTGTGCAGTATTTATTTCCATGTTAAACTAAAGTAAGAAGGCTAAACCTCTCAACTCCACTAGCAATTATACACAGTGCTGCTAAAAAGAGTATTATTCAACATAAATCTAATCATAAATGTCAAGGTAGGCCAGTTTAGGCAATATGAATGTCATTTCCTATGGTTAGACACTTACATATAATTCTTTCAGAGAGGAACTTAAATAATATGGCTACTTTTCTTGATTCCAGTTCACCAATAAAGATTATATTCTACTTATTGCTTACCCTTGTGTTAGCACTTGGCACTCTTTATGAGTTGGTCAAAACAAATAACCAGTACAGTCTTCTGACACTTTAAAAGAGGAGGACTATATTGCATTTAACTAAAAATTGTTACAAAGGAATCATTAAGCTTCTTGGGGTCCCAGCTGACTCTGTGATAGCAAGTATGCCAAAGTACAGAGAAAATAGGCAACACAAACAGAGAGTGAGAAACTGACTAATTGATTCATTGTCAGGTCTTCTTTAGAAACTAAATTTGAAAGGGATTGCATTGGGAGTTATACCTGATGTAAATGACGAGTTGATGGGTGCAGCAGACCAACATGGCACAAGTATACATATGTAACAAACCTGCACGTTATGCACATGTACCCTACAACTTAAAGTATAATAATAATAAATAAATTAAAAAAAAAAAAAAAGAAAGTGTTAAATTCAATTCAGGTTGCAAAAACTTCATCCATAAATGGGGTGCCTTACATTGTAAATAACTGTACTTGAGTTTTGTGGGACAAGCAAAAACTCCAGAAGCAAGCCAGAAAGAGAACCCACTGCAAAAGTGCAAACACTAAGTTGGGTTTTGCAGTCAAGCCAGAAAATAAACTATGCAATTTGTGCGAAACTAACTCAGCTCATACCCATTGCCTCTAAATTTAGAAGCCCAGACCAGAGACTGAAGAATGACCTCAATAGCTCTCAGTCTTTATACTGAATAGAATCTCACTGCGCTTTTTATTTACATTTCTTTGATGATTGTTTATGTTGACCATTTTTTCATATGTTTGTTGGCCACTTGTAAGTCTTCTTTTGAGAAGTGTGTTTGTGTCTTTTGCCCTCTCTTTAATGGGGTTGTTTTTTGCTTCTTGAATTGCTTAAGTTCCTGATAGATTCTGCATATTATACCTCTGTCAGTTGCATAGTTAGTGAATATTTTCTCCCATTCTGTAGGTTGTCTGTTTGTTGATAGTTTCTTTTGCAGTACAGAAGCTTTTCAGTTTAATTAGATTCCACTTGTCAATTTTTGTTTTTGTTACAATTGCCTTTGAGAACTTCGTCATAAATTATTTCCCAAGGCTAAATGGGGTTTCCTAAAAGGTAATGCTTTTACATTTGTTGGTGGGAATGCAAATTATTTCAGCCACTGCGGAAAGCAGTTTGGAGATTACTCAAAGAACTTAAATCAAAACTATGATTTGACCCAGCAATCAATACCAATAGTAGGTATATATCCAAAAGAAAATAAATTGTTTTGCCAAAAGTATATGTGCACGTGTATGTTCATTACAGCACTATTCACAATATCAAAGACATGGAATCAGCTTAGGTGCCCATGAACAGTGGACTGGAGAAAGAAAATGTGGTATATATATACACACCATGGAATACTATGCAGACATTAAAAAATGAAATCATGTCTTTTGCAGAAACATGAATATTGCTGGGGATCATTACCCTAAGCAAATTACCACAGGAACAGAAAACCAAATGCCACATATTCTCACTAAACATTGGATACTCATGAACATAAAGATGGTAGCAAAAAACACTTGGGACAAAAACACTTTCTGTCTAACTGAAATTTTGCACACCTTGACCAACCTGTCCTCTTTTGCAATCCCCTCCCCACTTCTAGCCTCTATTACCTAGTAATTAGGTGTGCAAAATTTCTATATATTTAACTTACAAATTCTACCTATAAGTGAAATTATGCAGTACTCATCTTTCTGTCTGGCTTATTTCACTTAACATAATGCCCTGTAGGTTCATCCAGGTTGTCACAAATAACTAGATTTCTTTCTTTTTAAAGGTGAAATAGTATTATATGGTTTATGTGTACCAAAGATTCTGTATTCATTCATCTGTTGATATACACTTAGGTTGATTTCATATCTTGGCTGTTGTGAATAATGCTGCCATGAACATGAGAGTCTGTATACTTCTTCAACATACTCATGTCATTTCCTTTTGATACACAAACAGAAGAGGTATGGCTGAATCATATAGTAGCCCTTAGTTTTCTGAGAAATTTCCATGCTATTTTCCATAATGAGTGTACTAATTTACGTCATCTCTAATAGTGTATAAGGGTTCCCTTTCTTCACATCTTCAGTGGGTGTTGTCTTTGGTCCTTTGGGTAATAGCCATTACAGCAAGTGAAAGGTAAGATTTCATTATAGTTTTAATTTGCATTTCCCTAATGATTAGCAATATTTAGCAGGTTTTCAGAAACCTGTTGGCCATTTATATATTTTCTCCTGAGAAATGGCTATTCAGAATTTTTGCCCATTTACTCTCACTTCACAGGTTTTTTTATTTTTTGCCCATTTTATGATTTTTTTGCCCATTTTCTCTCACTTCCTAGGTTGTCTCATCACTCTATTGTTTCCTTGGCTGTGTAGAAGCCTTCTAGTTTGATATGGTTCCATCTGTCTATTTTTTGCTTCTACTGCCTATGTTTTTGTTATATCAGAAAAAAAAAATTATTGTCCAGACCAACATCCTGGAGCATTTCCCCTGTTTTCTTCTACTAGTTTTACACTTTAAGACTTACATTTGAGTCTTTAATATATTGCAAGTTGACCTTTGAATATGGTGTGAGATAAACGCCCAGTTTTACTCTCGTGAATGTGGATATCCAATCATGCCAATATCAATTATTGAATAGACTCCCCTTTCCCCATTGTGCGTCCTTAGCACTTTTGCCAAAAATCAATTGAATGAAAATCTGTGGGTTCATTTTTGGGCTCTCTATACTGTTCCATTTGTTAATGTGTCTGTTTGTATGCCAGTACCATGTTGTTTTGAGTACCACAGATTTTAATATATTTTGAAATCAGTAAGTATAATGCCTCCAGCTTTCTTCTTTCTCAAGATTGATTTGCTTCTTTGGGGTCTTTTGTGATTCCAGACAAAGTTTAGGATTTTTTATTTATTACTGTGAAAATGGCATTGGAATTTTGATAGGGATTACATTAAATCTGCAGATCACTGAGTAGTTTGGACCAATATTAATTCTTCCAATCCATGAACATGGGATATCTTGTCATTTATTTGTGCCTTCCACAATTTCTTTCATCAATGTTTTATACTTTCCAGTGTACAGATCTTTCACCTGCTCAAATGTATTCCTAAGAATATTGTTTTGTATCTATTGTAAAATAGGATTGTTTCCTTGCTTTCTCTCCTACATAATTCATTATTAGTGCATACAAAAACAGCTGATTTTTATATATTGGTTTTGTATATTGTACTTTCATTGAATTTATCAGTTCTAATGGTTTTATGGAAGAGTTCATAGGGTTGTCTGTATATGAGATTATGTCATCAGCAAATATAGACAATTAAACCTTTTTTACTGCTGGGATGTCTTTCCTTTTCCTTACTTAATTGCTCTGGCTAAGACTTTCAGTACTATATTGAATAGAAGTGGTAAGAGTGGGCATCCTTGTTTTATTTCAGATCTTAAAGAAAAATCTTTCAACTTTTCACCACTGAGTATGATGTTAACTGTGGGTTTATTATATATGGCCTTTATTGAGTTGAAAAACATTACTTTTATATCTAATTTGCTTTTCCCACAGTCTTCGCAACCTGCAGACCAGGAAAGTCCCTCCGGTGCCTACACCACCAGGGCCCTGGGTTTTGAGCAGAATACTAGGCAGCTGTTTGGGCAGACACCAAGCTAGCTGCAGGAGTTTATTTTTGGTTTTTTGTTTGTTTGTTTGTTTGTTTGTTTTTTCATACCCCAGTGGTGCCTGGAACATCAGTGAGATAGAATCATTCACTCCCCTGTAAAGGGGCCTAAAGCCAGGGAGCCAAAGTTGTCTAGCTCAGCGGATTCCAACCCCATGGAGCCCAGCAAGCTAAGATCCACTTACTTGAAATTCTCGCTGCCAGCACAGCAGTTTGAAGTCCACCTGAGACTCTTGAGCTTGGTGCGGGAAGGGGCACCCGCCATTACTAAGGCTTGAGTACATGGTTTTCCCATTACAGTGTAAACAAAGCTTCCAGAAAGTTTGGACTGGGTGGAGTCTACCACAGCTCTGAAAATTCCAAAACCAGAAAGCTTCTTCTCCTCCAAAGGATCCTAACTCCTTGCCAGCAAGGGAACAAAACTGGATGGAAAATGAGTTTGATGAATTAACAGAAGTAGGCTTCAGAAGGTGGGTAATAACAAATTCGTCCTGTCTGTGCTGGGCATCTCTGAAAAAAAGGCAGCAGCTCCAGTCAGGGGCTTATAGATCAAACTCCCATCTCCCTGGAACAGAGCTCCTTGGAGAATGGGCGACTGTTGGCACATCTTAAGCAAATTTAAATGTTTCTGCCTACCAACTCTGAAGAGAGCAACAGATCTCCCAGCGCAGTGCTCGAGCTCTGCTAAGGGACAGATTGCCTCCCCAAGTGGGTCCCTGACCCCCGTGCCTCCTGACTGGGAGACACTTCCCAGCAAGGGTCGACAGACACCTCATACAGGAGAGCTCTAGCTGGCATCTGGCACATGCCCCTCTGGGATGAAGGTTCCAATCTTTGCTATTCTGCAGCCTCTACTGTTAATACCCAGGCAAACAGGGTCTGGAGTGGACCTCCAGCAAACTCCAACAGACGTGCAGCAGAGGGGCCTGACTGTTAAAAGGAAAACTAACAAACAGAAGGGAATAGCACAAACATCAACAAAAAGGACATCCACACAAAAACCCCATCTGAAGGTCACCAACATCAAAGGCCAAAGGTAGATAAACCCACGAAGATGAGGAAAAAACAGCAAAAAAAAAAAAAGGCTGAAAATTCCAAAAACCAGAATGCCTCTTCTCATCCAAAGGATCACAACTCCTCACCAGCAAGGGAACAAAACTGAACACAGAATTAGTTTGATGAAATACGTTTCAGAAGGTGGGTAATAAAAAACTTCTCTGAGCTAAAGGAGCATGTTCCAACCCAATGCAAGGAAGCTAAGAAGCTTGAAAAAAGGTTAGAGGAAATTCTAACTAGAATAACCAGGTTAGAGAAAAACATAAAAGACCTGATGGAGCTGAAAAACATAGTGCCAGAACTTCGTGAAGCGTACACAAGTATCAATAGCCAAATTGATCATGGGGAAGAAAGGATATCAGAGATTGAAGATCAACTTAAAGAAATAAAGCATGAAGACAAGATTAGGGAAAAAGAATGAAAAGGAATGCACAAAGCTTCCAAGAAATATGGGACTATGTGAAAAGACCAAACCTATGTTTGATTGGTATATCTGAAAGTCACGGGGAAAATGGAACCAAGTTGGAAAACACTCTTCAGAATATTATCCAGGAGAAATTCCCCAACCGAGCAAGACAGGCCAACATTCAAATTCAGGAAATACAGGGAACACCACAAAGATACTCCCCGAGAAGAGCAACCCCAAGACACATAATCATCAGATTCACCAAGGTTGATATGAAGGAATAAATGTTAAGGGAAGTCCATCAGACTAACAGCAGATATCTCTGTAAGAAACTCTACAAGCCAGAGGACAGAGTGGTGGTCAATATTCAACATTCTTTAAAAAAAATTTTCAACTCAAAATTTCATATCCAGCCAAACTAAGTGTCATAAGCAAAGGAGAAATAAAATACGTTATAGACAAGCAAATGCTTAGAGATTTTGTCACCACCAGGCCTGTCTTACAAGAGCTCCTGAAGGAAGGAATAAATATGGAAAGGAAAAACAGGTGCCAGCCACTGCAAAAACATACCAAATTGTAAAAACCATCAATGCTATGAAGAAACTGCATCAACTAACAGGCAAAATAACCAGCTAGCATCATAATGACAGGATCAAATTCACACATAACAATATTAACCGTCAATGTAAACAGGCTAAATGCCCAAATTAAAAGATGCAGACTGGCAAATTTGATAGAGTCAAAACCCATCAGTCTGCCATATTCAGTAGACCCATCTTACATGCAAATACACACACAGGCTCAAAATAAAGGGATGCAGGAAGATTACCAAGCAAAAGAAAAGAAAAAAAAAAGCAGAAATTGCAATCCTAGTCTCTGATAAAACAGACTTTAAACCAACAAAGATCAAAAGAGACAAACAAGAGCATTACATAATGGTAAAGGGATCAATGCAACAAGAAGAGCTAACTATCCTAAATACATATGCACCCAATACAGGACCACCCAGATTCATAAAGCAAGTTCTTAGAGACCTACAAAGAGACTTGGTCTCCCAAACAATAATAGTGGTAAACTTTAACACCCCACTGTCAATATTAGAGAAATCAACGAGACAGAATTTTAACAAGGATATTCAGGACTTGAACTCAGCTCTGGACCAAGCAGATCTAATAGAAATCTACAGAACTCTCTAACCCAAATCAACAAAATATACATTCTTCTCAGCACCACATTGTACTTGTTATAAAATTCACCACATAATTGGAAGTAAAACACTCGTCAGCAAATGTAAAAGAATGGAAATCTTAACCATCTCTCAGACTACAGTGCAATCAAATTACAACTCAGGATTAAGAAACTCACTCAAAACTGCACAACTACATGGAAACTGAACAGCCTGCTCCTGAATGACTACTGGGTAAATAACGAAAATAAAGCAGATATAAGTTCTTTGAAAACAATGAGGACAAAGACACAGCGTACCAGAATCTCTCAGACACAGCTAAAGCAGTGTTTAGACGGAAATTTACAGCACTAAATCCCCACAGGAGAAAGTAGGAAGATCTAAAATCGACACCCTAACATCACAATTAAAAACAAACAAACAAACAAACAAAAACAAACTAGAGAAGCAAAAGCAAACAAATTCAAAAGCTAGCAGAAGACAAGAAATAACTAAGATCAGAGCAGAACTGAAGGAGAGAGAGACACAAAAAGGCCCTTCAAAAAAGTCAGTGAATCCAGGAGCTGGTTTTTTGAAAATACTAACGAAACAGCTAGTCTGCTAGGCAGACTAATAAAGAAAAGAGAGAAGAATTAAATAGACACAATAAAAAATGAAAAAGGGGATATCACCACTGATCCGACAGAAATACAAACTACTATCAAAGAATACTATAAACACCTCTATACAAATAAACTAGAAAATCTAGAAGAAATGGATAAATTCCTGTAAACATAAACCCTCCCAAGTCGAAACCAGGAATAACTTGAATCCCTGAATAGACCAATAACAAGTTCTGAAATTGAGGCAGTAATTATTAGCCTGCCGACTAAAAAAAAAGCCCAGGACCAGACAGATTCTCAGCCAAATTCACCAGAGGTACAAAGGGGAGCTGGTACCATTCCTTAAGAAACTATTCCAAACAATAGAAAAAGAGGGGCTCCTCCCTAACTCACATTAGGAGGCCAGCATCATTCTGATACCAAAGGATGGCAGAGACACAACAACAACAACAAAAATCTCAGGCCAATATCCCTGATGCACTTCGATGTGAAAATCCACAATAAAATACTGGCAAACTGAATCCAGCAGCACATCAAAAAGCTTATCCAACACGATCAAGTGGGCTTCATCCCTGGGATGCAAGGCTGATTCAACATATGCAAGTCAATAAATGTAATCTATCACATAAACAGAACCAATGACAAAAACCACACTATTATCTCAATAGATGCAGAAAAGCTATTTGATAAAATTCAACACACCTTCATGCTAAAAATTCTCAATAAACTTGGTATTCATGGAACGTATCTCAAAATAACAAGAGCTATTTATAATAAACACACAGCCAATGTCATACTGAATGGGCAATAACTAGGAAGCATTCCCTTTGAAAACTAGCACAAGACAAGGATGCCCCATCTCACCGCTCCTATTCAACATAGTATTGGAAGTTCTGGCCATGGCAATCAGGCAAGACAAAGAAATAAAGCATATTCAAATATAAAGAGAGGATGTCAAATTGTCTCTGTTTGCAGATGACATGATTGTATATTTAGAAAACCCCATCATCTCAGCCCAAAATCTCCTTAAGCTGATAAGCAACTTCAGCAAAGTATCAGGATACAAAATCAATGTGCAAAAATCACAAGCATTCCTATACACCAGTAACAGATAAACAAAGCGTCAAATCATGAGTTAACTCACATGCATTATTGCTACTAAGAGAATAAAATACCTAGGAATAGAACTTACAAGGGATGTGATGGACTTCTTCAAGGAGAATTACAAACCACTGCTCAAGGGAATAAGATAAGACACAAACAAATGGAAAAACATTTCATGCTCATGGATAGGAAGAATCAATATTGTGAAAATGGCCATACTGCCAAAAGTAATTTATAGATTTAATGCTATCCCCATCAAGCTACCATCAACTTTCTTCACAGAATTAGAAAAATCTTTAAAGTTCATATGGAACCAAAAAAAAAACCCATAAAGGCAAGACAGTCCTAAGCAAAAAGAACAAAGTTGGAGGCATCATGTTACCTGTCTTCAAACTGTACTACAAGGCTACAGTAATCAAAACAGCATTGTGCTGGTACCAAAACAGATATATAGTCCAACGGAACAGAACAGAGGCCTCAGAAATGATGCCACACATTTACAACCATCTGATATTTGACAAACCTGACAAAAACAAGCAATAGGGAAAGGATTCCCTATTTAATAAATTGTGTTGGGAAAACTGGCTAGCCGTATGCAGAAAACTGAAACTGGACTCCTTCCTTACACTTTACACAAAAATTAACTCAAGATGGATTAAAGACTTAAATGTTAAGACCTAAAACCATAAAAACCCTAGAAGAAAACCTAGGCAATACCATTCAGGACATAGGCATGGGCAGAGAGTTCAGGATTAAAACACCAAAAGCAATGGTAACAGAGTCAAAATGGGATCTAATTAAAGTAAAAAGCTTTTGGCCAGACGTAGTGGCTAATGCCTGTAATCCTAGCACTTCGGGAGGCCAAGGCAGGCGGATCATGAGGTCAAGAGATCAAGACCATCCTGGCCAACATGGTGAAACCCCATCGCTACTAAAAATACAAAAATTACCTGAGTGTGGTGGCGCATGCTAGTCTCAGCCACTCAGTAGGCCTATGCAGGAGAATTGTTTGAACCGGGGAGGCAGAGGTTGCAGTGAGCCATCGCACCACTGCACTCCAATCTGGCAACAGAGCAAGATTCTGTCTCAGGAAAAAAAAAAAAAAAAAAAATCTTCTGCACAGCAAAAGAAACTATCATCAGAGCAAACAGGAAACCTACAGAATGGAAGAAAATTTTTGCAATCTATCCATCAACAAATGGTTAATATCCAGAATCTATAAGGAACTTAAACAAATTTACAAGAAAAAAACAAACAATTCCATCAAAAAGTTGGTGAAGGATATGAACAGACACTTCTCAAAAGAATACATTTATGCGGCTAACAAATATATGAAAAAAAGCTCATCATCACAGGTCATTAGAGAAATGCAAATTAAAACCACAATGAGATACCATCTCACATCAGTTAGAATGGTGATCATTAAAAAGTCAGGAAACAACAGATGCTGGAGAAGATGTGGAGAAATAGCAACGTTTTTATACTCTTGGTGGCAGTGTAAATTAGTTCAACCATTGTGGAAGACAGTTTGGCAATTCCTCAAGGATCTAGAACCAGAAATACCATTTGACCCAGCAATCCCATTACTGGGGATATACCCAAAGGATTATAAATCATTCTACTATAAAGACACATGCACACGTATGTTTACTGCAGGACTATTCAAAATAGGAAAGACTTGGAATCAACCCAAATGTCCATCAATGATAGACTGGATAAAGAAAATGTGGCACATATACACCATGCAATACTACACAGCCATGAAAAAGGAAGAGTTCATGTTCTTTGCAGGGATGTGGATGAAGCTGGAAACTATCATTCTCAGCAAACTATCACAAGGACAGAAAACCAAACGCCACATGTTCTCACTCATAAGTGGGAGCTGAACAATGAGAACACATGGACACAGAGAGGGGAACACCACACACCGGGGCCTGTCGGGGAGTAGGGGACTTGGGGAGGGATAGCATTATAAGAAATAGATGATGGGTTGATGCATGCAGCAAACCACCATGGCTCATGTATACCTACGTAACAAATCTGCATGTACTGCACACGTATCCCAGAACTTAAAGTATAATTTTAAAAAAAGAAAAAAAAAAAAAAAGGACTTCATCAAATTAAAACTTTTGTGCTTCAAATGACACTATCAAGAAAATGAAAAGCCAGCCCATAGATAGCTCACCCAAATTAAAAATGGGCACAGGATTTGAATAAGTATTTCCCCAAAGAAGACATACAAATGGCCAATAAGAACAAGAAAAGATGCTCAACATCATTAGCGGCAAGATACAATTTCACACCCACCAGGATGTCTACATTTAAGACAATAGCAAAGATTGATGAGAATGTGGAGAAACAGGATCCCTCGTCCATTACTGGTAGAAATACAAAGTGCTGCAGACATTTTGGAAAATAGTTTGGTAGGTTTTCAAGTCTTTGAGTCACCATATGACCCAACAATTCCACTCCTAGATATACCCAAGATAAATAAAAACATGCCCACAAAAAACTTGCACATGAATCATCATAGCAGCATTATTCATATACTCAAAAAGTAAAGACAGTCCATATTTCCATCAGCTGACAGGAATGAATAAACAAAGTGTCATACATATAATGAAACATTATTCAGAAATAAGGATCAAGAATTTGTACACAGAACAACACAAACAACAAATTAAACACAAAATTTAGTGTTTCCAATAAACCTTGGAAACATTTACACTAAGTGAAAGAAGTCAGTCACAAAAGGCTGCATATTATGTGATGCCATTTATGTGAAATGTCTAGAACAGGCAAATCTATAGACAGAAAAATCAGAAGAAGTTGCCTGGGACTGAGTTGGGAACATGGCAGCAGAGAAGGAATGGGGAATGACTGCTAATGGGTATGGGGTTTTTGGAGGGAGAAAGTAATAAAACTATTGGAAATTAGATTGTGGTGATAGTTGCTCATCCTGAAAATATATTAAACAAAACTAAACTGTACACTTTAAATAAGGAAATTACATGGTGTGTGTGAAGTGTCATATTTTCTATTCTCTGGCAAATAAATGTTTCTTAATCAACCTCAAAACTATAACTTCTGTGATCTTAAAATAATCTCAATATCTTAGAAATTTTTTGGCAGCATGTCAGAAAGATTCAAAGTTTGTAGTTGCAAATAACAGTGAACACAACTCCCAAAGGCTTAGTCAATAAAATAATTCATAATCCCACATAAGCAGAAATCTAAACTAGGGCAGTATTTGAGGTTAACACAGTTGTTTGATATTTTCATTCAAATCCCAAAGTACCTTCTACTTCATCCGGTCTGTCACTGTTAACATGTTGTCTTCAGTTTAGCTTCTCTCCTAACCCTAGACAGTTGCTAAAATCTCATGTACCACATGCTGACATGTCAAAGGCAACTTGCAAAAAAAAAGGGATTGCTTAAAAGACCGTTTATAAAACTTTATAAACCTCAAATAAACCCTTCCCAGAGCCTTCTGGTAGATTTACTGCCCTCAAAATAGTTGTTTACAAATGCATCACATGCCTCATCAGGGTAGATTTTGTTTAGTGTGAATTTTGTTTACTGTGGGGATGCATGCTGAACAAAATTCACTCTATTGGGNTAGTGTGAATTTTGTTTACTGTGGGGATGCATGCTGAACAAAATTCACTCTATTGGGCTGGAAAGGGGCCTGCTCCTCTGCAGAACATGAAGTGTGGAAACTAAAGAAACCCAGGGAGTTCATTAGCTCAAGTAGAACAGCTGCTAATTATAACAGGGAAGGATGATTATCTGCTATATATAATCATTTCATTCTTATTTCTACTCTATTAATTAAACTGTGCCCTATTTTAGTTCCTTCTCACCTGAATCTATTCATTTCTAAGACATACAATGTTTGGTTTTCCATTCCTGAGTTATTTCACTTAGTATATTTATCTCATGCAGAAAAAAAAATGTTTACTATCTCCAGCCATTCACTTCTATAAAGTATTTTTTCTACTCTCTAATGACAGCAATTGGTTTTATGATTGTTCTTAAACTAAATAAAAAGTGAATTAGAAATCATGGTAGTAAGTTAAAGACCACTTTATCCAACTGCAAAGTTTTGCAGGCAGGGGACCAATAAATAAAAGGAGAGCAATTAAGAAAAGGAGAAGAGGAAATAGAGAAAACCAAGGAGATAAAAGAAGAGAAAGGAGGTAGAAGAAATACAGTAACCAGAAGAGAAGAGGAAGAGGAAGAGGGGGAGTAAGAAGAGACAGGGGAAGAGAAATAAGAAGAAGAATAAAAAAAGTGAAAAAACAAAAGGAAGAAAAGAGAAATGGAAAGGTAAAGGCAGACATATAAGACTGCAACATAAAATATGCCATTTCTCCACACTTTGACATATAGCCGTATGGTAACCAATGTTGGAAGCAAAACTTTATAGCACAAAGAAACCTTCATGTAAGCAAATATAAAGAGTCATTTAGAAGTTGAGGCGATCTCAGAAAGGAATACAGGTGGTGGCAAGTCAATCTTACTGTATTATAAATGTATGTGACAAATTCACTGAGAAAAAGGTGATAGGGAAAATACTGACATTAACTTTGGAAATGAGGACTTCATATAAGCATTGTACTCTAGTTGATAAAACTCTCTAACATGTAAGTAGACATTAACAATTCTTTTTTTTTATTTCCTTAGGTTATTGGGGAACAGGTGGTGTTTGGTTACATGAGTAAGTTCTTTAGTGGTGCTTTGTGAGATTTTGGTGCACTCATCACCCAAGCAGTATACACTGCACCCTATTATAGTCTTTTATCCCTCACCCTCTTCCAACCCTTTCCCCCTGAGTACCCAAAGTCCATTGTATCATTCTCATGCTTTGGCATCCTCAGAGCTTAGCTCCCACTTATGAGTGAAAACATACAATATTGATTTTCCATTCCTGAGTTACTTCACTTAGAATAATAATCTCCAATCTCATCCAGGTTGCTGCAAATAACATTAATTCATTTCTTTTTATGGCTGAGTAGTATTTCATCATATATATATACACACACACACGTATATACACATATATACACACATATAATACATGCATATACACACATATATACACATGTATACACACATACACACACATATATATACACACACATACAAATACACACAGACACACATATACATACACACACACACACACACACAGACACATATACCACAGTTTCTTTATCATTGATTGATGGACATTTGGGTTGGTTCCTTGGTTTTGCAATTGCGAATTGTGCTGCTACGAACATGCATGTGCAAGCATCTTTTTCATATAATGACTTATTTTCCTCTGGGTGGATACCCAGTAGTGGGATTGCTGAATCAAATGGTGGTTCTAATTTAGTTCTTTAAGGAATCTCCACATTGTGTTCCATGAATAATGGTGGTACTATGATGGGAACTGGGTTTGGAAGATTGCTTTTGGGATTAACATTTCTGATACAGCTATCTATAAATATTGGAAATGAGAAAATAAATAAATGAGTGGCAAATTGTTGGAGCCAAATTTCATATTGTTGGAGTGAAAATTTACAGATAAGCCAAAGAAGGCTGGAGTGATTTATGTGGTGATGGATTACAGTTGAAGACATCAGTATGAACTCATGTTTGATTTCATAAAGATACAAGTGCTTACATAAAACAGTATTTACAGATATGTCTATATTCATGGGTTGTTACTGCATATATCATCCAGCTCTGTCAACTGAGAGAGCCTAAAAACAATGACACCTAGTGGTAATAAGCAGAATAGTGCTCAGATCTAGAGTCCTAATACAATTCTCCAATAAAATAAGCCAAGGCTCCTTGGAGAAATGTCTGATTCTGAAACTTCGGCAGAAAATATAACAGATGAACTCGGAGAATCTTACTGTGCCAGGTATTAACACACACACACACACAACACACACAAAAACACAGAATTATGGAGTTATGTCAAAATGACACAGGAGTCAACTAAAAGATCTGCCAATGGCCCAAGCTAAAACAAGTCAAGCAAAGGAAAACAGAACAAAACAGTATTGGGTTATAATCCAAAGTATAAAATAAATATCTATGTACATACTGACAAAAAAATCAATAAATAAATGAATGGGAGTGAGAATAGGCAAATCTCCTGTGCAGAAGAATTCCAAATAGCTAATGAAGACTCTGTGTCCTCAAATGGTGAGAGCACAACTCCTCACTTCTTAAATCTAGGCTGCATATAGTAATTCCTTCAAAGAATACAGTATAAAACTGGGGGATGGATAGAGTAATATTACTCTGGAAAATTGCAGTAGAAAAACCTGGCAAATAATACCTGAGCCAGGTGATCAAGGTCATTATCAGCAATAATACAGTGAAAGCAGATACTCAAGATTATAAAAATAATACTTTGTCTATAATATTTCTCTGTAAAACCTACAACCCCAGATTAACCATGAGAAAAACAGTAAAATCCCAATAAAAAGGCACCCTACAAAAATACCTCATTGTTGTCAGTTTTCATATTTCTTTCAACTGGGTTTTTTTTTTTTTTTTTTTTTTTTTTTTTTTTTTGAGACAGAGTTTCGCTCTTGTCACCCAGGCTGGAGTACAATGGTGCAATCTCGGCTCACTGCAACCTCCACCTCCCGAATTCAAATGATTCTCCTGCCTCAGCCTCCCAAGTAGCTGGGATTACAGGCATGCACCACCATACCAGGCTAATTTTGTATTTTTAGTAGAGACGGGGTCTCTCCATGTTGCTCAGGGTGGTCTCGAACTCCCAACCTCAGGTGATCCACCCGCCTTGGCCTCTCAAAATGCTGGGATTACAGGCATGAACCACTGCACCCGGCCTCTTTCATCTCTTTTTACCTGAAACAGTACCTTGGTTTTCTTGTTTTTCATGAAGTTGATATTTTTGAAAGGTTCCATTTATTTTATTGACTGTTTCTTAAATTGGATTTGCTTGATGTTTTCCCATAAATAGATTCATGTTACAAGTTTTTCTAAGAGATTCTATAGAAATGTTATTTTTTTTTTCCAAGTGCATCATATTCATAGGCAAATGACTGCTCTGTTCCTTTACTGGTAATGTTAACTTTGATCACTTAGTTTAGATAATATTTGCCAGGTTTCTTTTTCACTGTAAAGTTAATATTTTTCCCTTTGTATTTAATAAATATCTTATGTGGAAATATGTTAAGATGCTATAAATATTCTGCTTCTAATTAAACTTTTATCCACTATTTTTAACATCCATTGATGATTATTACCTGAAACAACTTTTAATGTGATAGTTACCAAATGGTAAGTTTAGAAAGTTTCATCAGTCTTTCTATAGCTTCTAATCTGCAGCCCATTTACTCCTGATTTAAGTAGGTAAAAATATTAAAATAGTTGATTTATGGAGATAATTCATTTATCCAAGGTTTTAAAAAGTATTTTAAGATAGAGTAAGAATATGTATGTTAACTTAAAAAAAAGCTTCTGTAGCAATATACAAAAAGTTATTTTCAATATAACAATTTAAACATTTTCTATATGTAGTTTAGATCTTTAGCATATTTTTTATGTTGACTAAATGAATATTTTAAGCCATTTTTTAACTTTTATCTAATCAAGTTCACTGTTCTGTCACAAAATAAAATTACAGTGTGACTAGAACTCATTTTGGAATATGACTCCAAGCAAATTATGAGTTTTTCTGTATGCAGTGAAATGGAACAAGTTGAAAAGTAAATCAATATACTCAAATTTACTTCACTAGTATTTTACAGCATTTTCCAGACAATGTATCATATGATAGTTAAAAGTAAATCTCTATGCAGCCTGATAGAATGAACTCCCAGAAGGCAATTGTATATCATTTTTTGTATTAAATAGGAACACTTATCTTTCATTGCTCATATAATGGAATTAACTTAGTCTAGTTAATACATGTTTCTATAAACAGCTTATTGTTGAAGTAATATAATGTTTTAAGATAAAAGAAACTATAGGAGCATTTAAAAACCAGAAACACATTGTCTTTCAGCCTCTTGGCTAAGACCAAGTGTGAAAAGTGGAAATATGACTACATTATAAGCAAAAGCAGGGATAGCCTTAAAGAAACTATATTAAAGTTGTACCTGAAAAGAGAGCTATGACTGAATGTGCCAATTTCTCGGAGAACATCTTTCTATAATACTGACATGAATGAAAGACAACTGGAGTTCAGTGGCCTTTGGTTTTCTTCTTAGAGTCAACATATAAAAACAGAAGGCTAGTGCACTAATTCTACAACAAAGAGTCATTTGAATTATACCACCATATATTTCATTCAGATGACACCATATTGTGATCGTCTGCCAAATGTTCTCAGGAATGCTTATGCTTTCTAATATGTCCTTTTTTGGGCAACTGTCTTCCAATATCTGGGTATTTATGAAAATAACAATCATTCCCTGCTTTTCCGAAGGCATTACATGGGGGCGAGGGAGGTGAGGAAAGGCAGGTGGAGCAACAGATTTTCACTCAGAAATTCTCTGCAGGGACTTTTTGAGCCTACTGGCAGAAGAAACCACTGTCTTCGCACTTGGAATGGTATTAATGTGATTTTTTCCCTCTCTTCTTGCCTATTTTAATCTATCTTTCACACTACTAGACAACACGATTCCAGAATTTTAAAATCTTAAAGAATTCAATCGTTTCCTACAACTATAGGTGAAAATTTTAGATTTCTTATTGTAGAATCCTCAAATCTTAATAAGCTAACCAAGTTTAAATGAGTCAATAAACATTCTCTGTTATATTCAGTTTTTACTATTTCTGGTTATTCTTCAGTTTTTAAGTTTGGACATCAAATTTTAAATCCAGAGTAATTAATGATTAATAAAATATTCAAATTTATTTTAAATGAAATCTGAGTGGGGAAAGGTGCTGTAATTTTTTGTGAATATAACAACATATCTACTTGACTCTTCTAAAACATCTAAATTCATCACGGCTTTTTTCTACCTATTCCACCCCTTGAAAACCTCCAAAGTATCTATATTCTTTATCCCAGTATTTAACTGCTACACATTTCTGTAATGTTATATTCTGTAATGTGAATACATAACACATGGTTACATTGTCAGTACTGCTGCTAAGTAAATCATTAGCTAGAGAAGGATGTATTATTTATACTACATAGCACTTAGAATTCTGCTGAATAAATAGAATACAGAGCAGGTATAGGTGCTACTACATGACTTCTCACTGCTACATAGTTTTGATAATTAATTTTAATGTGAATTCTATGAAGTAGGTATTATTATAGCCAATTTACAGATGTGGAATCTGAAGCTTGAAGTGGTCGCGTAATTTTTTGAAGATAATTCAGCCAGTCACTGAGAAGGATAGAAATCAAATGCACTTTTCTTTAATCACAGCCTGTGACTTTTCTACTACACAATACTGTATCTACACCTTTACCAAATAAGTACTTGTTTGTACATGTTCCCTTTATTTGTTCTATGTGTGGATTTTTATAACTTTACCTTAATTTTATGCTCATTAAAGAAAAATAATATATATCATATTACTTTCTATATTCTGTTCCTTATGGAGAATCAGCATGGTTTCTGGCCATAGCAAACAGAAGAAGGGCCTCACATTAAGTCATAATATACTCCAAAATGTCAAAATGAAGTTTTCATGTTAAAATTTATATATCCAAGAGTGAAAAATGCTGACAATCCCCTACATAGTAGGGCATCGCACACGGCAGAGGATGACATGAGCTGTATAACTAGCAACCATAAATAATTTGTATTAGTTTTAAGACAATGTAAAAATTATAAATTCTTGATCTATATAGAAAATAAAAACTGAAATGAATTCACTCTGTGAGAAAAATTTGTCACCAATCTTCATGGCAGGATGTGTTCTTTGCTCCGCCCCAATTTATATGGTAGAAATCACTTTGGGGGGGGGCGGAGCAAGATGGCCGAATAGGAACAGCTCCAGTCTCCAACTCCGAGCGCGAGCGACACAGAAGACCGGTGATTTCTGCATTTTCAACTGAGACTCCACCTCTGGGGACAGGGCACAGCTACACAACAACAACAACAACAACAACAAAAAAGCAGCAGAAAGCTCTGCAGACGCAAACGACTCTGTCTGACAGCTTTGAAGAGAGCAGTGGATCTCCCAACACGGAGGTTGAGATCTGAGAAGGGACAGACTGCCTGCTCAAGTGGGTCCCTGACCCCTGAGTAGCCTAACTGGGAGACATCCCCCACTAGGGGCAGTCTGACACCCCACACCTCACAGGGTGGAGTACACACCGAGAGGAAGCTTCCAAAGCAAGAATCAGACAGGTACACTCGCTGTTCAGAAATATTCTATCTTCTGCAGCCTCTGCTGCTGATACCCAGGCAAACAGGGTCTGGAGTGGACCTCAAGCAATCTCCAACAGACCTACAGCTGAGGGTCCTGACTGTTAGAAGGAAAACTATCAAACAGGAAGGACACCTACACCAAAACCCCATCAGTACATCACCATCATCAAAGACCAGAGGCAGATAAAACCACAAAGATGGGGAAAAAGCAGGGCAGAAAAGCTGGAAATTCAAAAAATAAGAGCCCATCTCCCCCGGCAAAGGAGCACAGCTCATCGCCAGCAACGGATCAAAGCTGGACGGAGAATGACTTTGACGAGATGAGAGAAGAAGGCTTCAGTCCATCAAATTTCTCAGAGCTAAAGGAGGAATTACGTACCCAGCGCAAAGAAACTAAAAATCTTGAAAAAAAAGTGGAAGAATTGACGGCTAGAGTAATTAATGCAGAGAAGGTCATAAACGAAATGAAAGAGATGAAAACCATGACACGAGAAATACGTGACAAATGCACAAGCTTCAGTAACCGACTCGATCAACTGGAAGAAAGAGTATCAGCGATTGAGGATCAAATGAATGAAATGAAGCGAGAAGAGAAACCAAAAGAAAAAAGAAGAAAAAGAAATGAACAAAGCCTGCAAGAAGTATGGGATTATGTAAAAAGACCAAATCTACGTCTGATTGGGGTGCCTGAAATTGAGGGGGAAAATGGAACCAAGTTGGAAAACACTCTTCAGGATATCATCCAGGAGAACTTCCCCAACCTAGTAGGGCAGGCCAACATTCAAATCCAGGAAATACAGAGAACGCCACAAAGATACTCCTCGAGAAGAGCAACCCCAAGACACATAATTGCCAGATTCACCAAAGTTGAAATGAAGGAAAAAATCTTAAGGGCAGCCAGAGAGAAAGGTCGGGTTACCCACAAAGGGAAGCCCATCAGACTCACAGCAGATCTCTCGGCAGAAACTCTACAAGCCAGAAGAGAGTGGGGGCCAATATTCAACATTCTTAAAGAAAAGAATTTTAAACCCAGAATTTCATATCCAGCCAAACTAAGTTTCATAAGTGAAGGAGAAATAAAATCCTTTACAGATAAGCAAATGCTTAGAGATTTTGTCACCACTAGGCCTGCCTTACAAGAGACCCTGAAGGAAGCACTCAACATGGAAAGGAACAACCGGTACCAGCCATTGCAAAAACATGCCAAAATGTAAAGACCATCGAGGCTAGGAAGAAACTGCATCAACTAACGAGCAAAATAACCAGTTAATATCATAATGGCAGGATCAAGTTCACACATAACAATCTTAACCTTAAATATAAATGGACTAAATGCTCCAATGAAAAGACACAGACTGGCAAACTGGATAAAGAGTCATGACCCATCAGTCTGCTGTATTCAGGAGACCCATCTCACACGCAGAGACATACATAGGCTCAAAATAAAGGGATGGAGGAAGATTTACCAAGCAAATGGAGAACAAAAAAAAGCGGGGGTTGCAATCCTAGTCTCTGATAAAACAGACTTTAAACCATCAAAGATCAAAAGAGACAAAGAAGGCCATTACATAATGGTAAAGGGATCAATTCAACAGGAAGAGCTAACTATCCTAAATATATATGCACCCAATACAGGAGCACCCAGATTCATAAAGCAAGTCCTTAGAGACTTACAAGGAGACTTAGACTCCCATACAATAATAATGGGAGACTTCAACACTCCACTGTCAACATTAGACAGATCAACGAGACAGAAAGTTAACAAGGATATCCAGGAATTGAACTCATCTCTGCAGCAAGCAGACCTAATAGACATCTATAGAACTCTCCACCCCAAATCAACAGAATATACATTCTTCTCAGCACCACATCGTACTTACTCCAAAATTGACCATATAATTGGAAGTAAAGCACTCCTCAGCAAATGTACAAGAACAGAAATTATAACAAACTGTCTCTCAGACCACAGTGCAATCAAACTAGAACTCAGGACTAAGAAACTCAATCAAAACCGCTCAACTACATGGAAACTGAACAATCTGCTCCTGAATGACTACTGGGTACATAACGAAATGAAGGCAGAAATCAAGATGTTCTTTGAAACCAATGAGAACAAAGATACAACATACCAGAATCTCTGGGACACATTTAAAGCAGTGTGTAGAGGGAAATTTATAGCACTAAATGCCCACAAGAGAAAGCAGGAAAGATCAAAAATTGACACTCTAACATCGCAATTAAAAGAACTAGAGAAGCAAGAGCAAACACATTCCAAAGCTAGCAGAAGGCAAGAAATAACTAAGATCAGAGCAGAACTGAAGGAGATAGAGACACAAAAAACCCTCCAAAAAATCAATGAATCCAGGAGTTGGTTTTTTGAAAAGATCAACAAAATTGACAGACCACTAGCAAGACTAATAAAGAAGAAAAGAGAGAAGAATCAAATCGACGCAATTAAAAATGATAAAGGGGATATCACCACCGACCCCACAGAAATACAAACTACCATCAGAGAATACTATAAACACCTCTACGCAAATAAACTGGAAAACCTAGAAGAAATGGATAATTTCCTGGACACTTACACTCTTCCAAGACTAAACCAGGAAGAAGTTGAATCCCTGAATAGACCAATAGTAGGCTCTGAAATTGAGGCAATAATTAATAGCTTACCAACCAAAAAAAGTCCAGGACCAGATGGATTCACAGCTGAATTCTACCAGAGGTATAAGGAGGAGTTGGTACCATTCCTTCTGAAACTATTCCAATCAATAGAAAAAGAGGGAATCCTCCCTAACTCATTTTATGAGGCCAACATCATCCTGATACCAAAGCCTGGCAGAGACACAACTAAAAAAGAGAATTTTAGACCAATATCCCTGATGAACATCGATGCAAAAATCCTCAATAAAATACTGGCAAACCGGATTCAACAACACATCAAAAAGCTTATCCACCATGATCAAGTGGGCTTCATCCCTGGGATGCAAGGCTGGTTCAACATTCGCAAATCAATAAACATAATCCAGCATATAAACAGAACCAAAGACAAGAACCACATGATTATCTCAATAGATGCAGAAAAGGCTTTTGACAAAATTCAACAGCCCTTCATGCTAAAAACGCTCAATAAATTCGGTATTGATGGAACGTACCTCAAATTAATAAGAGCTATTTATGACAAACCCACAGCCAATATCATACTGAATGGGCAAAAACTGGAAAAATTCCCTTTGAAAACTGGCACAAGACAGGGATGCCCTCTCTCACCACTCCTATTCAACATAGTGTTGGAAGTTCTGGCTAGGGCAATTAGGCAAGAGAAAGAAATCAGGGGTATTCAGTTAGGAAAAGAAGAAGTCAAATTGTCCCTGTTTGCAGATGACATGATTGTATATTTAGAAAACCCCATTGTCTCAGCCCAAAATCTCCTTAAGCTGATAAGCAACTTCAGCAAAGTCTCAGGATACAAAATTAATGTGCAAAAATCACAAGCATTCTTATACACCAATAACAGACAAACACAGAGCCAAATCATGAATGAACTTCCATTCACAATTGCTTCAAAGAGAATAAAATACCTAGGAATCCAACTTACAAGGGATGTAAAGGACCTCTTCAAGGAGAACTACAAACCACTGCTCAGTGAAATAAAAGAGGACACAAACAAATGGAAGAACATACCATGCTCATGGATAGGAAGAATCAATATCGTGAAAATGGCCATACTGCCCAAGGTAATTTATAGATTCAATGCCATCCCCATCAAGCTACCAATGAGTTTCTTCACAGAATTGGAAAAAACTGCTTTAAAGTTCATATGGAACCAAAAAAGAGCCCGCATCTCCAAGACAATCCTAAGTCAAAAGAACAAAGCTGGAGGCATCACGCTACCTGACTTCAAACTATACTACAAGGCTACAGTAACCAAAACAGCATGGTACTGGTACCAAAACAGAGATATAGACCAATGGAACAGAACAGAGTCCTCAGAAATAATACCACACATCTACAGCCATCTGATCTTTGACAAACCTGAGAAAAACAAGAAATGGGGAAAGGATTCCCTATTTAATAAATGGTGTTGGGAAAATTGGCTAGCCATAAGTAGAAAGCTGAAACTGGATCCTTTCCTTACTCCTTATACGAAAATTAATTCAAGATGGATTAGAGACTTAAATGTTAGACCTAATACCATAAAAATCCTAGAGGAAAACCTAGGTAGTACCATTCAGGACATAGGCATGGGCAAAGACTTCATGTCTAAAACACCAAAAGCAACGGCAGCAAAAGCTAAAATTGACAAATGGGATCTAATTAAACTAAAGAGCTTCTGCACAGCAAAAGAAACTACCATCAGAGTGAACAGGCAACCTACAGAATGGGAGAAAATTTTTGCAATCTACTC